>NC_056694.1:525000-825000 GCF_018350215.1 Panthera leo
ACAGTGGTGAGGGTGGACGTCCTTGTCTAGTTCCTGACCTTAGGGAAAAGCTCTCGGTTTTTTCCCCATGGAGTATGATGTTCCCTGGGGTTTTCATATATGGCCTTTATTATGTTGCGGTTTGTTCCTTCCATTTCCACTTTGTTGAGGGTTTTTATCACGAATGGATGTTGTACTTTGTCAAAAGTTTTTTCTGCATCTATTGAAATGATCATGTGGTTCTTATCTGTCCTTTTATTAATGGAATGTATCACGTTGATTGATTTTTGAACATTGAACCATGCTTGCAGCCCGGGAATCCTTCCTACTTGATTGTGGTGAGTGAGTTTTTTAATGTACTGTTAGATTCGGTTTGCTAATATTCTGTTGAGGACTTTTGCACCTGTGTTCATGAGGGATACTGGCCTCTAGTTCTCTTTTTTTGTGGTGTCTTTGTCTGGTTTTGGTATCAGGGCGGTTCTGGCTTCACAGAATGAATTTGGAAGTTTTCCTTCCTCTTCTACTTTTGGAGTAGTTTGAGAACAGAGTTTAAAATTTTTAAGATCAGACTTCTAATCAGAATCTTTGAACCTGTTTTTGTGGAAATTAACAAAGTTACTCTAAGATCACATGGAAATACGGAGGACCTAGGGCAGCCAGAACGTTGACAACGGAGAGCAAAGTTGAAAGGCTAACGCTTCCTTTTCCAGAACAATCTGCAGAGTGAGAGCACAGAACTCCAGACTGCATGGGGCCAACCCACAGGTGGGGGGCGCGGGAGGGGGGGGTGGGGGGAAACGGCAGGGGTCACGTGTCCACGACACCCACGCATGTGGACGGCTGATCTTTGACAGGTTCCGCGACAATTTGGCGGAGAAAGGATGGTCTTTCAGCATTGGTGCTGGAAGAATTGGATTTGCACATAATTGGGTATGAATTTGGGTCCATTCCTCATATGATTTACAAAAATTAACCCGAATTGCATCCTGCGCCTAAATGTAACACCTAAGCCTGTAAACCTCTGTGAGCGGGGGCTGGGGCGTTCTCTCGCACGTCGTGGGGAGCGTCGTGCGCGGAAGGGGAGCCGATGAGGTGGGCTTCACCAGACCCACGACCTGTGCTCCGTGGAAGACGTTGTTGACAGAGCGAAGCAACAGCCACAGACGGAAAAGATTTGCAAATTACAGATTGAAGGGCTGCATTCAGAATACAGAAACAACGCTCAGAACTCGATGATACGAGAACAGTCAGATTTTTCAGCGGGCAGATTTTGTAGAGCGCCTCACCACGGAAGATACAAACAACCTCGCGAGAAGCTGCTCCGCGTCCTTAGGGAGCAACGGGGAACCACGGCAGGCTCCACGCACGCTCCAAGTGGCTGTCGTCGTTGAGCACTGGCCCCCCACACGCCCGGGGGGCAGGATGCGAAGCGCCGCAGCCACTTTGGAAGGGGTGAGGCCGCTGCCGCTTGGCTTCGGTGGAGTATTGCCGTCCCCGCCCCCGGGGAGCGGCCGCTGCGTCCACGCAACCTTCTTGGCCACAGCCAGCCCGGGAGGCAGCCCGAGGTCCCGGCAGGTGACGGACAGGCAGAGGGATGAAGCCACACGCATGGGGGAAGGGGGCCGGGAGCCGGTGTGGGCCGCACGGTCCCGCTTAGAGACGGCCCGTGTGCAGCGACGGGAAGCGGAGTGGGGAGCCCGGGAGCACCACCCACAGGGGTGCTGGAAGCTTTGGGGCCACGGGTAGCTGCATCCTGCTTGCAGCGCCGGTGCGGAGGTGTATCCGCGTGTCAGGACACAGCGGGTCAGGCACGCGGTGCGCTGGGTTGTGTGTCAGCCCTCGGCCGCCATGCAAAACTTTCGAGCCAAGTGAGGACACGCGGCTCCATCTGCGTCCTCAGAGTCAGTCTGCGTTTTTTTTTTTTTTGTTTTTTTTTTTTTTTTTTTTTTTTTTTAATTTTTTTTAACGTTTATTTATTTTTGAGACCGAGAGAGACAGCATGAACAGGGGAGGGGCAGAGAGAGGGAGACACAGAATCTGAAACAGGCTCCAGGCTCTGAGCTGTCAGCACAGAGCCCGACGCGGGGCTCGAACTCACGGACCGTGAGATCATGACCTGAGCCGAAGTCGGACGCTTAACCGACCAAGCCACCCAGGCGCCCCCCGGTCTGCGTTTTTAAGATCTCGAAACGAAATGGGACTTGCAGGCCCACCTCGAGTAAGGGCTGCGTGACCCATGACCTTCCCTGGGGTCGTGGGACGTGCTTTGTGAATTGCAGTTTGTGTTTTCACCCGCAGACCACCGCCCCGGGTTGGGCTGTCGGGAGCTCGTCTTCAGAAACCTCTCCAAGATCCTTCCCGCCATCTGCCATGATGTCACTGACTGGGTGGCGGGGACCAGGGTGAAGGCCGCGCAGCTGCTGGCGGTGCTGCTGCTGCACGCCGAGGACCACGTCACGCAGCACCTGGAGGTCGTCCTGCGAACCCTGCACCGGGCCTGCGCCGACGACGACCGGGCCGTGGTCCGCAGCGTGAGTTGCCTCCTCCGGTCACGGAAGCTGTGGCTACGGGTTGTGGCCTTCGCCCTGGTCAGGCCGCGCGGGTCTGCGGGTTTTACCAAACGGGAGGGCCAGGATAACGTTCGCGTCGCCTGAGATCCCCTGGGGTCTCGGCAGCCGCGCCCTCGCTCACAGCCCCTGCACAACCCATGTCTGGTTTCGGGTCCCGCGGAGGGGGACACGTAGGGTCCCTCTTCAGCAGGCTCCAGCCCCCCCTCCCCACAGCTGCGCTCCCAGCACGTGCGGGCGACGGCTCTGGACGCGTCGATCCCACCAGCGAGCCGGGGACACCGCCCACGGGCTTGTTCCTGAGAGTCTAGCTTGGGCAGGAGAGCGCCTCCCTGGCCCTGGTGGCCGTCACGCCCACGGGCTCTGCAGGGAAAGCCAGGCAGGGGTGCGGCCCGGCGTGTGACGGCTGGCGGTTAGCGCCACCCCGTGTGCCGCGAGTCGAGCCTCAGGTTTACTTCCCTTGTCCTGATTGGCCCGCCTTGCCAAGCCACAGCCCACCTGGGCCTCACTTCGGACGTATGTGGGCCTGCAACAGTGACCTGACAGTCTGGTGGTCGTCCCATTGCGTCACCAGGGGATATCGTGTAGATGGGACCGTGCGGTGTGCCCTTTAGAGGTCGGCTTTTTTCGCTCCTCCCGATGCCCTAGGGCCCGCTGTCCCGACTGCCCAGTGGCACCCATGGCACGGTGGTGCCGGCGTGTGGCTGTTTGTTCGAAGCAAGCTTGGGTCACCGGCAGGAGCCAAGGGGTGTGGGACCCGGTGGGCACTAACTGTGGCACACACGCCGGGCACAGACCTCGCTGTCTGTGAGGGGCCTGGAGGCCTGCAGGGAGCCGCGGGAGGGCCGGGAGGCCTGCAGGGAGCCGCGGGAGGGCCGGGAGGCCTGCAGGGAGCCGCGGGACGGCCGGGAGGCCTGCAGGGAGCCGCGGGACGGCCGGGAGGCCTGCAGGGAGCCGCGGGAGGGCCGGGAGGCCTGCAGGGAGCCGCGGGAGGGCCGGCAGGCCTGCAGGGAGCCGCGGGAGGGCCGGCAGGCCTGCAGGGAGCCGCGGGAGGGCAGGGAGCAGCCCGCCAGCGGCTCTTCTCCTCGCACAGGGCACCCGATCTGCCGAGCTGGTCGGGGCGTTCGTCAGCCCGGAGGTGTTTCTGAAGCTGGTCCTGCCCGCGCTGAAGAAGTCGCCCTCCCCCTCCGGCCTCCTGATCCTTGCGTCCATCGTCAGAGGCTGCCCTAGGGAGGCCCTCCGGCCGCACCTGACGCTCATCGCTACGGAGCTGGCCCGGCCCCACATCTGTCAAGGCTCTGAAAATGTAAGTTGTAGGAAGGGAGGCGGGTGGAGCGCGTCGCGAGGGGGTGGACAGCGCCCCCTGCCGACACTGTCCACGCATCGCCGCGGACGGCTATTAGAACCGGTCCCGGAAGCAGTGCCGCGGCTGGTTATAACGTCACGGCCGGGATGCATCCCCGCAGATGGTTATGATGTCAGGTTCCAGGACGCACCGCCATGGGGGGGGGTTACTGTGTCAGGTGCCAGGACGCACCGCCGCGGATGGTTTCTGCGTCAGGTCCCGGATGTACTGCCGCGGATGGTTATGATGTCAGGTTCCAGACGCAGTGCTGCGCATGGTTATGACCTCACGGGTCGGATATACTGCCGCGGATGGTTATTGCGTCAGGTCTTAGAATACACCGCCCAGATTATTACGACGGGGCCGGACGCATCGCTGCGGAGGGTTATCACATGAGGTTACTGCCGCGCGTAGTTAGTGCCTTAGTGCCGGGCGCATCCCCGCGGATGGTTCCCGCGTCAGGTCCCGGATGTCCTGCGGCGGATGGTTATCACCTTAGTGCCGGGCGCATCCCTGCGGATGGTTCCCGCGTCAGGCCCGAGATGCAGCGCCTCAGGTGGTTATTGCGTCAAATCCCAGCACGGACCGCCGCGGATGGTTATTACGTCAGGGTTCGGATGTACTGCCGCGGATGGTTATTGCGTCAGGTCTTAGAACACACCGCCCAGATTATTACATCGGGGCCGGACGCAACGCTGCGGAGGGTTATCACGTGAGGTGCCGGCACGCACTGCCGCGGATGGTTATGACCTTACGGCCGAGCGCATCCCCGCGGTTGGTTATCAGACGAGGTCCCAGCACGCACCGCCCCGGATGGTTCCCGCGTCAGGTCCTGGATGCACTGCTGCGGATGGTTATGATGTCAGGTCCGAGATGTAGCGCCTCAGGTGGTTATTGCGTCAAGTCCCAGCACGGACCGCCGCGGCTAGTTATTGCGTCAGGTCTCGGGCGCACTGCCGCGGATGGTTATTACGTCAGGGGCCGGATGTACTGTCGCGGATGGTTGTTGCGTCAGGTCTCAGCACACACCGTCGCAGATGATTATTACGTCAGGGCCGGACGCACCGCTGTGGGTGGTTATCATGTGAGGTCCCGGCACGCACGCCGCGGATGGTTATGACGTCAGGGTCGGACGCATCCCCGCGGATGGTTACCAGATGAGGGCCTTGGCGCGCACCGCCGCGGATGGTTACCAGATAGGTTCCAGCATGCATCGCCGCGGCGCGTTAGAACGTCAGGTCCCGGATGTACTGCCACGAATGGGTATAGCTGGGCTGGACGCACCGCCGCGGATGGTTATCAGATGAGGGCCCCCCCCCCCCCCCCCAGCACGCATCGCCGCGGATGGATATGATGTCAGGTCCCGGATGTACTGCCACGAATGGTTCTAGCCAGGCCGGACGCACCGCTGCAGATCGTTATCAGATGAGGTCCCGGCACGCACTGCTGCGGATGGTTATGACGTCAGGTCCCAGCCGTCAGACGCTTCCGCCTGACAGTGGCAGCCGGGGTCTGGGGACTCTTGTGCCCACTGCCACGTGCTGTTCTGGCCAGTCGGTAGCCTGTTACGGTAAAACTAAACACGTTGGGGGGTACGTGGGTGGCTCGGTTGGTCGGGCGGCTGACTTCGGCCCAGGTCACGATCTCAAGGTTCGTGGGTTCAGGCCCCACGTCAGGCTGTGTGCTGACGGCTCGGAGCCTGGATCCTGCCGTGGATTCTGCGTCTCCCTCTCTTTCCCGCCTCCCCCATTCGCACTCTTCCTCCTTTTCTCGAAAATAAGCGTTTTTTAAAAAGACATGTTGAAAGTGCACGCTGGCCTCCTCCCACCTGCCCAGCAGCCTCTGTGGGGGGCAGCACGGAGCGGGACACGTCCACGCCGGGGACGGCCGCGGGGCCGGGCCCGTCCCCAGGAGCCGGGGCGTCGCTCGCGTCCCTGGGTGTTTTACTAACGCGCTGGGAAGCGGTGATGGCGTCCGCCCCCTCTGCCCCCGACGCCGTCTGGGCGCTTGGGCCTAGCCGTGTGGACTGATTCGTAATCGTTTCCCGTTGAGAAAAAATGAGGACTTTGTGCGCGGCGGCGACAGGCTTCAGCCCTGTGTCCCCAGCCCTGGGCGCTGCCCTCCCTCTCCTCTGTGTGGACAAGGGCCCGCCCCCCACTGGCCGGCCAGGGACCCCGCTCGGGGGGGCTGGGGCCCGGCCACGCCTTCCGCACGGCCACCAGGGTGCTCTGCGCGGGCTCATCTGGTCCTCGCGGCCCCTTCCCCGCCTCGCTCCCAGGCGACAAGGTGGTCTGGGCTCGGTCACACATCCACGTGCAAGGCCGTCTAAACGGAGGGAGTGGGGCTGTGGCGGCGGGAGGTGGCCGTGAGCCGCTCCACCTGCTTTTGGTGCTTCTAGGACGATTCGCCTCTTCCCAAACCTGGTTTTCACAGAGTCAGCGAATCCACGTGAATTGCGCACGTGTACGCAGGCGAGTCTGGAAACGGTTCTGACTCCTCTATAGATGTGTGAGCCAGAAGCTTTTCTCCTCCCAGAAAATTAACTTTGAGAAGGAGCGTAGATGTTTATGTTTCTGTTTTTCGTTAGTGTTTTACTTAGGTATCTGTTTTGAGAACGAGAAAGAGGGCGTGCGTGAGCGAGGGGCGGAGAGAGGGTGCAGAGCCCAGAGCGGGGCTTGGGGTCACCGACCGCGAGACCGGAGCCGAAGTCGGACCCTCAACCGACCGAGCCCCCCAGGCGCCCCCGCACAGGTGTTCGAACACAGATCTTCCACGTTTTACGGCAGAGAAGATACGATCTTCACGCGTCAGTGTCGTCCATGGGAAAACCGGTCCCTTAACCCACGCGGTTCGGATTAAGCGTCCAGCTTTTTCGAAGAGTCGTTTCTGCAACGACGTTTGTACACAGACGCCTCGCCAAGGAAGCGCCGTGTCGCCGAGTGTCCCTCTGGACGCGCTCCAGCCGCCTCCCTCCCCTTCGCTCGCAGACGCAGCCCTGTCACCCCCGGCCCCAGCCCCAGGCGGGGAGGGTCTCGTGCTCCTGTGGTGACCCAGGACACACGGCACGTGCTTCCCGCAGACGTCCCCAGGCGGCCGTTTCCCGAGAGCCAGCCGAGGGGTGGACACAATCGTGTCTGTCCAGCAGTGGGGCCTGGGGGCGGGGGGGTGAGTCGGGGGACCCGCGGCAGGTGCGTGCGTCTGGCCGGGGCCGGGCCCAGGGATCGGATCCTTCCCTTTGAAATGTTTGCTTTGTGACAGGAGCTCGAGGTGAGGAAACTGTCTGATGGCATAAGGAGAAGTCACTCGGTCCCGTTGAACCAGCGGAGACCCGGGGTGCGGGGGTGCCGGCGCCGTTACCGAAACGTCAGCCCCGGGCACTTTCTCGCACTAAAGTCAGCGGCCTCGGGTGACACCTTCAGGAGCAGAGGCTAAAACATGACTTTGGGTGCCCGTGTGCGGCCTGCGCCCTTTCCGCCTCTGGGGGGCAGGTAGGTGGGGACCGTTCTCCGCGGACGGCGCCGCTGGGAACGTGACTCCTTACTGGCACAGGAGTCGCAGCCTCGGGACCACCCAGAATTGAACAGCTCACGCCTCCAGAAGGGAGCTTCCTCCTCCCAGAATCGCTCCCGAAGCATCTGGTCCAGGTCACTTCAGAAGTTACTGAGGGCGGCCTGCGGGGCTCGGTCGGGTAGACGCCTGACTCTTGATTTCGGCTCAGGTTTGCGGGGTCGAGCCCCGAGTCAGGCTTTGCGCAACAGCACAGAACCTGCTTGGGATTGTCACTCGCTCGGTCTCTTGCTCTCTCTGCCCCTCCCTCGTCTCGCACGCGCTGTGTCTCGCTGTCTCCCTTGGTAAATATTTACAACGAAAAAGAAATTCGCTGAACTCACGTCCTCAGAAACTCATTTGCTCTCAGTCCAGGACCAGAAGGAATTGGGCTGTAGGGCACGTGAGGCTTTGAGCAAAGTCACCAGCCTGGCTCCTCGGGGTAGCTGGACACCCAGCCCTCAAGGCCTCGTCCTGTCCTGCTCCCGAGCCGCGTGCACAGACCACACTCCTCTGTGATCCCGTGTGAGTTCTGTTTAAACTTTGGTGGCTTACGTCCCTTGTGCACGAGCCCCAGGGCCCGAGAAGGGACTCTGGACCCAGCCCCGCCAGCGGCACGGTGAGCACGCCTCCCGTGTTCTGTGCGCTGCTCCGTGACCGCGACCCCATCCTTCCTGCCCCTCGTGAAACGCGTGAAGCAGACGTGTGGAGGGACGCACTAGAAGCACACGTGGACGCTCGCTCCTGGCCCACAGATGACGAGGCTGGGAGGCCAGGAGGGGAGTGGCTGGACGGACCAGCCGAGCATCCCCTTGTCTCCCCGGCCACCAGGAAGCACTTCCCAAGCCACGGAATTTCTTTCTTTTTGTTAAAACGGTAGCGTGGGAAGACTCGGAAACTCACAGCAGCAGAAGAGCAGAATGAACCCCGTGCGCCCCCACACAGCCTCGGCGGCCGTGGGCTCGGACTCTGCTGTGTGTCCACCTCCCGCCGCTGTTTCTCTTACCTTTGGGGGCAGGTTGGTGGGGGCTGGGTGTTTGCAAGCAGATCCGTTTCCCTTGTGAATTCTAGGGGATGTGTTGCTGACGCATGAGAACTTCTTTAAGTGTAACTCAGAGACGTTAAGCATTTCTTTCTGGGGCTGTGTTCGGTTTCCCCTGGAAAAGAACGCCATAAAGTTTTCCCGTCGAAGAATGCCCTTCTTATGGTCCGTGTGTTCTAATCTGCGGCCAGAGTGTGCCGTGTCCTGTGGGTGGGTGCTGGGCAGGGGGAGACAGGAGCTGGAGGGGGCAGAAGGGGAGGGGGCTGGGACGGTGGGCTGGGGCTGGGGGGCAGAAGGGCAGCGGGGAGGGAGCTGGGGCGGGGGTGCAGGGGGGCCCTGGGGGCGCGGCAGGGGGCAGGAGCACACAGGCTGGGGGAGAGCTGGCTCAGGTGCTCCCTTGCTCTCCCGGCAGCACCTTTACGGGGAGCACCTGCTGCTGTGCGTGCGGACTCTGGTCTCCGTGTGCCGCGAAGACTGCAGACAGTGCAGCTTATGGCTCTTGGAGGTGCTGGTGACCACAGAGGCGCTCTGGGGTGCCGCAGGCCTCGGCGACAAGGTGAGGCTGCGCGGGGGACGGAGCCTATGCTGAGGAGGGTGCTCGGCCCTGAGCAGGTGGAACCACCATCCAGAAATCCTGCTGTGGAATCGGAAGCCTTGGGCTTGCCTGGCTCAGCTGACCGGAAGCGTGGAAGGGCGTGTGGGACGGGTTGCTCGTGAGGCAGCCTCGGGGACGCAGGGAATTTCAGATTCCCTCCACCTGCTGCCTGTCATCGTGTCTCGGGTGACAGCTGCAGACAGACAGACGTACACGTGTAACCTCGCCTCCCGTCTGTGGTAAACACGTAGGTGACTGACCGTCTAGAGAGAAAATAGCATCGTGTTCCCTGTTTAGTCACAGGCTAGCTTTACAGGACTACTTCTGTTCTCTCAGCTCTGGGTCTAGGCTTTAAATGCTCTACTGACGTCCAGTTCCCCTTGGGCTCCAGGGACCTTTTGGAGGGAGGTGTCTTCCTCCTACAGCCGTGCACAGAGCTCTGGGGCTCACCTATGGAGGAGGCGTGCCGGGGAGCCTCACAGAGCCACAGGCCCGGTGTCCAGGAAGCCCCCCCTCCCCCTCCTTTCCTTGGCCATCTGAATTGTGTTTTCTTTGTTTAAAGACAACCTTTCCACTTTTCCGAAGGGCACATACCTCAGCAGGCGGCTTGTCACCGTAAAGCCACACACACTAGCAAGAGCCGAATCCACGTGCCTGGGACCCACAGGAAGGAAACCGAGCAGCCGCCAGGTTGTAGGCACAGGCTGCTGGGAGGTGGCTGCCGGCCCATCTCCTGTCCCCTGGCCCGCTGTCACCTCTGTCACCACTGTCACCACCGGAAGGCCCGGTCACAGGGTGGCCTCGGGCAAGCATAGTTTATGTCCCTCAGTTCAGTGCCCTGCAGCCACCAGCCGCCCTTGTTCCTCACAGATGGAGCTCTCCCGCCGCAGGGGGCCTGAGGACCCCAGGAGAAGCCTTGTGCAGCCTGGGGGCACGGCGGCTGAATCTCTCATAAATGCAAGTCTGTTCTTTGTCATCCAGATGGCGCAGACCCAGCGTGAACAGTAGCCGTCAGACGGGCCCCTGCAGTCCTAGCCCCCGCGGGCGCTCCAGGGGCTCTGTCGTGTCGCGCGTCCTCAGCGGTGGAGCGCTCCCGGTCGGCCGGGTCATCCTAGCCCGTCGTGTGACAGAGCGCTCTCTGATGATGACGATTGGTCTCCCCTGGGCTTTTGAGCCTTAGGAGTGGGGTTTCCCCAGCCACTGACTCGCATTTCCAGGTCCAGGAGACCATGGACGCGCTGGCCGCGGCACAGGACATCGACGGCCGCCAGGATCTGTACCGGGAGCACGCGGGCCCCCTCGTGGAGTGGCTGGCCGTGTCACACCACGACTGGACTGTCCACTCAGCAGAGCTTCTGCAGTTCATCGTGGTGGTCAACCACGCAGGTGAGCTCCCGAAACTGTGTAATGTGGCCCTTGAAAGTCTGCCCGGCAGGGGCACCTGGGTGGCTCAGGTCATGATCTCACGGTTTGTGAGTTCGAGCCCCACATCGGGCTCTGTGCTGACAGCTCAGAGCCTGGAGCTGCTTCGGCTTGTGTGTGTGTGTGTGTATCTCTCTCTCTCTGCCTCTCTCCCCCGAGGTAAACACAAACGTAAAGAAAAGAAAGTCTGCCAGGCACACGGTGTTTACGTTAAGCCACGGAGGTGTGCTTATTGTGGCCTTGGGCGTAGTGTGTTCTTCGCACAGTCCGCAGTGTCCCTGCAGAGCCTCACTCATGGCGTGGGCCTCTGTGGTCCAGCGTCTCCAGGCCCTTCCCCGCCGGGCCGCGGGGTGGGTGAAAGAACGTTCCTTAGGCAGAGCTTATGCTCAGACCCGTGCCTTCTCCCTGCCTTGGGACGTCCGTAGGGGTCTCACCGGACAGATTTCATTTTAAAAGATGAGTCTTAAAAAAAAAAGAAAAGATCTTAGACTCTGAACAGCAGCTCCCTCCCCACCTTAGAAAACGGCCAGAGGCCGCGTCCCAAGGCTCCGGAACCTGAAAACCTGTGCACCCTTGAGGCCGGCCAATCAGGAAGAGGGGACGCGGCCTCGGTGCGCTTTTCCAAGTGCTTTCTCAGAGTGTCGATGGCGTGTTTCTCCGTCCTGTGTCTGGAAGCGTCCTGCCTCACACGCGCTGTGCTCGGGCGGCGTTCATCGCCAGGTGCCCGCACCCCACGCGGCATCGTCCCGCTGAGAGCGCACCGCTGCGCCCCCGGGTCTGTTCGGTGTCGGCATTCTCCCATAGGACGCTCCTGTTTGCGTGTCTCGTTACGCCGTCAGCCGTGACAGACGCCCTGCTGTCTGGAGGAGACTTTGTTTTTATAGAGCGCGTTCAACAGACTGGACTTGTTCAAAACGGCGTTTGGTGCCTGGTTAGCAATGAGGGGACAGTGACGCACGTGAGCGGAAAGTGTCTTTATAGGAGGGGCCGGAAGATGCTCCCTGAAACCCCTCTCTCCTCTTGCTCGTGCGCTCTGTCTTCCGCGAAAACGCGGCCTCGGGAGATCGGGTCTCTTCCCGGAAGATCGCTCCCTCCTCCTGCAGTGAGAGGTCCGGAGCTCCGTCTTCCGTGCGATCTCCAAGGAAAACAAACCCCAGAGGGTGTGAGCAGACCCGGTGCCCACCGGTGCTGGCAGTGTCCTGCCCCTGGGCCACGTCCTCCTTCTGCCTTTGTTTCTCTTTCTCCCCCAGACCCACACCTGCCCTCAGATTAACGCGCGGCCTTGCGTTTCCGTCTTGCAGCTTTGACGCCGAGTGTGAGACAACGCATCTGGGCCTTGCCGTGGGACGAGCAGGCGCGTTGTGAGCAGGGTGGCTGGGAGAGGGCCCGCCTGGAGGGGAGGGCGCTCCGTGACCCGGGTCCGTGCAACCCGAGCGCGTGTCTGCACCCCGGGGACTCTTTATTCCGATCACGACTCGATGCGCTTCCAGATACTAAGGCTCGTTGCCCGTGTGTGAGGCCCACGGTCCCGGGGAAGCCGCGCAGGCGCCTGTCCAGCAGCAGCTTGGGAAGGGCGGTGGCTGCCGAGTGTAGAGGCAAATATTAAACACCGTACGTGTTCTGAATAATTTATCTTGGTTGATCTTTAAAGTGTTGCTTGACTGTAACGTTTTTTTTTTTTTTTAAGAATCTGAGAAAACGTGAGGAGGTAGAAAGTCACCGTATTGAACAATTAGCACGATTTGGGGGTTAAGTGTTTGCTTTTACAGGGACACCCTCGATCCAGAAAGGAGAGGAAGGTGGTGGACGGGCCGTAACCGCCCCTGTGCCCACGGCCCCTCCCCGGCACCCGGCGCCGACCCGGTGGCGGGGTGGGGGCTGCGTCGTCCCACGAGCAGGAGCCGTGGGAACCGTGAGCTGTGTGTTTTCCAGGCCCGGCGCTGGGAGAAGTGCTCCCCCACCTGGTGCCCGTCCTCAGGAGCTGCCTCCAGCCCTCCCGGGACCCGCAGATGCGCCTGCGGCTCTTCTCCTCCCTGTCGCGGGTGCTGCTGAGCGCAAAGCAGACGGTCGACTCCCAGGGGTAGGTGTGCCCGGCCTCCAGCCTCTGCGGGTGTTCTCAGGTGGGAGCTGGGGTCACCCCGGGCTCTGGCGCTGGCCACGGGAGCGAGCACCCGCCCGGACAGACAAGAAGTCCACGTCGTTTCCACGTGGCCATTAAAATTCCATCGAACGAAGAGGGTGTAGGGAACATTAACTGTTAATGGTTTATACGTTAGCTATTCTCAGTTTTAAATGCCTTTGGTACCTTTGAAACCTAACAGAGAATGGGCTGAATCGCCATTAGTGGTTAAAGCGTGAGGAAAACCCTGTTGCCAGCAAGGACTTAGGGCAGCAAACCCGTGACGGGCCGGCGGCAGACCCTGGCTGGTCGGGCGCCGCGTGGGTGCACCTCGCCCCCAGGCCCCCAGCGGCTGGGTGGGCGGTAAGGCGTGTGGGGACCCCGTCCCCTGCCATGTCACGAGTGTGCTGGGAACTTTCCCTGGGGCTCCTCCTCTCCCCAGGCCCTGCCGGCCCGTCCGCGGGCAGGGAATCCTGTCTGCTGCTCGTCTGCCCGAGCTTCCAGCTTACAAGGGCCATAAAGAGACGATGTTGGCCCGCAGGCCTCCCAGCAGGGGAGCTTCCTGTGGATAAGCCGCAAGGGCGCGGGCCAGCTGGCGCCTCACAGCCTGTGCTCCCCCACAACCTCGCGAGGGGCCTCAACAAGCCCCCGGGCACGGGGAGCCCTGGGGATGCACTGCCGACCCTCTTCTGCCAGAACGTGTTCGCCGGCCGCCTGCGGGTCCCGACCTGAGGCCGAGGTGGCGGAACACAGGCGCTGATCGGCTGCCCTGGGTCCTTGGCCTCACGATGTCCTACTGAAGCGCCAAGTCGGGTTCCTCAGTTTGAGGAGGTGCTGTTTTGGGGACCCTCCATGGACGGGTTGCTCCCTCCACAGAGCGCCCCCAGCGTGGGCCCTTGGTGCCGGCCCCCCGCCTGTCCTGGGTTCGGTCATTGCTCTTGGTGGTCCCTGCACCCCCAATCCCGTGGCCTCTGCTCTCCGGGGCGTCTGTGGAGACGCGACAGACCTTGCTGGCCACCACCTGGGCTCTGCCCGCTCCTCGAGGTCGACTGGGGCCTGGGGGAGGGGCGCCAGCAGCGGTAGGAGGTCTGTCTTCAGAGCGCTGCCCGCAAAGGTGGCCCCGCGGTTCCTTGGACGGCATCGGTCCGGGGGAGGCCTGTGGGCGACCTGCCGACGTGCGTCCTCATTCCAGCGGGGACCTTCCTTTGCGCAATGGAGCTGCTCCGCAAAGTCAGGTGCTAGGTCTTAGCGCAGCGCTGATGGGCCCTGGGTCGCTGCCCATCTCCCGCGGCAGAGCGGCAGCCTGGCCAGCACGTGGTCCTCGCTTTTCCAGCCACTTCACCTGACGCCTCAGAGGACAGGACCGTTGGGTCTTTCCACAGAGCCCTCTTGTAAATCGTTTTGCGGGAAATAGCAGCCCTTTGTGTAAAAATTAAAGCACGTTAAAAACCTAATTGTGTGAATGTGTGTGTGTGAGCGTGTGTGTGAGCGTGTGTGTGTGTGTGTGTGTGCGCGCGCGTGTGAGCGAGCATGTGTGTGCGTGTGTGTGCAAGTCCAGAACCAGATTTGCCGCTTACCTACATCTCTGGCTCTTGGGTGCCCCCTGCTGGAAGCAAGGAGGTGGCGCCTTCCCCAGAAGGGACGGTCCCTGAGTGAGGGTCCAGGCAGCGGAGAGGGACAGAAGCAGAGGCCGGAGGGCAGGGTGCAGGGAGAGCCTCGGTGCCACGCAGCTCTGGCCTCGCCTTGGAAGCTACTACACCTTCTCGGTATTCCAGAACAGCTGGTATTTGAGACGTGAGCCACCTTTGAAATATACTTTGGAATAAGGTTCAGAAATAAGTTGATGAATTACTCGTTCAAGCAAACGTGTTTCGGTCTAATGGTGGCAGCGCAGTGGGATTCGTGAGGACGTTCAGGCTTTTCTCTGGGTGCCTCTCAACGGGGTGCTCAGAGTGTGGCTCCGCAGCACGAGCCGCCCGGCACAGCGGGATGTGTGAGTTTACATCCAGACCAAGTGCCCAGACTGCTGGCAGGAACGTCCACGTCTCTGTGACCGTGGCGCTCGGGCCTTGGGTGCGGAGGGGAGCATGCTCACGGGGGGGTGTCGGGTGTGCGTGCGTAGGATGGCCACACGTGCAAATGACTTTGCTGGCCTGGTCGATGTGCCCGGTGACCTCACGTCTCCTCTTTTAGAGCCCAGCAGAGATGGGTGGGGCCCCCACAGCCTCACCCCTGCAGAGGGGGTGTGGGGTGCTCTGGGGGCTGCAGGCCCAGCAGAGGCCAGCAGGAGCTGGGAAGGCCACTGGCTCTCCCCCGGGCACCCACTCCCCTGCAGGGAGGGCGCCCGCCCCAGGGAGGCAGCCGTCCTCTTATTCCGGCTCCCCTCTGCCCCGCGCGCTCCCCTTCACCTGCTGTCTCGTGTCTCCACCCCAGGCACTTTCACCACTACCTCGACACTGTGACGAAGGACATCTTGGTCCCCAATCTGCAGTGGCACGCAGGGAAGACGGCTGCAGCCATCCGCACGGCAGCCGTGTCCTGCCTCTGGGCGCTCATCAGCAGTGAGGTCCTGTCGGACGAGCAGGTGGGGCTCCCAGGGACACCTGCCGGGGGGCGGGGGGTGGGGACACACACGTGTAGCCGCCAAACACTGCTTTCCGAAACCGACAGGGGAGGGAGCCTGGGGGCCGCGGGCGAGGGCAGGGCACCACCGGCCATCGTGACCCGTAGCATTTTGTTTTGATCAGCTGGGGCTGCCGTTAGGGGTACGTATTGATATGTATTGAATGTGGCTCTTTACGGAGCAGAGAACGCAGAGAACGTATGCACAGAACTCTGCCTGAGCTTGGCCGATCTCGGGGTTTCTGCGCTACTGTTACTCCTACCTGCGCAACGGGATCGGGGAAACGGGGGGCGAGGGGCAGCTGTCGGAAGGCCTTGCTGTTGCTCTGCGCTCGGCCCCAGGTCTGCAGGCATCCGGCCAGGTGTTCGTCTGGTGTGTGAGCTCCACCTCCTGGTCCACTGAACTGCTGTGAGTTTTTTTTAAGTAGGTTTCATTTTATTGATTTATTCAAACTTAAATCCAAGTTAGGTAACATGTAGCGTAAGAGTGATTTCAGGAATAGAACTTAGCAATTTATCGCTGACGTATCGCACCCGGTGTTCTTCCCAACAAGTGCCCTCCTTAACGTCCCCTCGCCCATTTAGCCCATCCCCCCACCCAACACCCCGCCAGCAACCCTCAGTTTGTTCTTCGTATTTAAGAGTCTCTTACAGTTTGCCTCCCTCTCTGTTTTTATCTTATTTTTCCTTCCCTTCTTCTATGTTCATTTGTTTTTTAAATTCCACACGAGTGAAATCGTGTGATACTTGTCTTTCTCTGACTGCCTTATTTTGCTTAGCATGATACGTCTAGTTCCATCCACGTTGTTGCAAATGTGAACCACCATGGTTTGAGTTAAAACGTCCCCCAAGTTGTATGGACACAACATGCAGCCACGCTAGCAAGGAGCAGGCTGTAGGCTTGTCTCCACGGCTTTGTGAGCGATGGGCTTGTCCACTGACCAGGTTAAACAAAACTGTTCAACTGTTCATCTAGATTTTGTTTCTTTTTTAGCGTTTATTTATTTTTGAGAGAGAGAGACAGAATGCGAGCAGGGGAGGGGCAGAGAGGGGGACACAGCATCAGAAGTAGGCTCCAGGCTCTGAGCTGTCAGCACAGAGCCCAACGTGGGGCTTGCACTTGAAAACCACGAGATCATGACACGAACTGAAGTCGAAGTCGGACGCTTAACCGACTGAGCCCCCCCAGGCGCCCTAAGTCATCTAGATTTTAAAATCAAGGTTTGAGTTCTCATATAAAAATTTTTTAAACATTCCAGACTCCTTTATATCTGTACGAGAGCCAAGCTCCTTCCATCATGGGCAGCGTGTGCACAGGGAGGGACCAGCGCTGTCACCTCCGGGATAGAGCCCATCAGGACCTGTCTTCCTCTGTCTTCCGATTACAGATCCGGAAAGTTCAGGAGACGCTGATGCCGCAGATTCTAACCTCCCTGGAAGAAGATTCCCAGATGACTCGATTAATTTCGTGCCAAATCATCAACACGTTTCTAAAGACCTCCGGTGGTGTGGCTGATGCCGATAAGCTCATCAAGGTTTATCCTGGTACGATGCTTTTCTTTCCCGAGCCGTGTGGGTCTGTTTCTTCTGGAGGGAAATGGAAACTGGTACTTGGACTTCTGGTCGGCCTGGTGCCAGGAGTCCAGACGCAGCCGTGACAGGTGAGCCGTCACTGAAGAGAGAGCGAGGCAGGCAGCCCGTGCCCAGGCAGTGGGGCCCCGCACCCCCACCCCAGAGCAGGTGCTGCAGCCAGGCCGGGGTGCGGCGGCGGCCGTGCCTTCCGTCCCGCGTCTCCGCCTCTTTGGAGCCCCAGCACCGGGCGAGTCTCAGATCAGAAGCAGAGGAACAACCCCCACCCCGGCCCCGAGCAGAGTGGCAAACGCAGAGGATTCCTAAGAACACAGAGAAAACCACGTTGAGGAGGAGAACTGGGATCCCAACGCTGCAGGGATCGATGTTCTAGAGCCCAGCTCAGAGCTCAGACAAAAACGCAAACAGGACGAAGCTGCAGATAAGAAGGAGCCCAGCAGACGCTCTAGGCTTGTGCATGCCAACTGGAGGGAGGGTCCTGTGGAGGAGGAAGAGGAGGAGGAAGAGGTAGGGGAGGTGGAGGAGGAGGAGGAGGGGGGCGGTCAGCCTCAGGTGGGGCGTGCAGCGTCTGCGGGCGCACCTGTGGCTGGTCTCCACGGCCCGTCATAGCCGCACTGGGCTGTCCTCCGTGCCGCAGCATTTAGCTGACGTAGTGATTCCTAAAAGGTGGTTTTCAGAAGTCCCAGAAATGAAAAGTCCCTGAAGTTCAGAGCTGGAGCCACTGGGTGCACAAGACGGCGCGTGGTGGGGATGGGATTCGTGAGCTGAGTCCACTCGGGACGCCGTGAGAGGAAGACACGCGTCTGCGGGGAGAGGGGCTCCAGCGCTCCCAGCCCCGGGGGGAGGGATGGACAGCTGATACCGGCAGAGGTGGCGGCTCAGAATATTCCGGAACTGCAGGTGGTGCATCTTGATGCTGAGCAGGAAGCCGCCTGCTGAAATCCAGAGTTGAAGTCCCCTTTCTCACGCGTTCTTGCAAGTTTCTTTTCGCTTTTTGTGTTTACTTTTGTGACAACAAACACTGTGTTCCTCCCGGCGACCCTTACAGTTCTGTTTGCGCCGAGTCAGTTGGTGACTGTCAGAGTCCGTTGGGATTTTGCTCACGTCTAAGAAGAGCCAGCGAAAAGATCGCACATATCTGGGCTTTGGGGGTTGTTTTCATGCAAAAGGATTTCCTCGCGGGCTCCTTTCTCGGGACCGGTTCAGGGCTCTGGGTGGCGATGTGGTTGCAGAGGGCAGGACGCCCCGAGGTCTGTCGTATGGAGGATGCATGTGCACCCAGCACGGGCCCCAAGAGAGCCACCTTTTGTTCCCAGCCCACAGTTGCACGTGACGGCTGACCCCAATCACAAAAGTGAATTTCCGGGCCACTTCTTAAAACTCGGGAATTACCGTCAGAGGAAAACACGCCACGCCAGAGTCGGCCTGAGCCGGAGGGACTGAGGGCGTGGGAGGAGTCCCTGCGGGACTCGGGTGGTGGTGTGCCCGCCAGGCCGCCGTCCCAGGACTGGGTGAGGCCCAGACCCTTAGGAAAGCCCTCCTGCCATGAGCTAGTGCCCGGCAGGAGGCCGCAGTGCCACAAGTCCACAGCCCTGCCTGCTCACTTCCGGGGGCCGCACCTCCCACCACCTGGGGCCGCAGCCCTGCTCCCTACCCCCTACCCCCGGCTACCTCTTGCCCTGCTCACGGAGTGCCCGAGCGACTGCTGAGCCTCCAGAGACACCCGGCCACAGGGCCAGGGATTTCTCGCAGTTTGGGGGAGGAAAGTATACATTTGATAAAAACCTCACCGGTGAACGGTGAGTTTCTGCTAACTGGAGAGGTGGTTCCTGTTTTCAGCAGCCGAGTGGTCTGGCCCCAGAGCTCAGCAGAAACAACACTGATACGGGTGGTGGCGGTCATGTCACTGGGGCCCGAGCTGTGTCCCCAGAGCCCAGTTGGGAGGGCGGTGTGTACATCCAGGGGACGGGCAGCCGGGGTGTGATGCCCATGGTGACGGAGCATCTTGGAGCCACAGAGAGCCCGGGGCACCTGGCAGGTGAGACAGGGAGAGCAGCTCAGGCCTGCCCACCCCTCCTCCCACCCTGCCCAGCGTCCACCCTGTGGCCAGTGTGGTCAAGGGGCCCGGCACACCGGGAGCCGCCCCCAGCCCCTGGCACGCGAGCACCAGTCTCCCCACAGGATGGGTTTACCATGGCCCGAGGGCGAGTGCCCCAGGGGCGGGGTCAGGTCCCCACCCTGGAAGCTCCAGTGCTCCGTCTGTGCTGGCCTCTGTCTCACTGTCCCATCCGGCCCTCCCTCCAGAGCTCCTGAAGCGTCTGGACGACGTCTCCCACGAAGTGAGGCTCGCGGCCACCTCCACCTTGGTCACGTGGCTGGCGTGTGTCAGAAGCGACGACGACGCGAAGTCCTGCTACCAGAGCCACATTCAGTTCCTGTACAGAGAGCTCCTCGTGTACCTCGATGACCCGGACGGCACTGTCCAGGATGCGGTTTTAGGTAGGAGTCCCCACCATGCGTGCTGCATCGTGAAGGCTGTCCCCAGAGCCTGGACGCGGCTCCTTACAGCCGAGTCACGGGCTGGCCACGTGCGGGCGGGGGGCAGGGCCACGGCCTCAGGGCGTCTGTGGACTGGCCTCCTGGGTGGGTTACAGCCCTCGAAACTTACCGCGGTAGAAGTTACAGTGGAGAAAAATCTTACGTGTTTATTAATTTGTTTAGAATAACTATAAATCTATCATATGTTAACATAATTAACGTGTGGTTTTGAAACGTAGGTTTTTTTCTTTTCTTCTTTTTAAAACTTTTTTAGTGTCTATTTCTCTTTGAGAAAGAGAGCTGGCACGGGGGAGGGAGTAGAGAGAGAGGGAGACCCCGAATCCAAAGCAGGTTCCGGGTTCTGAGTTGTCAGCACAGAGCCCAACACAGGACTTGAACCCACGAACCGTGAGAGCATGACCTGAGCCGAAGTCGGAAGCCGAACCGACAGAGCCCCAGGTGCCCCTGGAAGATGTATTTTCTAAAACAATAACACGCAGACAGAGGAGCATCGCTTTACCTTTCTGCGCGTCTCGGTAGAAGCAGCTGGGCGTTTGCGGCTTCCGCGTTCTTGGCTGTGGTGCGTGTTGTCCAGGGAAGCGTGTGAAGGAACCTGGCCCCGGACAGGTACGCTGTCGCAGGCGGGGGGTACCCGTTGTGTGTAACCACAGAGATGCCTTCATACCGCCCCGACCTGCCCAGGCGGTCGTTCCAGGGTCCTGTGGGGTTGACTCCGGCTACGTTCTCGCCTGTTGGTCGGTCCTGCACGTTGATGTTTTGTCAGGCCGTGTCCAGAAGTCACATTTGTCGGCATCGAGCTCAGAAAAGTCTCGGGAAGAAAAGTTGCAGGAAGCCGTTCAGCTGGCGGTGTTGGAAACAAGTTACCATGATTGCGGTTTCCGCTTGAAAGCTTAAATCTTCTCATTGGCCACAAGTACCGTCACTCTATTCGTTTTTGAGACGGTGTCCTGCCTGGTCCCCAAGTGTGAGGAACCTGAGTCTTCGTGCTGTCGTGGAAGCGGCGTCCTGGGGACCCAGGCACACCCCGCCGTGCCCCCGCCCCACCACACAGGACACTCCGACGGCAGATGCCGCAGAGCAGGGACATCAGGTGTCGTCCCCAGAGCAGCACGAACAGTGTTGTGCCAAGAAGTGCCAGTAAAATGCCAAGAAGTAGATTTGAATGGAATTCCAAACGATACTCCAATAACCCAAAGGAAATCAAGAAAGGAGGCCAGGGAGAACACAGAGACAGGGCCAACCGGAGACAGACCGGGTGCAGCCTCCCCTCCTGAGGACTGGCCTTCCCCCCTCCCGGCCTCCCCTACAGAGGACTGGCCTTCCCCCCTGCTGGCCTCCCCTCCTGAGGACTGGCCTTCCCCCCTCCCGGCCTCCCCTACAGAGGACTGGCCTTCCCTCCTCCCGGCCTCCCCTCCTGAGGACTGGCCTTCCCCCCTGCCAGCCTCCCCTCTGGAGGACTGGTCTTCCCCCCTCCCGGCCTCCCCTCCTGAGGACTGGCCTTCCCTCCTCCCGGCC
The DNA here is from genome assembly GCF_018350215.1 of Panthera leo. Taxonomy (NCBI): domain Eukaryota; kingdom Metazoa; phylum Chordata; class Mammalia; order Carnivora; family Felidae; genus Panthera; species Panthera leo. The sequence goes on from NC_056694.1 coordinate 545,902, forward strand.
TCCCCTCCTGAGGACTGGACTTCCCCCCTCCCAGCCTCCCCTCCAGAGGACTGGTCTTCCCCCCTGCCGGCCTCCCCTCCGGAGGACTGGCTCCCCCTGCCGGCCTCCCCTCAGCACCTCACACCTGGGGACCTCTTGACCAATGACGGTGCTTCTGTCCCACTGACAAGGCGAAGTTCCTCCATGTCCACTCCCACGGCTGGTCCCGCGTGTCCCCAACCCCCCCCCCAGACCCATTCTTGTCCTGGTGCCCGAGAGCCTGCTGCCCGAGCCTCCTGCTCGGGACTCTTCTGCACCTGCATATACTCGACGGGACCACTGGTCACCACCCCCATGGCTCCTGGGTTGCCTTCCGTCCCTCTGGCCACTGCTTCTTTCCGCACATGGCATCTTGGTGACCTTGTCTCCTCTCCTGGCTTCAGATGCTACCCATGTGCCGGGGTCCCCCAAACCGAAATCCAGGCCAGACGTCTGCCCCAGATTCTAGACACGCACATACCCAGGTGCTCAGAGGACACGAGCGTCTGCCGGGCAGAACAGCTGTAACGTTCGGGCCACCCCCGGGGCCACTGCCCCCGCTTGGCCACCCTGCTCCCCCACCACGTCCCTATTACCACCAGCAACGTTCCGTCCTCCTCGTGATTGACGGCAGAAACCTCGGAGCCAAATCCAATGACCTCCTAAGTCGGCTTGTCTCTGTCCACCCCTGCCTGCATCTGCCAGGGCACTCCTGCAAGATGGCTTGGATGACTCCAGTGCTCGGCCCACGGCACCTGCCACCTCCCTTCCCACCCAGAGTCCAGCCCCCACCAGCCCCCCACCGTGCCCATTGTAGTGGTGACCAGGAACACTGTGCTTTCTTCCTCCTTCTGACTCTTGTGTGCTGCTCCCAGCCTTCCTCTTCCTTCTGACTTGCGTGTGCTTGTCCCTGCTCCTTCTGACTCTCGTGTGTGCTCCCTCCTCCTTCTGACTCTCACGTGCTGCACACACCTTTCGTCCTCCTTCTGACTCTCATGTACCGCTTTCTCCTCTTTCTGACTCTCGTGTGCTGCTCCCAGCTTTCCCTCCTCCTTCAGACTCTCGTGAGCTGCTTCCAGCTTTCCCTCCTCCTTCTGACTCTCATGTGCTGCTCCTGGCTTTCCCTCTTCCTTCTGACTCTCGTGTGCTGCTCCCGGCTTTCCCTCCTCCTTCTGACTCTCGTGTGCTGCTCCTGGCTTTCCCCCCTCCTTCTGACTCTCGTGTGCTGCTCCCGGCTTTCCCTCCTCCTTCTAACTCTCATGTACCGCTTTCTCCTCTTTCTGACTCTCATGTGCTGCTCCTGGCTTTCCCTCCTCCTTCAGACTCTCATGAGCTGCTTCCAGCTTTCCCTCCTCCTTCTGACTCTCATGTGCTGCTCCCGGCTTCCTTCCTCCTTCTGACTCTCATGTGCTGCTCCCAGCTTTCCCTCCTCCTTCTGACTCTCATGTACTGCTTTCTCCTCTTTCTGACTCTTGTGTGCTGCTCCCAGCTTTCCCTCCTCCTTCTGACTCTCGTGTGCTGCTCCCAGCTTTCCCTCCTCCTTCTGACTCTCGTGTGCTGCTCCCAGCCTTCCCTCCTCCTCCTGACTCTTGCAAGCTGTTCTGAGCCTTCCTCCTCCTCCTGACTCTCGTGTGCTGGTCCCTCCTCCTTTGGACTCTTGCGCGCTGGTCCCCCCTCCTTCTGACTCTTCATGTGCTCCCAGCTTTGCCTCTTCCTTCTGACTCTCGCGTGCTGCTCCCGGCTTCCCTCCTCCTCCTGACTCTCAGAGGCTGCTCTCAGACTACAGTGCGAAGGGTCCCTAGACACACGTTTGTTGCCTGCCGTATCCACGGAGCCCAGCACACAGCGGGCCTGCAGGAGGTGTTTGTTGAATGAATCAGTGTCAGTGTGATGACAGGGTTGACCATATCTCTGGGCCAGTTTATCTACTAACGTAAGAGCTGTTTCTAAGGCCAAAATGACACACATAAATCACCCTTGGGGATTTTGGAGGACTTTATGGTCCACCAACAACTCCAAGATTTTTTTTTTTTTTTAAGTGTATTTATTTTGAGAGAGAGAGTGCAAGCTCGGGAGGGCTAGAGAGAGAGAGAACCTCAGGCAGGCCCTGCCTGCCAGCACAGAGCCCGACACGGGGCTCGAACCTACTAGGCCGTGAGACCGTGACCTGGGCCGAAATCAAGATCCAGACGCTCAACCGACTGAGCCACCCAGGCGCCCCTCCAAAATTATTTTTAAGTTCTGTTTGTCTACACTGGGACCATTGTATGCTGACCCAGCAACATCCGATGGATTTAAATGCTGTAACAACTTTCTATTTAAAACTTTGTTTTTTTCAGAGTGGTTTTAGGGTCACAGCTAAATTGAGAGGAAGGTACAGAACTCTCCCACTTACCAGCTGCCCCCCACACGCATCACCCTCCCCCCTGGCGGTGCACCCGTCCCTCACGGCTGTTGACCCACACTGACAGGCCAGCACCGCCAAGAGTCCAGGTTCCGTGAGGCTCTCTCTAGGCGGCCGCGCACGGACGTGTGACCCGGGCCCACCATTCCAGAGCCACACAGAATAGTCCCACTGCCGTGTGTGCTCTGCCTGAAGCCTCCCACCCCGACAGCCGCTGGTCTGTTACCGTCTCCATAGCTGGGCCTTTTCCAGGGTGTCACAGAGTCAGAGTGCTACAGTATGAAGCCTTCCCAGACCGGCTCGTTCACTTGCTAACGCCTTTAAGGTGCTTCCGCGTCTTTTCGTGGCTTCGCAGCTCACTTCTTCTCAGCACTGAATAATCCACCGTCTAGACAGACCACCCGTTATTCGCCCGTCCGGCTGCTGAAGGACAGTTACGGACAAAGCTGCTGTAAATATATGTGTGCACATAAGGCTTCAGCTCCTTCGGGTAGATAGCAAGAGGCACGATTGCGGGGTCGCGTGGTGAGAACGTACTAGTCCTGTCACGAGTCTCGCCGACCTGTCTTGCGAGGCGGCTGCCCCGTTCCGCGTTCCCGCCGGCAGGGCCTGGGATTCCTGCTGCTCCGCGTCCTCGCCAGCGCCCGCCGTGACGTGTTGTGGGCCGTGGCCCTTGTGACAGGCGCGTGGTGGCGTCCCCTTGCTGTTCCACGTTTCCCGGAGGACACGCGACGTGGAGCCTCGTGTCCGGTGCCTGTCTGCGCTCTGTGTCTCTCCCCTGCTGGGGTGTCGTCAGGTCTTCGGCTCGTTTCTTGCTTGGATTGTTCTCACGTTGGTGAGCGTTTGGAGTTCTTCGTGCATCTGAGTAACAGTCCTTTATCAAATGTGCCTTCTGTGAACTGTCTCCCGGCCCAAGGCTTTGCCTTCTCGGTCTCTCGACGCTGCCTTTTGTGGAGCACGAGTGTTGAAGGTAATGACGTCCAGCCCATCAGTTCCTTCTTCCGTGGGTCTTACCTTCGGTGTTGTGTCCAAAAGTCATCGCCACACCCAGGGTCCCCCGGGTTCTCTTCTGCGTTCTCTTCCAGGAGTCCTGTGCTTTTTCATTCTTTGCCCAGTTTCACGTTTCGGTCTGTGACCCGTCTTGAGTTAGCTTTTGTGAAGGACGTAAAGTCTGTGTCTAGATTCTTTTCTCCCCCGGCACGTGGACGCCCACTCGTCCCAGTTCCGTTTATTGGAACGGAGCCTCTGTGCCCTGTTGGGTGACCAGGTCTGCGTCTGGGTCTCTGTCCTGGCCCATCAATCTATCTGTTCCTTCAACAGGACCGCACTGTCTTCGTTACTCTGGCTTTATAGAAACTCTTAAAGTCAGAATGTGTCAGTTCTCCAACTTCGTTCTCCTTCAGTGTTGCGTTGGCTCTTCTGGGACTTTACATTCATTTAGTCAGTATCTGAAACGTGACCTGCTGGCATTTTTATTGTGATTGCCTTAAGACTATAGATCAAGTTGGGGAGAACTGACATCTTAACAATGTTGAGCTTTCCTGTCCTTGAACACGAAATTCACATAATGGCTGTCCCATTTATTTTATTGTGTTCTTTTTTCTTTCATTTATATACCACCTTTGGTTTAGTTTTTACTTCTTTTTCTTATTGCACTCAATAGGACTTCCGGTACAATGTTGAAAAGGAGTGGCAATTTGGGATCTTAGTGGAAAAGCTTTGAGTTTCTCGCCATTAAGTATGACTTTAGCTCTGAGGTTTTTTACAGATTTTCTTTATTGTGTTGAGGAGGTGCCCCTCTATTCCTAGTTTGCTGAGAATTTTTACCATGAATGGGTACCAGCGTTCGTCAAAATGCTATTTATGTGACCATATGATTTTCTTTTTCAGCCTATTGATGCTATGGATTACATTAACTGATTTTGGAATATTGAACCATCTTGCATTTGGGCTTCATGCGTAATTCTTTTTAAACACTATTGGATTCGATTTGCTACTATTTTGTTGAGGATTTTTGCATCTCTGTCCATGAGAGGTAACCATCCGTGGCTTCCTTTTCTTGTGATGTCTTTGGTTTTGTATCCGGGTCATGCTGGCCTCATAGAGTGAGTTAGGAAGCTTCTATTCTTCCTAAGAGGTGGTAGACAGTTGGTGGAATTTCTTCCTGAAAGTTTGGTGAACCAGTGAACCCATCTGGGGCTGGTGCTTTCTGTTTGGGGAGGTTATTAATTATTGATAGTTTCTTGGATCCATGTAGGTCTGTGGAGATCGTCTATTCCTGTGTGAGTGTCTTTCAGGGAAGGGGTCCGTCCACCCCGTCGGGGTCACATCACATCTGCGGTCCAGGACTTGGTCAGAGGACGCCAGCTTTTGGTTTTGTTGATTTTCTTCATTGGTTTCTGCTTTTAGAATTCTTACTTCCTTTCTTCTGCTTACTTTGGATTTGCCTTTCTTTTTCTAGTTTCCTAAGGTGGTAAAGGAGAGTTTCGACTTGTAGATCTTTCTGCGCGTCTCACACAGGCACTCGATGCTGTGAGTCCCCTCCAGGCACTGCTTTCGCCACATCCTACGAATTTGGGTTAAGTTGTGTTTTCATTCTCGTTTAGTTCAGATAGTCTTTCGTTTCTTTTGAGATTTCTTCAACTATCGTGTTATTTAGAAATGTTTTGTTTAATCTCCACGTATTTGGGGATTTTTCCAGCTTACGTCTCTTTCATTGATTTCTGGTTTAACTCTATTGTGTTCTGAGAGCAGACATCGTAGGACTGGTGTTTTTTTAATTTGTTGCGGTGTTTTTCATGGCCCGGAACGTGGTCTGTCCTGGTGAGTGTGCCACAAGAGCTTGAGAAGGACTTGTATTCGGATGCCGTTGGACAGAGTCGTCTGCACATATCCGTCGTAGCCAGTGATGGGTGGTGCCGTTGTTAATCCGCATCCTCACTGGTTCTCTGCTGGCCGGGTCCGTCCATCTCTGACAGAGAGTGTGGAAGTCTCTAGACACAGTGTGGATTGACCTGCCTCACGTGGTTTGGCGCTCTGCTATTAGGCACGTACGTGCACAGGCTCGTTGGTTGCGTGGAGATCTGACCCTTTGTCATTAGGTAGCGTGTGGCCGCTCACTCCCTTTTCATAAACAGGGATTGGTTTCGTGTTTCTTTCTGGCGTGTTAATGGTGTTTTGCTGTTTTACAGAGGTCCTCAAAGCAGGCAGTGTCCTGTTCCCTGAGCTCCTGGCTAGAGAGACAGAGGCTGTCGTCCACAAGCACCGCTCTCCTGCCCTCTGCCAGCAGCTGCTACAGCACCTGCAGGCCCAGCCGCCTGCCCAGTGAGCAGCAGCCAGCGCGGAGCGAGCCCCGAGCTCCCGTGCTCCCCTGGGCCGGGGCCGGGGCCTCTCCACCTCACAACACGGCACCTTTGTGCCAACGACCTAGGACACTCACGGGCAAGACTTTGATAGCGAGAGTATTGCAGGAAACGTGTGCAAGATTCTCCCAAGACACTTCTCGGGCCCGGCAGTTTCCGAAGTAACATTCGCCGAGCGGCTTGTGTACTGTCATGTCTCATTTATTACAGTTCATTGACAGATCTCCCCAAAACCTGCGGGTAATTTGAAAGTAGAACGAGATGGCACTGCTCACCCCGGCAGCCGAAGCATCCTGTTTGTTTCAAAGCTACATGCACCTGCTACGCTCGTGGGTCAATATCTCTGTCTTGCGTAAATGCCCGCCTCACCGAGAAGGTTCTTGACTCTTTTTCTTTCAAGCAAAAGTTATTAAAAAGAAATTTTGTTCTTTCTTTGTGTTGTGTCTACTAAAACTTAGCATCACAGTGAACAGTCTAAAAGGAATTTGAAATCTTTATCAGTTACAGTTTTCCGTGTAAGATATCCTGGAACTCGGAGTGTTAGTGGATACATTCGGTCATGATATTTTTTTCTTATGCAAACAGTGTTGAAAATACAATGTTTTATCAGATGTAATTTTGGTAGCTCTCCCATATAAGCAGCAGTAAAGTAAAATGGGTTTTATTCTCTAGCACTTTCTACACCCAAGTGCCTAAAAAATTTTATTTTAAATGGATATTATTTCTGTAAGCCAAATATTTATGTTACCAGGGAAAAAAATACTATGTGTATTTTCTAACAATCAAATATGAACATTTATGCTTAGGTGTTTGAAAATTTAATTAAAAATATTTATTACAGTTATTTTGTATGCCTGTGTTAATGTGCTTTAGTAGTTAATCAACATTTTTAGAAATCGCTTATTTTTCTCTTAGATCTCATCCCCCGGCGACCCCGCCCCGAGATCTGGGTGGCGGGCCCCAGGCTCTCCCACTGCTGGGTGCAGTGTCCTCTCTGGACACCAGGTGGCAGGAGCTCCAAACCCCATCACGCCGGCCGCCAAGCTCGTGGGGCCCTCGGCGGGCGCGCCTGAGTGTGCAGCGCAGGCAGGGAAAGCGGGCCTGGAGAGGCAGCGGGATCCAAACCACGCCGGCCGCCAGGGAGAGGCAGGACGTTGTTTCTGCACATCTTCCAGGGGAAGTGTGCAGAGGCAGCAGGACAGTGAGTCAGTACCACTCGGTGTGACGTGAGCAGGTGTGTGTCCAGAGAAAGACACAAAGGCTCAGCTGACGGGGTTAGCGATCTAAGTGCCTGAGAACCGACGTGTCCTTGGCAAGTGTTATGCACTCTTCGCTCAACTCCTCGAATGTTCATGGAGCCCTACCCTCCCTGTGCTGGTGGCCGAGGACAGGGACACGTAGAATTTGGTCCCTGAGGGGTGTCTGGGGGTCTCAGCCAGTTAAGCGTCCAACTCTTGATTTCGGTTCGGGTCATGATCTCATAGTTTGTGGGATCAAGCCCCGCATTGGGCTCAGTGCTGACAGTGTAGAGCCTGCTTGGGATCCTCTGTCTTTCTCTCTCTGCCCCTCCCCTTTTAGCACTCTCCCTCTCTCTCTCAAAATAAATGAAAAATAAACATTAAAAAAAAAAAAAAACTGGTCCCTGAAAGTTTACAGCATTATTGAGATGTAATTTACGGAGCTGTGTGCCAACCGCCGTGGCTGGTTCAGCACTGTATCATGCGAGGGCCCCCACCCACCCAAACCCGTGTGCAGCCGATCCCTGCCCACATTCCCAGCCCCAGCAAGCACCGAGCTGCTCTGTGTCTAAGGCGGTGTGTGTTCCGGATGCTTCATATACGTGGGACCATATGATAGGTTTTTCACTTAGCATAGTTTTTGAGGTTGTCTATTCACACACTGGTTCGGGGATCGGCACCTCTTTCTGGAAAGGGCCAGAGGGTAAATATTTTAGGCTTTGTGGGCCCAATAGTCCCAACTCTACTGTTTTCCACTCACCTGTTGATGGGCATTTAGGTTTGAGGCCATTATGAATAAAACCACTCTGAGCTCTGTGGTACGCGTAGATGATTCATGGCCATCGCTCTTGGGCGGGTACCTCTGAGTAGAATTACTAGGTCATATTTGATACGTGTTTGTAGCCCCGGTTGATTGATTTATTGCTATTTTTCACTGCTTCACTGAGGGATGCCTGACCTACAATTCACTGCACATACTTAAGTGGGCACTTTGAGAAATCCCGACACACGCATACACGCACAGAACCACCACCACAGGCCAGACGGCCAACCTCCCCGCCACCCGCAGGCATTCTCTCCCGCCCTCTGCCCACCTCCAGGCAACTCTGATCTGCCGTGGTCACTGCCCCGCAGTCTGCACTCCGTGGGACTGTACGTAAGCGGACACAGTGTTTCTGGTCTCCTTTCCTCGTCCGCGTTCCCAAGGCATGACCAAGATGCACCCACGTTGTAGCGCCGGTGGGTGGCGGCTCGTTCCTTCCGTTGCTGAGCAGTAGTGTTCCGCCCTGTGTCTAGGCCACACCTGGTGGCCGTCACAGAGATGGCTTCTTGGGACACTGTGTGCACGTCGTCGAATGGACACGCCTTTCATCTCTCTGGGGCGGACGCCCAGGAGGGGGGAACGTCCAGCCGGAGCGGCGGGACCACCTCGTCCGCCCACCAGCACCACTGTCCTGCCGACACGTGACACGGCAGCGTCTTTAACCGGAGCCACTCTAACGGGCACGGAGGGGGACTTCGGGATGGCTTCAGTCTGCATTTCCCTAACGTCTAACAATGCAGAGCCCCTCCCACGTGCTTGTCTGTCTGTGTATGTCTTCACTGGTGAAATGTCTTAAAATCTCTTGCCCATTTCTTCAAAATGAGGTCTTCATATTGAATATGAGATATTGTGGATACGAGAGCTTCGTCACGTACGGCTTGCAAATATTACCACTCGTTCTGGAGCTTATTTCATCTTCCTCTTTGGGCTTTTGTTTTTGAGTAACCTCCGCATCCAGCGCGGGACCCAGACTCATAACCCGAGATGGACAGTCGTGCGCTCCACCAGCTGGGCCAGCCGGGCGCCCATTTTCACCCTCCAACAACGTCTCTCAAAGAACAGAAACTAGTTTCGAAAGAGCATATCAATGTTACTTTATTGTGTTTTTTGTGTTCTAAGAAATCTTCACTGAAATGCAAGTTTCACTTCTAAACTTTAAGAAGCTCAGAAAGTTCTTTACACAAAGATGATTCCTCTGCCTGCCCCTACCTACAGCACCAATCAAAGGCAAGCTTCACTTGCTCTGAAAATCTCCTTTCTGTGGCCTCTATGAACACACAGCATGTCTCTAGGGGCAGTTGGTTCAAGATGAAACATGTAGCCCCAGACATGCCCGCATAAAGTGCAGTAGTGACTAAACCACGCTGTATACAATGAACCGTATGTAAGAGGAGAGAGCTAGCCTGTTTGCTCTCATGCGCATAAACTAGTTCTGGAAGGGCACAGAAGAAACTCGTGAGGGTGGTGGCCTCCGGGGAGGGCGCCTGTGTGGCAGCTGCAGTGAGAGTTCTATCTGTGCCCTTTGGTGTCTCTGAATTTACTTTCTTATAAAAATGTTTGTTGGGGTGCTTGGGTGGCTCAGTCGATTAAGCGTCCGACTTCAGCTCAGGTCATGATCTCGCAGTTGGGGAGGTTGAGCCCCTATCGGGCTCTGCGCTGACAGCTCAGAGCCTGGAGCCTGCTTCGGATTCTGTCTCTCCCTCTCTGCCCTGCCCCTGCTTGCACTGTCTCTCTGTCTCTCAAGAATAAATATTTTTTTTAATGTTTGTTCATCTTGAGAGAGTGAGCTGCGGAGGGGCAGAGAGAGGGAGAATCCCAAGCAAGCTCCTTGCTGTCAGCACAGAGCCCAACGCAGGGCGTGATCTCCGGAACCATGAGGTCATGATCTGAGCAGAAATCAGGAGTCAAGACGCTTAACTGACTGAGCCACCCAGGCGCCCCCCCCCCCCAGTTGTTTTTCAACCACTGAATCAACATGGTCATTTCAGGGACCGTTACCCTCTTTTCTCTACTTGCACATGTGCAAACTTTGTGTGAACATTTCCATAATTGAAAGTGTTACAACCCTGAAAAACAATCATGGGACGATCTGGAAGGCACAGGCTCAGACTGGTGCTGAGGCCACCACTCCCCAGGGCGGGGGGTGGGGCGTCCCCTTTACTAGACTCACCTTTCCAGTCGCCTTACAATCAGGGTGGAAAATTAAGTTTTCTCTAAAGAAAAAGCTTTCTTCCTGACTTTTCTCCATCTTCCGGACTGTCTAAACAGCCAGGGTCATCGGACATCCAGTCACTGCCTGTGTGATGTCAGACGCGAGGGAAAAATTACTACGTGTGACTTAGGGTGGGCTACGGATTTTCAGAGGCCACGGGCAGTGCGGTCGTGGATGAGAACGGCTGTCCTGGAAGGGAGGCTGCAGCCTGGACTCTATTCCCCCAGCCCCTCCTTTGACCTGGGAGTGTCCTTGGCCTTGTCCCCAGGGTCCGAGCCTCCTTCCTGTGACTCCTCCTGGCAGGGGCAGGGAGGCCTGGGACCTGCAGCGAGGACAGCAGCACTTGCTGATTTGTCCCCAGGCATCTGCATGGGGTTTTCCGGTTTGGGACAGTGTAACTTGGAGACACGGCAGTGCCTGTCGCTGGCGGACGAGAAAGAGAACCGTAGACGGAAGAACCTATGAAGAAGCCTAAGTGTTCTCTCCCGGGCCTAACTGCCGGGCGCCTTTATCCTCTAGGACTTCGTTAGTTTACATTTTTGTCCTTCAGAATGTGAGTTGGCCGTTTTGGCTAAGATTGAGCGCAAAGAGGTGCAGCGACCACGGCAAATGTAAAACCGGGAAACACTGCCTTTTACATGAACGCAGGCGAACTGGCTTTGGTGTGCAACATTGGCAATGTTTCGGTCGACAAGCAACAAGATCAACTGTTCTGGGCTGTGTGCGCGCGCAGGGGCGTCCTGGTTCTAGTGCGAGCACACCCACCAGTCCTGCCGCTTGCACACCGGCAGGTGACCGAGGCTGGGCAGGTCAACAACCTGCTGGAAACGGTCCTCCTGGGGAGGCTTCACTCGTCCTTGAGAAGGGGCCCTGGGCCTCCTGGCGGGATGACGGCCCTTGCCACTAACCCTCTCATCAAAGGGCTTTAACCTGCACATCTTCCCCTTATTCACGACGTGAAATTTATTCTTGAGAAACCACTGTGAACATTTCACACACGACTTGAAACCCCTGATAAAACACGTAGTGGCAAAACCACGATTAGGCACTACCAACTTGTCTAGGACTCGCTCTAGGACAAAACCCTATCTTCCCCCAGCTGCGTGGCCCGGGATGCCTCGGATCGGAGCCCAAGAGCCCACCGCCAGACATGGCGAAGGCGCCAGCGTCACCTAGCAGCCGGTGCCCACGCCCAACATGCAGGGCTGGGTGCAGCTGGGGGCAGCCGGCGTTCCCTGCGCCCGGGGTTGCTGGGAGGGTCCCCGGCGCCCTCCCGCCCCGGCCCCCAGCTCCCCTAGCGCTCGCGCCCCTAGCACCCCCGGCACGCCCGGCGCCCGCCCCCACAGCCCCCAGGGCCCTGTCGCCTCCGAGTAGCCTGACAGGTGCCCCTGCTGTCGCTTGGGGCACGTGACCACCAGCCGACGACCCGGCGAGCGCCGCCCAGCGCCTTCGGCAGGAGACGCTCCGGAAGACAACGGCGCGGGCGCCTCTGCGCCGTCGCCCCCGATTGGCCGCATCCGGGTCACGTGGCCGCGCCCCTCCTCTGGAGGGTGGAGGTCCCGGGTCCGAGCGCCGCCTCGGCGGTGGCTGGTGCGAGGGTGGCGTTGCCCCCTCCCCCTCCCAGAAATGCACCTGCAGTCCCCCGGGTGTTCGCAGCCTGCGCTGCTGGCGCCGGTTCGAGCCGAGCGTTCTTCCCTCGAAACAGCGGCCAACCGCGGTCAGAACGACCCGTTCGAGGTCAGAGTGTCCGTCTCCCGAGCGTCGGTCTGACCCAGAGGAGGTGCTTGGGCCACTGGGCTTCGAGCCCATCCTCACCGGGCTCACTCCCCCCCACCCCCCGGCCGTCCCTACTCGGGGAGGGGCCCAGGGGGCGAGGGGAGGTGGTGTCGACCGACTGCAGCCCCGAACGCGGCAATTAGCCCTTCTTCCTGGGGGGGGGGGGGGGCCGGGAGCCGAGGCCACACCCTGCACCTCCAAGTGCGGCCCGGACCGCGGGCACTTAGCCCCTCCTCCTCCGGGAGTGCCCCGCCCGTCGAGGCCTCGCCCCGCACCTCCGACTGCAGTCGCCCGCCCCAGACGCCGCCCTCAGAAGAGCCGCAGGGCCCCCTCCCCCACACCCCCTCCGCGCTCCGCTGCGGGGAGTCCACCTGCTGCCCGCCGCAGCCTCCCGGGTGGGAAGCACACCCCTCGGGGGCCTGGGGTGGGAGGAGGAGGCCGGGAGTGCCCTTCCTTCCCTCTTCACCACACCCCGCTGCTGCTTCCGAAAGAGCCTAACGAACGGGCGGGTTCCAGGGCCGGCACCATCGGGAGAGCACAGGATGAGCCCGATGCGTCCTGTGTCGCTAGAAGGGAAGGAGGCGCTCACCAACCGATATGGGGTGTGCAAGGGCTCAGGAGCCAGCCCGGAGGAGCTCCCGGCGGCCCAGGCTGGAGCAGTAATGAGCACAGAGGTAGTGCTGTTGGGTGATAACTGTTTTCGTAGCTGAACACCCACGAGTCCATAGCGCTATAAAGAAACAGCAGCCAAGTCGGCGAGGGCGAAGGGACGGCCCTTTCCTGTAGAAATATCACAAGAGATGTAGTAGGGGTGGGGGAAGCCGGGGAGCCACTCGAGGCAGACGCCACCGTGGTGCCTCCGCCGTGGTGATCACCGCGAGATCGGACGGTGCTAAGATCAGCGAGCAGAAGCGGTGATGAAGCCACGGCATAGTCCCTGATGCAGTAACGCGTTGAGAAAGGCCCAACATCACTTCTGTGGTTTTCTCGCCAGGATCCTGGGAACAGGTCAGAGAAATACAGCAAGACATTGTTCAGCGGAACAGAGTGCTGTCCCAAAGGGCCACGCTCCCGGCAGATAAGGCAGTCCTCAGGAGCTGTCCCAGATTGGAGCTGTGTGAGGCGCGTGACAGCCGAACGCGACGTGGGGCTCTGGACTGGCCCAGACCGGGAAGAGTACGTTAGCGGAAAACATGAAATCTGAATCAAGTCTGGAGTCAGTTGACAGTGTGTGCCCCGGACTGAATACATTCGCGTTCCCCCCCCCCCCCCAACTTGGCCTTTGAAACCTAATCCCCAGTGTGATGGTGTCTGGAGGCGGGACCTGCGGGAGGTCCTGAGGTCCTAAGAATGGAGCCCTCCTGAATGTGACCCGCGCCCTCATAGAAGAGCCTAGAGAACCAGCGTGTCTCTTCTGCCACGCGAGGACGCCGAGAGAAGACAGCTGTCTCTGAACCAAGAGGCGGGCTTTCGCCAGGCACCAACCTGCCGAAGCCTTGACTTTGGACTCCAGCCTCCGGGACCGTGGGAAGTACACGCTTGTCGTTCTGGCTCCCCAGCCTGTGTTATTTTGTTCCGGCAGGCCCCACCAGACCGAGACACTATTGCACCAGAATTAGCTACCTGGCTTTGATATTTATGCCATAGAGCTGTAAGGCGTTAACGGTGGGAAAAGCTGGGCAAAGCATTTGCGAATTGTCTGTGCTTTGTTTTGCTTTGTTTTGTTTGCCAGATTCAGGTGGGCCAGGGTGAATTCATCCTTCTCCTGGGCTGGGGGAGCAAGGGGAGTCCACGTCCGGGCTGCCCTCGTGTCCCGGAATGGGGCGAGCTGATGGGAAGCTCGGGTGGATGCCCTTCATGGGCTCTCGGGTGCCCAACCTGCCTTTACCGGCTTGGCGAGTACGGATGTGTCCGGCAGGGACAAGCTCGGCAGATTGGAGGAGGCGAGGAGCCCAGGTTGGGGGGCTTACGGATGAGCAGGAGGAAGGTGGCAGGAGGCGAGCTTGGACAGATGGCCAGCGTGTCATGGGGGCCACATCAGGTGAGGTTAGAGAAGGAATCCTCACCCACCCCTTCGCATCTCCCACCTCCATTTAGTACGGTTTGAGTATCCTTTTGGGTTTTTCTCAATTACCTGTGTAGCATTATGTCCTATTTCTTACTTAAAGCTCTGTGTCTGGTCCAGCAGCTTGGATGGTTTCTGCGTCCTCTCCCACCACAGAAGAGAGGGATCCCACCCTCCCCTCGGCCTCCCGTGCCTCCACCGCCTCCTGGCTCACGTCACCTTTGCTTTTGCCTGGACATTGTCCAGGCTGCTGCTTATCATTAGAAGAGATTGTGTTGCTTGTAGGCTGATGCCAAAGTCTAGAAGTCAATCAGCAATATTTTCCCTTTATGGCTGCTATGTGAGTTTTATTTCTTGAACAACCTTTTGAACTAGCATTTCTCTCTTAATGCCCGATGGCCTTAAGGAAAATGATTACATTCCATGAATAGCCCAAGATGTTGCCATAGTTTTCTTTGGGCCATATTTCCACAGTTCATGGTTACAGCTTTTCATTTTATTTACTGAGTTGCTGATTGCCTTTATTTTTTCTCGTTTTCTAAAGAGCGTGCCTTCACCGTATCGTCAGTTGACACGGCCTCTCGTGCTAGATCTTGCCCCAGATGCCTGCCTTTTCCCCCGGAGTGGTCAGTCCCAGAGCTCTCCAGCCTCTTTGCTGTCCAGGCCTGCTGCCCGGCCGTCACTGTGGACATCACCCTACGAGCCTCCGGACTGGCCCACTGCTCAGCTGGTCCCATGCTTCCCCTGTTCTCGGTGTCCTTGGTTCTCTGACATACGTTACAAGCAGGTCCTCAGAAAGGGGAGTCTTTGCGCGCTAAGAAGGCCTTTAATTTGCCGTCCTAGCGGACGTAGACTTGCGGATCCCAAGTCTCCCCTCAAATTGTGAAGGCACAGCTCTGTTAGTGTCTTGCTGTTGACAGTTTGATGACGCTTCCTTTGTAAGAGTCATGAGTTCAATTTCTGGATGCTTTTAACATCCTTCTTTATCCCTAATGTTCCGAAATTCCACAAGAGCAAGTCTAGACGGAATCTTTTCCTCATTTATTCTGCTCCGTGCAAGTGGGGCCCTTTTCTTAGTCTTCTCTGTCGTCTGGTTACAAGCATCTGTGTGCATGATGTTGCACGCGCTGAATGTGTCCCCCTCTCCCGGCATCTCACCTGTTTTCTTTCCTCTTCTAACTCCTTTTCTTTTTGGATCATTTGATGATCTATGTCCTGAGATAGATATTTGACTTTATCCTCTAACCTTCCTATTAACCATTTTATTTCTACCATTTACTTTTTAGGATTCCCTTTTATTTTTGATGAACTTTATTGATGTTTGATTTACATACAATGAAATGGTCCCATTTTAAGTGTATGTTCTGATGAGTTTTTATGCCACTGTGTGAGTATCACCACCATCAAAATACGGTTACCTTGGGCCCCTTCTCAGTCACACCCCACCCCACACCCAGGCTCTGGGCACCCACCGTCAGATTCGCAGATTGGAGTTGTGTTTTCTAGACTGTTGTGGTCAGCATAATGAGACCCACGCCCTTGCATCTGTCAGCACCTCACTGCATTTTGACTGCTAAGTAGCTCTCTGTTGTGTGGACATAACACAGTTTTTAGACTGTTCGTCAGGTGAGGGGCGTTGGGGTTTTTCCAGCTCACTTTTGAACGCTGCTCCTACGAACGTACAAGTGTACAAGCGTTTGTGTGGACAGGTTTTCATTTCGCCTGAGCAAATACCCAAGAGTAGAACAGCCACGCTGCATGGAAAACACGCGTCGAACTAGATAATAAACCGCTGAGCTGTTCTCCGAAGCAGTCGCCCGTCTGGTATTCCCAGCAGGAGTGTGTGAGTTCCATTTTCCCTGCATTTTTTCCATCTCTTGGTGTGGTCAGAACTTTCTTGATCATTCCAGGTAACTCAGTTTCCTTGACGGGCCTCCCTGCTAAATAGAAAGGATGACAGGGCTTCATGTCCGAGGGTTCACCAGATGTCGGGCTTTTTCTGTGAGGTTCGGAAAGGAAGGAGCCGCTCGAGACCTTACCAGATGCCAGACTGGGGAAGGAATGACTTGGGAAGACCAGATCCCGAGTGCTCCCGAGTGCTTTGGGAGAAGAGCTAGCTGGCGTTTTGACCCGTTGCTGTGTGGCGGGCTTATGGAAGGAGGACTCATTCCAGCTTCAGGCCGTCCCTTGGTGCCAGCCCCACCTGCACCCTGCCCCAACCCCCCACACCTCTTCTGGGGGGGAAGCCTCCTCCTCCCACACCTCTGCCTGCCCCCTCCCACTGCACTAGTCTGTGAGTCACCTCCGTGAGGCCAGAGGTGACAGCGGAGAACATTGCCCCGCTCCTCTCTATCTCGCACTGAGGCCTGGATTTCCATTCACAGACTGGCCGGATGTCCACACGCGTGGCTCAGTAAAGAAGGCCAATTATGGAACAGCGTATATGGCATCCACTTATATAAAAATCTACAACGTGTACATAGATAAGTGACAGGATAGGCCTTAAAACATTTACAGTAGTTACTTCTGGGTGGTGGGGTTAAAGTTGCCTATACATTTTTTTTAAGTTTTAACACCCTTTCACATACTTTCTAGAAACTTTGGTTATGAGGACAGAAGTTGTATGGTGGCTAAAGGCGCGGGCTGCGGGGTCACTTGAGTCTGGATTTTCAAGTGTTACATCTGCCGCTTACTAGCAGCGAACCCTCGGCCTCAGTGTCCTCACTGGCCATTAGAGCTGCTCCAAGGACCCCGTGAGGCTGCACGCGCAGAGCCCAGCAGAGTGCCGGGCCCACAGCGGGCAGGCTCCACCCAGGCTGGCTCTTATCCTACTATTATGTTAAGGTAAAAAAACAAACGGGGCCTGGGTGGCTCAGTCGGTTGGGCGTCCGACTTGGGCTCAGGTCATGATCTCACGGTTCGTGGGTTCAACCCCTGCGTCGGGCTCTGTGCTGACAGCTCGGAGCCTGGAGCCCGCTTCGGATTCTGTGACTCCCTCTCTCTGCCCCTCCCCTGCCTGCGCTCTCTCAAAAATAAACATTACAAAATATTTCCTGGCATAATTTTTCCAAGGGTGTGTGTCCATGCAAACAAATAGGCCCAGGGTCCATTTGTTGTACAGAATCCATCCGCCTCATGTGGGTCAGTCCGCCCCCGCCACCGCCTCCCAGAACCCAGAGTCAGATACATCGTGTCCAGCAGAAGCATCACGTAACACGTATGCATCTAGATTTTTCTAATGGCTGCGATAGGGAAAAAAAAGAAATGGAGGAAATTCATTTGGATAACATACTTTATTTCACCCAGACCCAGTATATAAAAAAATTATCTCACTAGTCAACCTAAAGTAGAATGAGTTATTTTACATTCTTTTCTTCATACTGAGTCTTTTCAAATCTGACGTGTGTTTACACACACAGCACATCTCCGTGACGACCGATAGGACTTTCAACCATCGTGGTTCACCCGGAACCACCGGGGTTCTGGCTCTGAGCGTCCTACACCCCAGGAAGGCCAGCCGGGGGTGCAAAGAGTGCCAGTTTTCCTCAAAGGGTGTGGAAGGTTGGGGGGAAAGTACAAAAGCTTGAGCACGTGGTGGGCGTGAGCAGCTCGTCTTTGACTTTGGCCGTGGGTTGCTGCAGGGATGTCTTAAGGTGGTATTAGGTTGTCCTCCCATGATGGGTTTTTCCTCCCATTTTTGCTACAACATGGCTTGCCTGCGAAATGGAAAAATAATAAAAGCTGAAAAGCAGCTGCCACCTGCAGCGGGTGTGGCCCCACTGCGGCCTGAGCGACGCCCTTGCGCCCCATCAGAGGCAAGCCTCGCTTCTCTCCCATCTGGCTCCCGGGTCGCGGTATGCAGGCCGCCCTCTCTCCTCTGGACCGGTTCAAGTCCCCAAGCAGGTGGTGTTACAATCTGTGGGGGAATTTCATCCACAGGCAGAATCTGGGGAAGGCTGCTTTCCAGATGGTTCGTGATGGTTCACATGCAGTCTACCCCCTTCACCGTTTTTTTTTTTTTTAATTTTTTTTTTAACGTTTATTTATTTTTGAGACAGAGAGAGACAGAGCATGAACGGGGGAGGGTCAGAGAGAGGGAGACACAGAATCTGAAGCAGGCTCCAGGCTCTGAGCTGTCAGCCCAGAGCCCGACGCGGGGCTCGAACTCACCGACCGCGAGATCATGACCTGAGCCGAAGTCGGCCGCTTAACCGACTGAGCCCCCCAGGCGCCCCCCCCTTCACCGTTTTTAAGTGGGTCGTTCAGTGGTTTTGTGCGGCCGCCGCCACCGTCCGTGTCCAAAGCGCTTTCGCTCTTTGCAGAACGAACCCTGTCCCCATTAAACGCACCTGCCCCCAGCCCCTGCCCCCTGCCCCCACCGCCTACTCTGTCTTTCTGAGTCTGAAGACCCCGGGACCCCACGGAAGCACAATATACTACAGCGTCTGTCTTACCTCACCGAGCACCACCCATGTCGTGGCAGGTTTCCTCTCTAAGGCTGACATTCTGTGTGCACGGACCACATTTTGTTCATCCGCTCGCTTGTCAGTGGATACTTGAGTGGCTCCCACGTCCTGGCCGTTGGGAACCACGCTGCTGTGAACGTGGGGCGAAAGCATTTCTTTGAGTGCTTCGTTCCGTTCCTCTGGTCACGTACCCGGCCGTGGAATTGTTGGCTCACCCGGGAATCCGTTTAAGTTTCTGAGGAGCTGCCAGACTGTTTCACAGCGATGGCACCATTTTGCCTTCTCATAAACTGGTTAATTTTACATTATGTGAATTTCACCTCGATTAAAAGAAAAGTTAAAAGGGGGGAGTTGCTCAAGGCCAGGATACGGACTCGGGCTTTTCCTCTGAGTGACCTGAGAGCCACGGGTGGTTGTGAGATGGTTCCCATCTGGAGACACGAATCTTGGCACCCTCAGCCGACGACGTGTTGAAAGGAATGCGCGTTGGACAGAAATACGACGTCCAGGCATGGGTATCGAGGGGTTGGAGGGATGAGGAGGCTCGAAGAAGCCGAGGAGGAGCCGGAGAGCCAGGGGACGCGTGGAGCGGGGTTGGGGCGGAGCACGAGCCAGATGAGGCTGCCGCCAAGCACTGGCTTCCGTGAGGCAGCGGTCGGCGGTGGCCTCGGCAGAAGCAAGGAGGGCTCCGGAGAGAGCAAGAGGAGGCGGGGGGAGCGGATCGTTCCTCCAAGGAGAGGAACGAGGAGGCAGGCAGAGGAGGGCCTGGGAGGTTTTTTGAGTTTTGTGGTTCGGTTTTTCGGATGCGAGCGATTTTGCTTAGCAAAGGACGGGGGAGGGGTACAAGGTGTCCCTCAGCAGGTTTATGAAACACACGTGGTGGGGTGATCGGTGTGCCCACCAGAACCCCGAACATGACTTCATTTGGAATAAGGGTCTTTTCAGATCTAATTGCAGTAAGAGTCTCGTGATGGGGTCACCCTGGGTTAGGGCGGGCCCCTAAGCCCACTGACGGGTGACCTTACAGGCGGAGAAAGGCAGAAAAGGACACCCACACGGGGAAAGAGCCGGAAGCAGGAGGCCACAGCAAGGACGGCAGGAGCCTCCGGAAGCTGGAGAGACACGGAGGGACCCTCCCCACTTACGCACAGCAGCCTGGAAGAGCCTCCCTCACGAGGCTCCTTGCAGCCCTTGGCTGGTGCTGTTAGGGACACAGGGTGAATAAAACAGAGAGAACCCCTTGTCGACAGTGAGCGTATCCCTACGCGGATGTTGGAATTCTGGAATTTGGGAAAGCTGGCCGGAGCGGGACGGCCACAGCTGTCTGTCTCGTTCCTTCTAGGCATCCCTACGTTGTTCGCGTGTGAAACCACACCAGGGCCTGGGAGCCACCGTTGCCGCCCGCAGGGCACAGTCACAGACAGCAGAGGCCAGCAGGTCCTTTGTGGATGACAACCCCCGGCCCAAGGAGGACCCAGAAGCAGCAGGGGCAGGAACCAGCGCAAGAGGGGAAATTGTTCCCCCTCTCCGGGCGGGCGCTGCCCCTGGTAACTTTCCTAACCCGGCTCCCGGCCAGCCCCGCCCCCTGATCTCATGTTGGCCCTCAGAGCCGGGCTTGGGTTTCTGACCCCGGCTTTCCTCCTCCTCTCTCGGGAGTCAGGTTCTGTTTACAAGGCTTTCCTCCTCCTCTCCCTGGAGTCAGGTTCTGTTTACAACTGAAAGCAACCGTGCCAAACTGGAGGCAGGAGCTCCCGGAGGAAAGAGAACTGTTCCCTCCGCGGTCGTTGCCCTCCGTCTACTTCCCTGGCCTCGAGCTGAGACCGTGAGCAGCCGTGTCACCGCCCTGTTTCCACTCCAGCCGGGCTGTGACCAGCAGCAGCGGGGAGGCGGGCATCGCAGGCACCGGCAGTTTGGGAGTGTGGTGGGTGGGCTGGCAGCCCACCAGGCTGTTTGCTTCCCGGCAGAGAAGCAGACCCTGGCTGCCCTTTGTGGGGAGGCCCCCCAGACCCTCCCGCCTGCCTCTCCTGGTCCCTCCCTTACGCGGAGGCCTCCAGCACCCCCAGGGGCAAGGTCCTCTCCGGTGTGGAGACCAGGCCGTGGGCTCTGGGTGCAGAGGCCACTTGAGTCATGCTCCTGAAAGCCCTTGTCTTCACACACATGATACGTGACAACCAGGAGCGTCCCTTGGCCTGGTGAGCCGGGGTGTGAGGTGACGCCTCGGGCCTGCAGAACGATGGGGTTTCAGAGGTGAGCGACCCACCTGCCCGCACGCCCACGACGTGGGTCCTGAGGCCGTCCCCAGACTCCAGCCTGTCTGCTCCAGAGCTGACCCTAGGTTCCATCCCATGTACTTCCTGCTGTCACTGCTGTGTAGCAGTGGACATCCCTTACCGGTCACCTCCAGAGGGACGGCCACTGCAAACACTTTACCTCCATTCTCGCACAGACCCTGCAGGTACACATTATGAATCCTGTTGATAGGGGAGGCCCCTGGGGCTCAGAGAGGCCGAGGACTTTGGCCCGGGCCACACAGCTCCAGCTGGCTGACTCAGGGTGGGTGTGAGGCCAGAGCCGCCGGTCCCCCCAACCCACACTCCCCCCGCTTAGCCCTTGGGGGAGAATAACAACCTACAACCTTCCACTCTTCGCACCTATCGCGACTTTATTCCGCACCTGTGGGTTAAGGCAAAATGGGTTTTTGAGTGGCGTGAAATTATTTTGAAAAAATCACGTTTAGTTCCAAAAAATGGGAAAGTATCAGAGAAATTTGGATTCTGTTGCTTCTCTACCTTGACTGAAATCTGGCGGGTTTTTCTTCATTAACTCTTTGGAATTTATGTGGTTGTAAATAAATAAATTATACTTGTATACACTCATAGGATACACAAACATACTGAACTCATTTGTTTCTATAATACATGTAGATATTTACGTGATATATAAATGTACTGTTTGTTAACATAGTCTGTATTTAGTCATTGTTAATAACTTCTCTAAATGCAATATAACTTTTTTTTTTAAGTAGGGTTCACACCCAGTGCAGGGTCCAACATGGGGCTTGAACCCAGGGCTCTGAGATCAAGCCCTGCGTGAGCTGAGACCAAGAGTCAGACGCTGAACCAGCTGAGTCACCCAGACGCCCCTTGAAATAATGACTCTTTTTTTTAAATGTTTATTTTTGAGAGAGAGAGAGAGAGAGAGAGAGACAGAATGTGAGCAGGGGAGGGGCAGAGAGAGAGGGAGACAGAATTCAAGGGCTCCAGGCTCCAAGCTGTCAGCACAGAGCCCGATGTGGGGCTGGAACTCATGAACCGTGAGATCATGACCTGAGCTGAAGTCGGACGCTTAACCGACTGAGCCCCCCAGGCACCCTGAAATAATAATTCTTAATAGAACACGTAACCACATTGAGTCGAACATTTATTATGAAGATAGCTGTGTCTAAAATTGGTAACGTGTCGTCTCTGCACCCACTTGTGGGTAATGCGCTAGCGAAGCTTCTGCACAAGACACACCCTGGGAGGGGACCGAACACCCACCACTATGAGAACGTCGGGTCAGATTTATTCTGTCCTCAGTGTGGAATACGACACATCCGGCATCAGGGATGGAGTCGAGCCCTCGAAATCACGGGGTTCCAACTCAAATCCTAACGTGGGGGGCTCGCGGAGCAGAGCGGGGCACGCACTGGTGCTCCAGGTGCACTGATACCCAGGGCTGTGCGTCCTTACAGGTACCTGCTCGTGTGCGGGACGAACAGCCACTGCTGATCTGTCCGCCAGCCTCCTAGCTGAGGGAAGACATCGAGGGCTGAGAAGGGGACGGGGGAGCATTAGCCCTATGAATCATCTATCATCTATCTATCTATCATCTATCTATCCATCCATCCATCCATCCATCCGTCTTCTCCTTACCTAGTTATTTATCTACCATCAATCTGTGTAACGTCCCCCACCTCCCCATCAAGTGTGGAAGGAGGCGGCAATTAAACCCTCCTCCATGGCCATCATCCTTGAACCCTTCTCATTTTACCCATTTATTCTCCGTATCCTTCCCTACTCCATTGCCACCCCTGTCCCCAAAGGCATCTGTACCGTATGCTTGGTGTCTTTCTTGTTCCCATGTCCTCATTAGACATACAGCACTGTTTGGGTGTGTTTTCACTTACCTAATGCTGTCCTGCTGCGGGAGGGAGTCAGTATGTGTTAGTCTGGGTTCTCCAGAGAAACGGAACCAGTGGGAGACACGTCATGTACGCGAGGTATGCACCCACAGGACATCTGGATGTATGTATCATATATAACAAGTTTATGTGTGTGTGTGTATAAATATATGAAATTGTCACATGATTATGGAGGCTCAGACATCCGGTGGCTGGAGACCCAGGGGGCCGTTGCTGTGAGCTCCAGTCTGAGTCTGATCCAAAGGCAGGAGAAGACCGATGTCCCAGCTCAAGGACAGGCAGGCAGAGAGAGACAATCCTTTCTCCCTCTGCCTCGTGCTCTATCCCGGCCACAGTGGATTGGACGAGGCCCACCCACACTGAAGGGGGCCATCTGCCCTATCAGTCTGCTGAATCAAATGTTTATCTCATCTGGAAACACTCTCACAGACATGCCCGGAATAATCTGTGAGCAAATATCTGGGCCCCCGGTGGCCAGTCCAGCTGACACATAAAATTAACCAGCACACCATCTTCCCAGTTCGCCTAGGCCGATCCAGGTTGTTGCCCCACTGGGCCAGGGCCCCCCTGTCTGCCAGGGTGTCGGGGTCTGCACGACCGGAGGTGTCCTCACTGCCCCGCTCGACACGGCCAGTGCCCGTCTACCCACTGCCGAGTACAGCTTTTCGTTCCTCCCTGGGGTGTCAGGATGGGTGTCCCGGAAGGGAGGGCCTGCTCAGGTCCCCTTCCCACGGGTCTGGGGCGGGGTGTGAGGTCACGGGGCGCGAGCATCCCTGTGTCCCCGACCTGTGCACCAGCTCTTGGTGGCACCCACCCTCTGCTGCCCGCCGGACGGAGGTGCAAAGGGAAGAAGTTACTTACTTCCATTTGCATTCTTTGGATCACAAGCGAACTCAAGCATCTTATCTTTTTTTTTTTTTAATGTTTCATTTATTTTTAAGACAGACAGAGCATGAGTGGGGAGGGGCAGAGAGAGAGGGAGACACAGAATCCGCAGCAGGCTCCAGGCTCTGAGCTGTCAGTACAAAACCCAACATGGGGCTCGAACTCACATACTGCGAGATCATGACCTGAGCTGAAGTCAGGCACCTAACCAATTGAGCCACCCAGGCACCCAGACACTTTTAAAATTTCTAAAACTTTTGAGTTAATTGTGCAAAATACAGATAACATCAAGTAGGAAGAGAAAAGCAATCTCAGACGCCCCTACTTGGACAGAATTACAGCTGTCGGTTTTCTGTGCCGTGTGTGCGTGAGCCACGGAGTCCTACGGCCCATGCGTGTGGCGGCGAACCGCTCGTCGCTTCCTAAGTGCGTTTCAAGTCCTGGCCTCTGCATTTACGTGACACCGTAAGGCGCTGTCTCTTTTTCAAGAACTAGCTTTGTTCCTGGACTTGTGTCTTCCTCCCATGATTTAAGGCTACGACGTCACGTTCCAGTCAAGTTCTCTCATTGTGATCTCACACTGACTGTCACTTGAAGAATTCTTTCCACCTGGAAGCCAGTGTCCACACGTACTCTGCTTCCTTGAACAGTGAGCGAAGGCGTCTCTGTCTTTAACTCCCACCTCAGGGCGCTGGCACCTGCACTCTTCTCTGCCCAGAATGTTCTCTCCCAAGCTCTCTGCTCGTTCCCTCCCTTTGGGTCTCAAGTGTCACCGCCACATTTAAATTTGCAGGCCCCCCACATCCTAGCCCTGAGTCTGCTTTGTTTTCTTCCAAGGTGCTCACCACATTCCCAGACCACAGAAACACACGGTGCTGTTCCCGCATAGCTCTGCCCCCTGGAACACGGGGACAGAGAATTTGCACCTCCGCACCTGCTACAGTACCTGGCACCCAGCAGACATGCGTTCAGTCAGTGCAATCCCAGTAAGGAGGACACAGAGGACCGAGGAACTGTCCAGGAGAGAGTGTGCTGGGTTTGGGGTAAAGGGATCACCAGCCGGCCGGGCGGGGGGGGGGGGGGGGGGGGGGGGGGAAGGTCTAGTGGAGTAGGCGGCCAACAGCGAGAGGGAAGGGGGGCAAACAAGGCAAGCAATGCAAGGGCCCCCATCGCCCCGACGGTGCTCATAGAGAAATCTCTCCCTTCTCAGGCCTTGTCTCGAGAGGCTGGACTAGCGTCCTCCAGGGTATTCGTCATGGTGCTGACCCGCCTCGCACAGCTATGGTAACGGATGGATTCTTTCAAACCGCCTCACTGGTACATTCCGGTCGCAGCCAGTTCAGTCCAGACGCAGCAACACAGGCTAGATGGAAGCCCGTAAGTGTGGTGAGGGTCGCAGGAAGGGCTCCAGGTGTGGAAGCTGTTCCCCAGCTCAGGTGCTCACCTGAGTCGGCACCACTGGGTTCCTCCCTGATTTCTGCCTCTTTCCCCATCACTGATACTCCCCAGGTGGCAGAGACAAGATACAGGGGAGGGGGGCTGTGGGTTTCCTCCCATCACTGTGTGTGCGCGCGGGCGGTGGGCTTCGCGGAGAAGAGGCCGCTGTCATCTCTGCTTCGACCGCTTCTCCCTTCGACCGCATCCCATCCTGCTCGGTTTCCCCTTTGCACGTGACTCTAGTAAGTGCCTCTGTTTCTATTGTTTTGGCCAAGTATATTTTTGCCCTCCTGCCCCGACCTCGAAACCAAAACGGCTACCTGTGCACCTCTAAGGCGACCTGTGCGGCCACCTGGGCTGGCCGCTCCTGCGCACGCGCGGGCGCGGACCCCCGAACTCCCCTTCAGGGAGTGAGCTCCGGGGTGAGCGCCCATCCGCGGCCCTACAGACGCGGCCTTAGCGCGCGGCTCGGAGCGGAGAGGCGAGTACTCGCTCCGGCCTTCCCGCCCGCCAGTCTGTCTCCCCTTCCGTAGAGGGGGGCGGAGGGTCGCTTCCGGCGCCGCCCGGACAGCGGGCAGAAGTGGACCGGGAGGCACGGGGCGGGGCGCCATCGCGGCCCCCAGCTCCGCGGGCCCGGGACAGGACTAGGGAGTCGGGCGACCGTAGCGGCCCCCCTTCCCCGCGGCCGCGCTCCCGCCTCCGCTCTACGGCCCCCCGCGACGTAAGGCCCCTCCCGCCGTACGGCGCGGCGCTTCGAAGCCCCGCCCACTTCTCCGCCTCGGGGACCCGGCCTCAGCTTCCGATAGGCCAGGCCCCTGGATAGGCCGCCTCCTCATTGACCGAGGAGCTTCAGGCGGCGCGCTCGAGATTGGTGGAAGTCCGTGTCGCTCCCGCCCCGCCTCCGGGCGCGGCGCGCGATTGGCTGGCGTCCGCAAGGTCTCCTCTCGGGATCGAGTCTGGGCGGCGCGGACCAGGCCCGGGGCGGCAGCAGAGGCGCCCGGCGGAGGTGGCTGTGGCGCGAGGCAGGTGAGCTCCCGGGTGGGGGTGGAGGGCCGGGGCCCGGCGAGGCCGGCTGCGGGCACAGGACTGGGGCCAAGGCGTCCCTCAACGCGGGCGGGAGCGGCGGGCGGGCGGCGACCGGCGCGGGCCGAGCCTCGGGCCCCGCCTGGGCGGCCAACGGCCGCCGCCCCCCCTCCTCAGCCCCGAGCGTCCCCGCACCTGGCCCGGGTTCGGAGCAGGCCTGGCCCGGGGCGTCCCCTCCGCCCGACGTCAGTGGCGTGCCGGGGTCCGGGCGGGACGCTGGGGACGCGTGCGCAAGCCTCTGTCGCCGCCGCCCCCCGCCCACCCTGGGTGCTCCCGCCCCCCGCCCCGGGTACACCCGGGCGACCCCCTCCCCCCCCACGCATCGTCGATCCCCGCTCCCGCCCACACACCTGGGCGATCTGGCACCCTCGACCCCCCATACCCGTGCGCCCCCGACCCTCCTCACCCGCGTTGCCCCGACCCCAGCCCTCCCCCCTACACACACCCCCGGGCGCCCCCGTACCCCGCCTCCCCCCGCACCCGCCTCATTCGGGCGCCCCTTACCTCTGTCCCCCCTGTCACGCGTCCGGTTCCCGGCCTCGGGGTGCTCGGCCTCCCAGGAGTCCTGGGTTGGGTCGGGGGGCCGCCCTGCGTGTCCGGCTCGGGACGCCCCCGTTTTCCTGCTCTGCGGCCCGCAGACAGAACGCACCTGTGCTGCCGGGCGGGGCCGTCACCCCACGTCGCAGTCGCGAGCCCCAGGCCCGGTCCCCGGTCCCCGGCCGCAGGGAACAACCGCCGGGTAGCCCGGTTGCTGCCGAGCTGCCGCTGTCGGTGGGCAGGGCTCCCCAGCGCCCCCCTCGCTCGGCTGCGTGCCCGTGCCCCTAACCCCACGTCGGAAAGTCTCGGCTCGTGGGCGTTTTCTGAGCTTCCCGGGCTGCTGCCCAGGTGGGAGCTGCCCTGGGGCCTGGGTTTACAAGCCGTTTGTGCCCCCGGACGCCTCGGCCCAGAACCTTGGGTTTGGGTTTGTTTTCATCCATTTCGGTTTATACAGTTATTCCAAGTCGGGAAACTCATGATGGTTAGTTAGTTCTGGGGTATTTTCCCAGATTAGTTCCTCTGACAAGTTTCTCCTCTTTACCTTGTTTCAGTTTTCTTTTTTCTGTGCGTTTTAGAAATACTATTACTTTGGCATTGGACCTTTTGGACCTTATTCCTACTGAAAAATAAAATCTTTATCTTTCCCATTTTTTCCATTTTTGTCTTTCTGTTTCACTTTGTAGGCGATTTCCTCAATCTTCCTCTAACTCTTTTATTTGGCGTTTTATTTTGGCCACCATATTTAACATTTTTTTCAATGTTTTATTTATTTTTGAGGGAGGAAGAAAGAGTGCAAGGGGCGGGGGGGTGGAGAGAGGGAGACACAGAATCCGAAGCAGGATCCAGGCAGAGTTGTCAGCACAGAGCCGGTCGCGGGGCTGGAACCCACGAACCGCAAGATCATGACCTGGGCCGAAGTCAGACGCCCAACCGACTGAGCCACCCAGGCGCCCCTTGGCCAACATATTTTCAATTTCCCAGAGCTCTTTTCCTCTAAAACTTAGTGCCACTTACTTTGTAAATGTGGTAGCACCTCATTGTCTCCCTCTGTAACCTCAGCGTTTGCTCGCTTTGGCATATCTTGGCCGAAATGTTGGGTGATCTCGAAGAGAGTGGGGTCCCGCACGGTCCTTTGGAGGTTCTGTGCACCTGCTTTGGTCTTAGGGCTGTTGGCTGATAGCAGTTGACTTTCCTCATCTTTAGGTCCTTTTGATGGGCTTTTTATATTCTCAAAGAAGGGCTTTCCAGCCTCTCGCCTTGTTTTCAAAGTTGGCCGGAAAAGTGTGGCTGTGGCCTCCAAAAATTGGTAAGGAAGTGCTCAGTCCTCTCCCTCTTCAGGAAGCCATCCTGGAACTTGAGTTTTCCGCTTACCCTCTGGTGTAGAGAACTCTTGGTTTTATCCTCCATTTTTTTTTTTTACAGGAAGGTAGGAAGGGACTTGATGCCTAGTAGCTAACTGCTACTTTTTTTTTTTTTATTGTGGTAGGACACTTAACACAGAATTTGCCACTTGAATCTGTACAGCTCAGTGGCATTGAGCGCGGTGCACAGTCGTCACCACTGTCTAGTTTCACAACTGCTTGTTCTGCACCCTCCGGGGGAGCCCCCAACCCGGCAGCAGGCACATCCCCGCTGCCCACTGCTTCCGAGATCTGGCGTCTGCTAATCTGTTTTCTGCCTACGGATTTGTGTATTCTGGATTTTTTATATACACGGGTTCATTCGATATGTGATCTTTTGTGTCTGCTTTCTTGCCGTTAGCATAAATTTTTCAAGGTCTATCCGTGTTGTGTAATGTGTCAGTACTTCGTGCCTTTTTATGCCTGCATAATATTCCACAGCACGAACCTACCGCGTTTCCCATCCATTCGTCAGTGAGTGGACATTTGAGTTGTTTTCATTTCTTATTATGAATGATGCTCCAGAGAACATTTGTATTCGAGTTTTTGTTTGAGTACTTGTTTTCAGTTTTCTGGGTATGTATCTAGGAGTGGAGTTGTTGGGTCACATGGTGGTTCTATCTAACGTGTAGAGGAACCACCAAACCGTTTTCCACAGTTGCTGCACCGTTTTACATTCCCACCAACTCTGTGTAAGGGTTCCGGTCTGTCCATATCCTCTCCTGACTTGTAATCTTCTGTTTTTGCTTTGTTCTGTTTGTAATGGTCTTCCTACTGGATGTGAAGTGGGGTCTCATTTTGATTTGCATTTACCTAATGACTGATGAGCATCTTTTCACGTGCTGGTTGGCCATTTGTGTATCTTCTTTGGAGAAATGTGTGTCCAGTTTCTTTGCCGATTCTTTATCTTTTCTGGACGAAGTCCAGTTCATCCATTGTTTTCATTGTTTTTTTTGTTGTTGTTGCTTATGTGTTTGGTGTCATATCTAAGAAACCATTTCAAATCCACGATCGTGAAGATTTACCCCTATTTTTCACTTAAGAGTCTTAAAGTTTAAGGCATCTATGCCTTCCATCGGTTTTGAGTAAATTTTTGTATGTGCTGTGAGGTGGGGGTCCAGCTTCATTCTTTTGCATGTGGATGTCCATTTGTCTTAGCATCACCGTTGAAAACTTTGTTCTTTGATTTGGTGTCCTTGTAGAAAATCAGTTGACCATAAATGTATGGATGTATTTTCTGGACTCTCAATTCTGTGCTGTTAGTCTACATATCTATCCTTATGCAAGGAACAACACTGTTTTGTAGTGCATTTTGAAATCGGGAAGTGGGAGTCCTTCAACTTTGTTATTCATTTTCAAGATTGTTTTTGGCTGTTTGGGGGTCCATTGCAGTTCCATATGAAGTTAAAGATTAATTTTACTGTATTTGCAAAACAAGACCGTTGGGGCTTTGATAGAGATTGCATTGAATCTGTAGATCTCTTAGGAGTGTGTTTCTGTGTTTCAAAATACTAACTCTTCAGTCTACGAACAAGGAATGTCTTTCCATGTATTTTTCTTCCATTCAGCAGCGTTTTGTAATTTACAGCGTACCAGTCTTGTACTTTTTTGGTCAAATTTATTTCTAAATGTGTTGTTCTTTTTGATGCTGTTGTGAGAGGAATATTTTTCTTAATTTCATTTCCAGATCGCTCATTGTTAGTTTGTAGAAATGCAACTGGTTTTTGTGTGTTGATTGTGTATCCTGCAACCTTGCTGAATTTGTTAGTTTTTATAGTTTTTTGTAAGTGTTTCAGGAGTTTCCATACATGAGACCATGTCATCTGTGAATGGAGATAGCTTTGCTTCTTCCTTTTCAATTTGATGCCTTTTGTTTCTTGTTCTTGCCCGACTGCTCTGGCTGGAGCTCCAGTACAATGTTGAATAGCAGTGGTGGAAGCGGGCATCCTTGTCTTGTTGATCTTAGGGGAGAACTTTCAGTCTTTGACCATAGAGTATAACGTTAGCGGTGGGTTTAAGTAAATGCATTTTATCAGGTTGGGGAAATTCCCTTCCGTTCCTAGTTTGTTGAACATTTTTATCATGAAAGAGTGTTGCATTTTAATAAGTGCTTTTCCTGCATGATCACGTGGTTTTGTCTGACTGCTTCTTAAACAGACTTTCAGCGTTTGATTCTTCCTGTATTTTTGGTTCTTTTCTACACACTCACTTGTAGATGTACGCAGGTGTCACTGTCTTAACCATTTGGGGGTTCCATGATGACAGTCGCGTTATTTCTCCATGTTCCTCATTGTAAGCTTATGATTCAGCTTTTTATGGCATAGGTGTGTTTTCATTTATCCCTTTGCTTTCTAGTTTCCAGGTTCTTGCTACTTATTGTGTTCTCCTCCTTTGTTTTGCTCTGTGGATGTATCCCTTTAGGAAAATGCCTTTTTAGGAGGGGTGTGCCATCTTTGTTCAGTGCATCATCTAAAACATTTTTTTATTTTATATTTTGGGGACAAAGTGCGTGTGTGCAAGCTGGGGAGAGGGGCAGAAGGAGAGAGAGAAAAAGAGAGGGAGAGAGAATCCCAAGCAGACTCCCCACTCCCAACGTGGGGCTCAAGCCCACAACCCTGGGATCATGACCTGAGCCGAAATCAAGAGTCAGACATTCAAGCAACCCAGCCACCCAGGTGCCCCCCCCCCCCCCCCCCAGTGCACCATTTTAAACTGGAAATTCTTGGGTGACCTATTTTCAGAGAAAGCTGGCATTTGATGGAGTGTCTGCTCATAACCATTGTTTTCTGGTCTGAATTTATGATGGTCAGATGGTCTCCAGATTCTGAAAATAGAGCCAGTTTGAATTTGCTAACAGTATAAATGCCAGACGACATTTTTGAGAGAAGTGACAGGGGATGAAAGGTGCATCTTTCAGCTTTGCAGCTCCTGTCCTCACCTAAATACTTCAGGGTGAGGCAAGAGCCCAGGGAATTGCAGTGACCATGAGGCCCACTGCTGGTTCAGGTGCGGCGGTCTTGAGGACACCACAGGAGGGAGCGCCCACATCTGGGTTCACAGGGCGGGCGGGAACAAGACACTGATGGTGTCCCAGCAGGAGTGACATGGGACCTGAGGTGCTGCTGCACCTCTCAGTGGAATGGCTGTGCCCATTCTCTGTCTTCCTCCCCTCGGAACTCATTGCTGTTAGGGCTGCTCGCCCCTCTGGATTTCGTGTGGAGGAGGAGTATGGACCTGCTGATGCGCGTGTGAAACCGGTTCACTTCCACTGGACCCACATGAACAGGGTTGGCAGAGGGGAACTTCTGCTGCTTATGATGCGCTGTTTGTCATAATCGTATGTTGTAGTCGGTTCTACTTCATTAAGTAACTTGTGTGATTATTAGGCGGTCTTGCGGTTTGAATCGCATCTGTAATTAACCATGCTTGTTATTTGGGCGCGTCGTCTTTGGTTGAGTCACACGGGCACTCAGTGATTGCTCACTGGTTGCAAATTTTCGTTGAAGAGGTAACTATGTGACAGATGCTTTCTGATGTTTGTGCAGGATGAAAGCGCGGGTCCCAGATGTAAGGAGTGGGGAGAACACTCATATAGATCAGCGATTCCCAGCAGGGGGGAGGAGCCTCTCTGGGCACTTGAGTAGCTTCAAAACAAAGCGGTGCTTTGCCTGGGTGCTTTTTTAGTCCTTGTCTTTGTTTTGTTTGATCTTCAATTAATGTTATTAGAAGATGTGAGCTATATCTAGAGTATGGAAAACAGACCCGTTGGATGGTTTCTTCACTTGTTGCTTATGCTGCAAACCTTTTCACTACCAGAAGACCCTCATTTTTAGCCTGGTACTTCGCAGATGGGAGGACAGAGCATAAAAAGGGTCATTGAGAACTGTGTGCATTAAGTGTTTACGTTCATGGCACAACTAAAATCCTGTAATTGCCGTTGCCAATTATAGTTGGAAATAAAACAAAGCTGATACAGCTGTTTTGATCAGATGAGGAAACAGGAAGAGTGTTTTGAATGCTTTGGGAAGAATGAGGTCCCCAGGTATACATGACCCTCCCTGTCCATGCACGTGTGTAGCTCTCGACCGTGGTTTTGCCAAGCACACTGATGAGCAGTGGAGACCACTGAGGGACTCGAGGATTTTCAGTCTAAAGGCACGCAGCAGTGAGTGCCCCACGGTGCAGACACCTACGAAGGGTTCATTGGCTCAGAGAGTTCAGGGTTGAGGTGGAGGGAAAGACCCATTAATAGGTAGCTATTACAGTTTCTGTCAAGTGAGGGCTGCTGGGGAGCACTAAAGCTAGCATCTAACTTGGACATGGGGGTTGGGAGCTCCAGGAGAGCTTTCTGGAGGCGGTGTCTCAGCTCTGAGCTCCAAGGATGAGTAGAAGGTAGCCAGGAGCATTTGGGGTAGAAAGAGCCCAAGGGAATGAGGACGGGGAATCAGGAGGACATCCCGGACGAGGGAAGAGTGTAGGAACAGTGTGGGATAAGGAGAGGAGGGTTGTCTTGAGTCCAGGCTTTCAGTGAGGCTGCCCTGTGGATTGCTGGCAGATGGAGAGGGGAAGTGGGGCGTCTGGGTGGAGGGTTCTGTGCATTCAGTCTCTTACGTCTTATGTCTGGGTGCTGGGGAGCCATGGTGGCATGTGAAGGCAGTGAGGTGGTTGATCTTTTTGTAGACAGACCATTCTGGCAGTATTCTGGCTTGAGGGGGCGGGTCTAGAGGGCGGAACTAGTCAGCAGTGCTTGCCGGAAGCCAGCAGGAGATGGCAAGCAGGGGGAGCAGGACTGAAGAGGGGGTGGGCCACTGGAAGGAGAGAAGCAGGCCGGTGGGTGATCTGGACAGCCTGGATTTACTTATTGCAGACCATCCTGATGGAAATGCTGAACACAAAGTAAAGTTGGATGCTTGCCCGACTTAGATACAAAGGAATTACGGGTTAGGTAAATCAAGTCAGAGTAATAGAATCCGTAACAGACTCTTCGTGTGTTCTTGGGTTGGGGGAGGCCTTTCTGAGCCCGATGGACATGAGAGTCGGGGAAGGACTGGACAGCACAGCCCAGGTCACCGTAGGCCAGTTCGTTGGCAAATGGGGATGTCCCAGGCCTGTGTGACGCGTATGGTTGACATCCTATAAAACAGTAAGAAAAAGGCAGACCTCCCAGTTGGGTCTTCCTCCCGTGTCACAGTGGCCGCACGCGGTCCGAGCTCCCAGTGGCGGCGCCATCGGGCGTGGTGGAGCCTGGGAAATGACGCCCAGTTGCTGCTGTGGAAGTGACGCCTCGGGCAGGCCTGCTAACTGTGTTGGTTGTAAGGGGGTGTGGTGACTTCCGGGTGTGAAGCAACACAGTGAAGCTATGTAGTCGGTGCCCTGGGGTCTCAGATGAAGGACTGTCTGTGTGAGAGGAAGTGGGCTTGTTTAAAAAGAGCCCTTATCATCAAGAGCCCTTATCTTCGGGAGATGTGAGGGGTGCAGAGAAGCAATCACCTTCTCTACAAGCCCAGAGCTGTGTTGACGAAAACAAACCCATCAGCCTGGTCTCTTCCTGTGTCTTACATTCCTCGCCAAGAGAAACTTGCCTTGGCTGAAAACTCTCTCAGTGCAGACTTGTTGCTGCTGAGGACTTTTATGGAGTCCTTCTACCCCGTGCCAGGCAACGCGAGCAGGCTCGGGGCCGTCACTAGTCCACGCCTCGGGTGACACTCTGAGCTCAGGCCCTGTTGACACTCCCATCTGATGGCACCACGCAGGTGTGAGTGCACCGTCATTCCCCTTCGCTCTGGGGTCTCTCGGCTGAATTTCAGAGCCTGCTTCACAAATGAAGACCAGAAAAGCCTTTTTTTTTTTTTTTTTTTTTTAAATTATACTTACTGGGTTAGTTGTTGAAATTACAAGACCAATACCTACTCTTTAAAAAAATTGTTGAGCAGAGCAGAAGAGTGTAAATGAAACGTGGAAGTCCCATTCTCTATAATTTTACCATTAAGTTTAGTGGTGTCTTCTACAAGTTTAAAAAACATTGAAATACGTGTGTGTGTGTGTGTGTGTGTGTGTGTGTGTGTGTAGACAGTATGTACATACACATAACATTTAGCATTCTGTGAGGGCCTTTCAAGTATTTTTGTGTTAGTCGTTTGTATCTGATTCGCTATTTTATTTTTAACCTTTTTTTAGTTTTTAAATGTTTGTATTTGAGAGAGAGCACTAGTAAAGGAGGGGCAGAGAGAGAGGGAGACACAGAATCAGAAGAAGGCTGAAGGCTCTGAACTGTCAGCACAGAGCCCTATAAGGGGCTCAAACTCACAAGCCGTGAGATCGTGACCTGAACCAAAGTCAGTTGCTTAACCTACTGAGCCACCCAGGCACCCCTGATTCACTGTTTTAAATACCCAGTTCATTTTTAGGATTCTGAGTTAGTATGAATTAGAGTATTTCATAAACTAACATTGTTCTATTTCTTAAGATAAAAACAGATGAATGCCAATTTCTAACCCAAATTATGATTTTTTTATACTTTTACTTAGACTGCATTATGCTTTTTTTTTTTTAATCTGTAGGCAGAAATAACTGGTGTTTTTATTAGTCTCTACATTATCTAATTTTAACAGGATTAAGATCTGAGCAGAACAGTTACATTAAGATTTAGTTCTAATTTTTAAAGACTCATTTTAGTTTGAAAAGCAATTCATATCTGCAGAGGACTTGACAAATGGAACACCCAGTTGCAGTGCAGCTGCCCTTTGAAAACAGAGCCCTGGGTGATTAAGGGCGGGTGAGGGTGGCGTTAGAACGTTTGTTAGGCGTGCATGCACGTCCTGGGGCCACTGTGGGCCTGCCTTGTGCGGCAGGAGCCCCGTGCCGTCAGCACAGACCGTCCCTCTGGGACGGCTCTTGTGGCAGATGGCGGCGTCTGGAGCTGCGCCCAGAGCTGGGAGGAGAGTCTGTCACTGTCCCCTTTGATTGCCGCTGTCCCTGTGGACAGGTCATGGACAAGAGCCGCCAGTTCTGACCTTTGCCTTGGGGAGAGGGCCGCTTTGCACAGGGGTGATGAGGTGGACCCACGGCACGTTGTTTCTGGGGATTTCCGATCGGAAAGCTGCACTGGTCTGTTCCGCTTGGGCTCGTTGAGTCTCAGTCCACTTGACCTGTCCATCTCTGTAGACAGTGCTTTATACACCGTTACCGACTGGGTGGTGCAGTTGTGGTCTGTAGGGTGAGAGGAGGTTCTTGTCTCCAGCTTTTCTTTAGAACGGATAGCGTTTCCTAACAAATTATTGTGTGCTGATATTTCAGAGATACTAGTTTTTTCTGTCTCTGGCTTTGCCTTTCGCTTGAAGCTCTGTTTTCAACCTTGTGTGACTTTAATTTTCATGATTTTTCAGGCATGTTTTCTGGACGGTTACTAGATTAGTACGGACATTCTAAATAGTAAAAATTCAAATTATATGTGTTCATAGAACTAAAATTCATTCTTTTTAACAAATATATGTATTTAAATATATATATAAATATATTTTAGAGAAAAAGAGAGTGAAAGTGTGCGTGAGCTGGGTATCGGGCAGAGGGAAAGAGAGAGACTCCCAAGCAGGCTCCATGCTCCCGCTTCCGCAACCCTGGGATGGTGACCTGAGCCAAAATCAGGAATG
Organism: Panthera leo; assembly: GCF_018350215.1. NCBI lineage: Eukaryota > Metazoa > Chordata > Mammalia > Carnivora > Felidae > Panthera > Panthera leo. The sequence continues at coordinate 581,440 of NC_056694.1, forward strand.
GGATGCTCGACAGACTGAGCCACCCAGGTGCGTCAAGTTCATTCTTGGTTAAAGCATTGAAGAACAAAAACTAAGCTTTATGTTTTCATCTCTATCATATATCAATATAACCATATGTACTCAAGAGGCATTAAAGGAGAAGCATAGTGTAACTTAAGAGTATTTTATTGATTGATTGATTGATTGATTGGCTTCTTGCCCAGCGCAGAGCCCAGTGTGGGGCTCGAGGCCACAACCCTGAGATCAAGACCTCAGCTGACGGGGCGCCTGGGTGGCGCAGTCGGTTAAGCGTCCGACTTCAGCCAGGTCACGATCTCGCGGTCCGTGAGTTCGAGCCCCGCGTCAGGCTCTGGGCTGATGGCTCGGAGCCTGGAGCCTGTTTCCGATTCTGTGTCTCCCTCTCTCTCTGCCCCTCCCCCGTTCATGCTCTGTCTCTCTCTGTCCCAAAAAAAATAAATAAAAAACGTTGAAAAAAAAAATTAAAAAAAAAAAAAAAGACCTCAGCTGAGATCAGGAGTCGGATACTTAACCGACTGAGTCACCCATGTGGCCCTTAATGGTAAAAAAAAATTTTTTTAATCTGATTTTAGAAGCCTGCTAAGAACTGCATGTTTATAAAGATACTTAGTTCCTTAGGTTTGTAGCCAAAGTTCAGCCTAAACAGAGGACCTGTCCTTTGCCTGTGTGTGCTGACTTGCATGCTGTCTTAGCCACTCTGCAACCAAGAGCAAGGGAGACACTTGGGGTGATATAGGGGCGTACTCCTTCCCGCTTGCACAGGACGCTCTTGGCCCTCTGTCTCCTGAGCTTAGAAAGCTGCCCCTTCTGAAGAGGCTTCTCTTAGTAGGGCAGAGGAGGCCCCTCCTCCACTGTGGGGCTCTTACCCAAGCCCCCTCTTGCAAATCTGCCAGGCGGGACAGCCTGGGGGAGTCCTGCCCTGAGGCTCTGGGCCTGCAGATGGGGCCGATAAGGCCCTAGCAGTCAGCACAGGACACTTTGAGAAGGGAGCAGCCTGGAAGGGACTGGGGAAATGAGGGCTGTGGAGCCTGAACCGTGTCCCTCTTTGTAGCACATCTGTTTGCAAAATGTCGACCTCAAATTCTTTCCAGGGTTTTCTGATGTCATTGAAGACGTTTCCAGTCTGCTTTTTCACTTACTGTTCGTGTGATTTCCCTTGGGTCTCAGGCTGAGCCTGGTGGGGGCAGGCTTTAAGGTTACGTGTGGACTTGACTTAGTGATGGAAATGGAAGCTGGGAACAGCATTTGGAAAATGCTTAGCACTTAGGTTTAGTTATCAGTGGGTCTAGTATCGGAATTGCTGCTTTGCTGTCACGCGTTCCTATCCGCTTCTGGGAGAGGGCTGGCCTCGCAACCTGTCGACTCCGGGCTGGAGCTGTCCGAGCTGCCTGGTCGACTTTGTGTTTTATTTAGGCTGGGGGTTGAGTGCATCTTCCACCTCTAGAGTTGCTAACTGAAGAAAAACAATCTGGTTTTTAAAAGGTTTAAAATACAGGCTATCTAACTTTATTCTACAAAATACTAAAGCTAGTATCTGAGTGTTTGTCACGGTCACTGCCTTACATGCGTTATTTCATTTAATCCTTTCTGCTTTAGGGGCGCCTGGGTGTCTCAGTCGGTTGGGCGACCGACTTCGGCTCAGGTCATGATCTCACAGTTCGTGGCGTCGAGTGCCGCGTTGGGCTCTGTGCTGACAGCTCAGAGCCTGGAGCCTGCTTCGGATTCTGTGTCTCCCTCTCTCTCTGACCCAACCCCATTTGTGCACTCGCGCGCTCTCTCTCTCTCAAAAATAAAAAAAATTAAAATCCTTTCCACTTGATTTCATTTTCATCCTGTAATTATTTTTAATGCTCACATTTCATGAAGGGAACTGAGGAATACTTTCAGTGTTCTGGAGCCATCGTACGATCTGTTTGAGAGGGAGGGAAAGAAGGAAAGAGCGGGGTCGATGGAGGGAAGGAGCCAGATAAATCTAGTAACATTAACCATCACCTCCAGTAATTCTGTTCTGCAGTGAGCTTGGGAGAGGGCCGGAATCACCCCTCCCTCTGGAGACTGACCAGTGCTGCCTCCTCGCACGTTCTGCTGTGCAGGAGTTTGACCCTCGTGTGCTTCTCCAGGGAGAAGTGGTTTTCTGGGCTGTGGAGTAAGCAGTGGCAAAAGCACCTCCCTGGGCCACGGGTCTGATTAAGCCGGGGCCAGACACTGTGTAGAGTTTTAGACTTAGGTGCATCTCACTGAAAAGCATGATGTGAAATTCACGTGATTATAGGAGTGGGTGGGAAAAGGGCCCACTTCGTGGTGAGCGACCACACCCTCACCCTGGTGCCGTCGTAGCCGGGGAGCCGTGAGCATCCTGGTGTGTCCTCCACCGTCCCCTCCTGTCTTTCCTCCAGAGCCAGGCTGCCGGCTGTTCCTAGAGCCTGGCGTCTGTCCACACTGGCACCCTCTTGAGGGTGTCGTGTTCGGGCATTTTGTTACGTTTGTATCTGCTCTCATCAGACGTTTCACCCAGAGTCAGCCAGCGGGTCTGCTGCTCCCCAGGTTCCCTGTCCCTCTTCTCACCTGTCGGATTTTTGACACCCTCTGCTGGAATCCTGTCATTCCTAGGATTCCTGCCACAGGCAGTAGCTGTGCATGGTGCTGGGCTTGAAATTATTTCAGCGACAAGAAGTTAAATTTATTTGCAAGTTGTGTCATAAGGCCTACGTTAAACCTGGCTACAGGTGGGATGGCTCTCAGCTTTGTCGTCGGGCTCGTCGAGTGGTTCAAAATGGTGGTAGCTGGTCGTCCACCCCTGTTAGCTTCTGGAAACACCGTTTGTTGCGCATTAGAAATTAGTGTAGTTCTTGTAGTGGGATAAAAACGTGAGAACATGTAAATGTAACTTCTCAAGTAAGGCTGTGAGTTCTTGCATATGCCCTCGCCAGGGCCCGGAACTGCCCCCTCTGTGCTGAGTCACAGGCTGGAGCCCCTTCGGCCCTCAGTGGCCTTGTCAGGAGGAGAGCCGCCCCTGCTCCACGCTTGGAGCCTCCCACGTGTCAGCCGCCGCAGTCAGCCAGTGGGGCTGAGCTCGAGCTGGGACCGAGCCCAGATCTGCAGGCCTCCGCCCCTGTTCTCAGCTGGATGCTCTCCTGTCTGTGCGTCCTGATCTCTGAGGTGACTGTTCAAGTACTTGCCTGGGGCGGGGGTGGGGGGGGGGGTGGGGGGTGGGTTCTGCCGTTCGTGTTTGTCACACTGATTTCTGTAAACTTCAGGGAAATGTAAGCCAACCCAAGACACCGTCCACTGAGGATGTATCAAATACCAACCGTAGCACAGTTGGTGGAAATTAGTGATGATGGTAACTTGACACTGAGGTTTAATAATGTCGGTAGAGCAGGTATTGGAGAATGTTAGGGTGAAAGGTCACTGGGAATGAAGTTGGAAAGTTTGGGTTTTGTTAATCATTGAGTAAGAGGGAATAAAAAAGTTAGTCCGTTTCCACCCTGGAGAGTGAGAACAACTATGGGGTATTTATATAAGCGTTTCATGGTTGCTTAGTAAGTTCCTGGTTCGAGTTGGGGTAGTCAGAAGCCGAGGTTACGCTGCGGGGCGTGGCTTGGGATCCGCACCGGCAGGTGAGCCACACTCGGAGGGCTGCGGGGACAAGGCCGCCTGGCTGTGCCCTCCTGCCGCGCCCGAGCCCGGACTCTGGCCCGGACTCTGGCCTGGACTCCCACGTGGGCCGGAGGCGACTCTAGGAGGTCGGGCGGGGGAACGCGTCGTGGACCGCCCGCTGTAAGTGGCCAGAGGTCATTTGTCTGTAGCCCGAGGGTTAAGTGCGTGTTTGTTCCGTGGGCCAGTAGACCGAGTCCCTGAGAAGCTCTGAAGAGTGTTGAAAAGTTTTTTACATGCAGGAGTTTTGTGTGTTTGTTGACATTAGTAGGCACGGTACAATTTTTATAACATAAACAATGCTTTTTATTTCTGTGGTTCTTAATCCTTTAAAGAATATTTGGATTGTTAGAAAATGGTGTGAATTGAAGTACTTTTGCTTTGGTTTATAGGAGACCGTCATTTACACATAAGTATTTTTTGTCCAGGCTGGTCTGTATTTTTAGTTTTATCTTCCTTAGATTTTTCTACAATGGGTTATGATTCACATTCACTACTATGAGGTGTGTTTTTTGTTTTGTTTTGTTTTTAATTTGGAGGGTGTGTGGGTGTGTGGTGAGTGTGTGTGTGAGAGAGAATATTTTTAGCCAGAGGAAAGTTTGAGTCATTCCAGGGAAATTTCGATGACAATCTGAAAAACAGGGTGCTCAAAAACGTGTTTTTAAGATTTTATTTTTTATTATTTATTATTTGTTTGAAAGCGGGCTCTGCGCTGACAGCAGAGGGCCTGATGTGGGGCTCGAATGCGATGAACCTCGAGATCATGATCTGAGCTTAAGTCAGTCGCTCAACGGACTGAGCCACCCAGGTGCCCCTTAAGATTTTACTTTTAAGTAATCTCTACACCCAGTGTGGGGCTCAAACTTACGGCCCCAAGATCAAGAGTCGCATGCTCTACCGACTGGGCCAGTCAGGCGCCCTAAAACTATTTAATTAAAAAAAAAAAAAAGTTCTTTTGGGGAAAAATAAAAGTGTAAGCAGTGCCTTGAGCTCGTGTGTCGATCAGCCTGCAGTTTTCTGGTTCTGAGGTGCTTGGAAAGGCATGAGCATCTGTGATAAGTGCCTGACCGGGGACTGAGGATCCCTTCTATTTTTTTTTTAGGTAGTTTGTTTTGTCTTGTTTTGTTTTCCTTTTTCAGGAATCTCTACGCCCAGCGTGGGACTCAAGCTCACAACCCTGAGATCAAGAGTCACGTGCTCTTCCACCTGAGCCAGCCAGGTGCCCCAAGAATCCCATCTATTTTGGTCAATAACAACGAAAACTTACTACATAAGAAAGAGAACATCTTGACACCTTTGAGAATTTAAAAATACATTTTGAAAAGGGTCTGAGTCACTTTCTGTATTCTTCTGAAGGTGCCCCAATTTTCATAACTATAAGTGAGTTGATCTCGGGTTTCCCCTTTTACTCCCAGGGTATGTTGCTGTAGGAAACTACGCCTAACATAAGGGTTTGTAGCGATGAGAAGACTTTGTCTCCTTTGTCTAAAAAATAAAAAACAAAGAACGACTAGCTTTGTTTTACTAAAATCTTGGTGGTGACGTTTTGGTCACCGACTATGTGCCGTGGGTTGGCTGTGACAGACAGCGCTTCTCTGTGTTTCTACCCTCCTAACACCCTGCATTGCTTTCTCCCCCACCTTCTGCAGTATGAGACCGTGACCATGGACTTTTCTCGGCTCCACATGTACACCCCTCCTCAGTGTGCGCCCGAGAACACTGGCTACACGTACGCACTCAGGTGAGCGTGCCTGCGTTCCGTCGCCCTCCCGGTCGCCTCCTGCCCCTGAATGCCGTGGATTTGTGAGCGCTTCCTGCTGCTTGCAGCCACACGCTGTCTTCTGAAAGTGAAAATTTCTACGGAGTTTATATCATACTATGGCTTTGCAAAACTGCTAAACTGACATGGAAATTGTGAGGTGGTTTTGAAAACCGAACATTTCTGATGACTCAGGGATGAGTCATTGCAAATGTACTGCTCTTTCCGACCCCACCCAAGTGGCTGTGGTCTCTAGAATAAATCTTTGTGGTTATGGGTAGGGTTTTGTGATTTATACTGATGGCCGGGTATTTTAAAGTTAGTAGAAATAACCTGGAAAATGATTTGCCTTTGAGAGGAGGTATCCTAAACAGAATTTTGATGAAGCCCGAGGTTTGAAGAACATGGCTTTTCTCAGATGCGAGGTTTTCAGTTTTTATTCTGACATGATACTGAAGTTCACGGCTAAGTCTAAGAGTTGCCGACTAGCCCTTTGCGTGTCTAGTTCACCAGGTAGGAGTGATTATTAAGATGGATTATAAAATATGGGATTGTGCCAAAGGAAAATACACTACCGGGTGGGTTAGGGTTTGGCAGTTAGGAAAGCTGTTGTGGGGGTGCCTGGGGGGCTCAGTGGGTTAAGTGTCCACCTTCAGCTCAGGTCGTGATCTCGTGGTTCACGGGTTCGAGCCGCACGTCAGGCTCTGTGCTGACAGCTCGGAGCCGGGCGCCTGCTTGGGATTCTGAGTCTCCCCCTCTCTCTGCCCCTCCCCTGCTCACGCTCTGTCTCTGTCTCTGTCTCTCTCTCAAAAATAAACACTTAAAAAATTTTTTTAAAAATAAAAAACACCTGTTGTGTTCTGGAAAGACCTTTAAGGCACATGAGGAAAATGCTCATGTAATTTTTTTCAATGACTTGTCTTCTAAAAGGGAAAAATATAATTTAAAACTTAAGAAAATCAGAAGGTATTTTAACAAAGATGCTTTTTTTTCTTAATTTGAGAGTGAGTGCCTGAGCAGAGCAGAGGCGGGGGGGGGGGGGGGGGGGGGCGCATGCACAAGAGAGTATCATAAGCAGGCTCCATGCTCAGCATGGAGCCCAACGTGGGGCTCAATCCCACGAAATCAAGAGTTAGATGCTCAGACGACTGCGCCACTGAAGCGCCCCTGGCAAAGATGTTTTTGCAGCGTTTTTAACAGTGTTTTTTAACAGTGTTAGTCAAACGTCACATTGAATGATTGCGGTTTTATTCACGATTCTGGATCATTGACTGTTTTTGTCAAAAGTTCTGAAATATGTTAGAACAAAGGGAGTGGGCCAACTCAAAACTGTTCCTTGTTCTGTATTGTGGAGCGTAAAAATAATTACTCTCGGTTAATTATTTTTAGCTTTTATAACCTATTTTAAATACAGTTTTTTAAAAATGCACACGTGTGGGTCTCTGCACCGGGAAAGCCGCCCGGCTAATTTCGGTGCACGCGGCCCTCCTCCAGTGAGATGTGGGCGTAGACGCGGAAGTGTGGGCCGACCGAAGTGGCAGAGGCGGCCGGTGTGCTTGGTGCACCGTGCTGGGAACTTAGACTTGGAGGGCAGTGGGAACCCGGCAAGGGCGTTAAGCCGGGAGCCGCGTGACCAGGCTTGTGCTTGGAGGGACTGCAGCCTGCAGGGGTGGGTAGGGCGGGTGGGGGCGGCCCAGAGACCATGGCGGGCCCCGAGGTGTGACTCTCTGGTGGCCTGTACAAGGGGCCCGGCCCAGCTTGGGCGGCTGGGGTGGAGATGAAGGAGCGGAGGGCGGGGACGGCGGGTCGGTCTGTGGGTGGCGGGTTCTGGTCTGGGCAGCCGCGTGTAATGCAGGACCGGGCGCCGGGTGGCGGGTCGCGAGGCGAGTGTCCGGCGGGCGTGGTGGATGGAGCCCACGGCTGAGGCCCCGCAGCCCCCGGGGCGGCGGGAGGGGACCTGCCCCTGCCTGTTTGTCTCTGGTCTTTCCACTTGCTTCACCGCTGTGTTCCCCCGTCTTTGAAACCTGCCTGTGCCACCCGGCTCTACCGGAAGCCACCTGACCTCACTGCATGTCCCTCCCTCCCCCGCCCTGAGCCCCACTTTGACGCATGCGCCCACGGCTACCTGGGCCGGTCCTTCCCCTCAGTGCTGGGGACTCTGCACCCCGGCCCACGGCCGTCTGGCCCCGCCCCGATCTTCCCCCTTAGCCCCTGAGTACCCACCTGGAGGGTCCGCCACCATCCTGGTCGGTCCGTTTGTTTAACTGAAATGTTTTCCTGCTGTGGAGACTGTTAGGTGAAAGTCAGGGGTGGTGGTGGTAATAAGCCCCTGTGCCTCCTCCCACCTTCTGCCGTTTGGCGCCGGGCCCCTTCCCTCCCTCTCCGCTAGATTGTTTGGAAGCAAATCTTTACGAGATGCTTGCTTGCTTATTTATTTATTTATTTTTTTATGTTTATTTTTTGAGAGCGAGCGAGCATGAGCACGAGTGGGGGAGGGGCAGAGAAAGAGAGGGAGACACAGAATCCGAAGCGGGCTCCAGCCTCCAAGCTGTCACCACAGAACCCGACGCGGGGCTCGAACCCACGATGTGTGAGATCATGACCTGAGCCGAAGTCGGGCGCTTAATCGACTAAGCCACCCAGGCACCCCTAAAAGATATTGTAAAAACAACTAGCCAAAATACAAGTATCACACCAAAAAGCCCCTGGTAACTTAAAATAACCCCTGATATCTCTGTAATACACCAGACAGTCGGTGCTCCAATTTACCAGATCCTCAGTTTTGCTTGAAATGAGCCTAAGCAGGATTTTCCCATAGTACCCATTTGCTTCCTGTGAGACGGTGGTTAGATGCGGAGGTTCGATCAGTCCCCGGTTTTGTTTGTTGGCATGACTGCGCACTTCCTTCCTGTTGAGGGTGTGCGGAGGCTGCCCAGTGCTGGCGGCTGGGCCACACCACCACTGAGGAGCCCCCACAGCCCCCCACACGATGGGGATGCAGCCACAGGGCCACTGCTTGGGTAAGAGGCAGACTTTCCCAGAAGCCCATCAGAGACCCACTCTCCCCACCACCCCACCCCCCGCCTCACCCCCGCCCCCTGACGCACACACAAACCAGAGGAGGAGACCCAGGTCAGGTGGCAGCCCGTGCCCCGGAGGCCGGCAGCCTGGAAAAGTCCGTGTCTGACCGTGTCAGCCTCCCGTAAGTGCACCGCGGTCTCTGCCACGGAAACCAAGAGAGCGGAGTATTTCGAGGAGGTGGGTCCCGTGCCAAAGTGGTGGGACTGGGACACGGGCCGTGAATTCAGCCCCGTGGGAGGCCATGGGCAGAGGCAGCAGCAACGGGGGCAGGAGTCGGAATGAAACGGGTTGAGGAGTGAGTGTAGATAACTCTTACAACAAGCGTGGCTGGTTGGGAGGAGAAAGGGCCCGGCTCTGTTTAGGGTCGTTTTTCTCCACCGTGGGGACAGGTGAGTGTGTAGGTGCTGATGGTTGGGCACCGCAGGGAGTTTGAAGAGTTCGGAGAGAGAAGAGGTAACAGCCGGAGAGGGTCTTCTGGAGAGTGGGAGAGATCCGGTCCAGAGTGCACAGGTGGGCGTTATGATGGCACGTGTGCTGTGGTCGGAAGGAGGAGGAAGGGCCACCTGAACGCGGGTCCTTCGTAGGCTCCCCCGAGAGGAGTCAGCAGTTCTCTGGCGTGGCTGGTTTGCTGAGGAGCCAGAGGAGGAAGTGAGGCGGGAGGGAGGAGGCCTGCTGGGGCAGGGGTGACACCCGGGCGCCACTGGTGCAGAGGGCCGTGGGCTCGGGGGCGTGCAGCTGTCGGCACCATCCAGGGGCACGGCCGGGACTGAAGCACCGACAGGGCAGGGGAGTCGCAGGGTGGGGGTGCTGTGACCATAATCCCGATTGGAGCCCCGGGCAAAGCTGAGGGAGCGCATTGGTGGAGGATCCCAGCCGGTGGGTGACGAAGGGTCAGGGGTCAGATGGGCGGCCACTGGGGTCACACATCCAGGTCAGCAGAACTCGGACCCGTGGAGGTTTGGTCAGATTCCTAGAATTGCCCCCATGTGGGCCTTGCTCTGCCCACTCACCCCTGCCCAGTGGCCGAACTGCTCATTTATGACCACTTAGCTCCGCGCGGCTCTGGCGGGAGGCAGGACCACCTGCCCCGTGGCGCTGCCCTGTTTCGCGCCTTGTGGCTGCCGCGTGTCCGTATTTTCCAGCTTTCAATGGTGGTAGATTTTTTCCTGGCCTTTTAATTAAAAGTGCATCTAAGGGCACCTGGGTGGCTCAGTCGGTTGAGCATCTGACTTCGGCTCAGGTCATGGTCTCATGGTTCGTGGGTTCGAGCCCCACGTCGGGCTCTGTGCTGACAGCTCGGAGCCCGGAGCCTGTTTCGTATTCTGTGTCTCCCTCTCTGTCTGCTCCTACCCCGCTCATGCTCTCTCTCTCAAAAATAAATAAAGATTAAAAAAAGTTTTTTAAGTGCATCTAAGTAACATATTTTTAAAACAACATTTGATTGATGAAGGAACAGAACTAAAAGCTGCTCTGAAGGATTCAGTCTGTTATTTTCTTTGGGGTCTTTCTGGCGTCTCCTTTTCTATCCTAGTATTAGAATAAAGTACCTTAACAGCACACTTGCTAGGGTGGGTCCCCGGACTACAGCGTTGACAGAGGCGTGGGTACTGAATGCATTAGACGAGCGTCCCTGGGTGTGACCAGACAGGTGGGTCCAGACTGAAAGGACCCATTGCCCCGCTTGGTCTCAGCCCCAAAGGTTCCCACTGTTAACAGTTTGAAGAGAACTTTCCGGGTCTCTATGACTTTACCTACCTCTGTATGTATGAGAATACGTGCTTCTAGGGCTTTTTATGGGTTCTTTTGTTTTTTAAGTAAGCTTTAGGCCTGACGTGGGGCTTGAAGTCAATGACCCCGAGAGCAAGAGTCTCATGCTCTACTGACCCCATGTGGTTCTGTTTTATAGTTGGTTTTAACATAAATGATAGTAGGATATTTTCCTTTAACAGTGTATGCAGATCTTTCATGATTTTTAACAGCCTCACAGTGTTCTAGAATTCGGATGTATCCCAGTTTATTGAACCATTCCCCTGCTGATGGACAGTTCCTATCGTCTGCCGTTGTAATATTCTTGTACTTCCTTCTGCTCGGGGTCTTTCTAATGACACTAACAGGGATCTGGGACACCCTCTGCTGGCAGTGGCACCCCGGGTTCTGGGTTGGAAAGCCGGGACCCCTTCCACACTGTACAGTATTGTAGCGTCCCCACGTTGGAGCCCCCGGGGCCCGTGGGGTGGGCTGGGAGGTGGAGGTCTGTGCACGTTGGCCGCTTGCTCGCTTCCACACGTTTCTGTCGTGGTCTAGCTTGACCACTCAGAGACACACCTGGCCTAATACGTTTATCGTAAACGTGATCCTGAAAATATTTTTCTAATAAAACATAAGGCTAAAATGCCCTTAGCCTTCTTGGTTTCCTTGAGAGACTCCTGGTTCCTGCTGAATTTTAGACCCTCAGCCCAGTCTGCTCTCCCAGGCAGGAGTGGTTTTCCCTCTCCTTCCCAGGCCTTCCCATCCCTTCCCAGGCCTCCTGGATGCCTCCTTGTGGGTTAATATTTCTTGATTTAGAAAAAGTTGCTAACGACACAGAAGAATGTATCTTTTGATTTAAGATGATTCCATGGAAGGGTATTGAAGTGACTTTGTCATGAGCTTGTCTCTGGCTTTATGGTGAGTTAGACGCAAAGTGGCTTTACGGTTCAGCGTCTTGCCGTTTGCGTTTCTCCTCACAGTGGATTAGATGCTGTGTGGTCACTGTCTCCTGAACTGCTGTGTCAGGCGTGGAGTCTACTGTAAATGCATTCTGATTTTCAGTGATCTTGACACAGGTCCGCATAGTGGAGTTCTTATGAGCGTGTCCTGAAGCAGTTCTTAGGGCCAGCTCTGGAGTGACATATCTGGGCGCCTGGGGATTTATTTCACAGAGGGTGTGGCCAGAGCGTCTGTGGTGACTTCGGCTTTGTAGAAAAGTCATCACGCAGTCATGGCTGTTTTTCAGAATTTGCACCGGATTGTTATGTGACCTGTTCATTATTCAGTTTGTTTCAGCAACTTCCGTCAGCGTTATTTTCCTCTGACGAGTTTTTTTTCCTTCTAGTTCGAGTTATTCGTCTGATGCTCTGACTTTTGAGACTGAGCACAGATTGGACCCTGTGTTCGATTCTCCAAGAATGTCCCGCCGTGGTTTGCGCCTGGTCACCACCGCCTGTGCCACTGAGGACGGCCAGGCTGGGGACGCTTACTCCTGTGCCAGTAGCACTGCCTCCCTGAAGGACAGAGCGGCCCGGTAAGCACTGTCTTCCTTGTCACCGCACACGCTCTAACAACATGAAAACAAACGTACCAGCTTTTTGGTCTGTAAAACCACACTCTTGCACTTAAGTACACACAGCAGACTCACACTGTCGTCGCTGTGCTGCGGTGAGGACTGAACCTAATTCTGGACCATGTGGCCTGTCTGGCGTGGACGGTCTCGTGCAGGCCACGGTTTCCAGTTTTGCGTTTGCACTCAGACTCGGGCAGGGGCGCGGACACCCTGGAACATGCGCAGTGCCCGTCCACACGGCCGGCCTCGCAGCGGGAGCCAAATGCGGCTGTCCTCTGCTGTCATCCGAGGGGTGCCTTCCGACGATTGCGTGGCACTGTGGCCACCGTGGATGAGCTCTGCATTGTTAACGGCCATGTCTGTGTGTTAAAGTCTGCGTGAACTAACAGATGCATCATGACGGCCAGCCGTTGACTGCGTTCACTCGATTCCTGAGCTTTGCACGTGTCCACCACCACGCGCATGGCCAAGAAGAAGCAGAGTGCACGATCTTTGTGCCATTTAAAGATCGTGTTCTGTGGCTCACGTAAGAATGATGAGTCTCCGATGGAAATGGTCGGCTTTCACTCAGGAATGGGGTGGTTGTGTTAGAAGAGGCGGTGAAAGGCCAGCTTGAAGCCAGGTGCCCTGCCAAGGTTCCCACGTGCCTCACACTCACTGTGGGTTGGTTAGAGGATGGGCCCGCGGTTCGGCGGGCTCATGAGCGGTCGTGAGCGCACCTGAGGGCTCCAGTTGGCTCCACGGGCGAGACGGGGCCTCAGCTGCCTGGCCTCGGCCCGCCTGTTTCTCTGCCGCCGGGCGACGCCACGATCGGTTTCCTGATGTGCTGTGTTCACGTGCAGACTTGTGTTCCTGTCCCCCCGCTGCTCGTTCCCTTGAGGAGGGAGGTCCTCTCCCTGCCCCAGCTCGGTGCTTGGGGCTTTGTTGTCCGTGCCAAACAGGAGGACAGAAATGAGGCTACAGCCTTTCCTCGCTGTCCTTAATGCAGGGCCGGCTTCACCGGGGACCCCGAAATAGTGCAGGATGTGCGTGTCTGTGCACACATTTGTTCTAAAAAGCAGAAGGGTTAACTTTATACGTCATAATTTTTGTCATTAAGTCATTTTATTAGATTATTTTAAGTTTTAATCACTTTGGGGTCATTGGGCCTAGAATACTCTGAAAACTGTCCTGTATGTACAATTTTAGAAGCAGCTCTGGGACCCTGGCTCAAGGATTCCTGTTGCAGGTTAATAAGCGTTTCATTACAGCAGAGAAGACATAAGGAAACGTTGCCTTAAAAATACTACGTTCTTAAAGATTTTGTATCGGTAAAATACAATCGTTTTGTATTTCTGAGAAGTCTGTCAACTTGTCCCTTGTGTTCCTGTCTTCTTAGAACTGCAAAGCAGCGCAGAAGTGCAAGCAAGCCGGCTTTTAGTGTCCACCACGCCTCCAGGCAGGTCGTGTCCTCGGCCGTGGGCCAGGGCGGCGCCGGCTCGCTGTCAGGTGCGGCCTGTGTGCGGCCTTCTGTGCTGGATGAGTCTCTGATCCGTGAGCAAACCAAAGTGGACCACTTCTGGGGTGAGTTACTGTTGGGTTCTCAGGTTGTCTTGGGGAGGAGGGAAGTCCCGGGCCAGGTTGTCCCTCTGCCCCATATAGGGTGGGAGGAGCTCCCAGAAGATGCAAGGCATTCCTCCAGACTCAAATACAGAATGCGGGCGGCGGCTTCCCTCTGCCGCTTCTGCTGGCCGCGCGCACGTGGAATCGTCTGTCGTGACGTGGAAGCTGAAGCAGTCTGGTAGTAGCCTGAGAACTCTCCTGCTAAGGGCATTACTTGTGTAGGCTGGCTGAGTACAGTTGTCACAGAGGTTCACCGGTGCGGTTTCAGGTTCAGACGGCTCTGAGCAGCCAGGCAGACACGGTATTTTCGAGTCACCGGGAAGCAGTCCCCGTGGATGTCTTGACACTAGAAAGCAGCGTGGGCTCGTGAGCCCTCTTGACTTTAGGCAGCAACGGTGTGACCTGGTCCTTGCTGCTGACAGTGTGATGGCCACGGGGAGCCGCAGCTTTCAGAGGGACGTGGCTGCTTGCCTGTGTCCACTGGATGTTCACGGCGGCCCTTTTGAGAAGATAAGGAGACCCAGATTAGCTCCCAAAATGTTGTGTGCTAATTCAGGCAAGCCTGGGAGTTGGCGCTCAGCTGGCGAGGGTAGCTCGTAGGCGGCAGAGGGGGTGGACGCCACCGGTGAGGTTTCTGCCTGCCGGTGCTTGAGGGCGCACGTTCTTCTCCCCTGATCCCTCCTCCGTGTCCGCCCTTGGGGTCCGCAGGTGTGCGTGTACAGGTGTGTGTTGTCTGCAAAGATGTGCTTTCTCCTGGCACCGAGAGATGGCGTCTGCATATGTCTGGAGGAGTTTCTGTTAGTTGTAGGCGTTTCAGGAAGTGAATCTTGGCCGTTGCCAAAATGCCGACATATTAACCATTGTAACCTTTACTTTTTGTGTGTGTGGGTTTTGTTCTGATAATTTGAGCTCATGAGCAGACACGCGTATGTGTGTGTGTTTTAGGTCTTGACGATGACGGAGATCTCAAAGGTAATTATTTCAGTTCTTTTTTTAAATACACTTTTCAAGATGAAAGTTTTTGTAGGTATCTGCAGGTTGTGATAAACAGGTTCCCTCTACTTTCTGAAAACTTCAGGGGGAAATAAAGCTGCCGCTCAGGGAAATGGGGATCTGGCAGCAGAAACTTTCAGGAGCAACGGCTACACCTGCAGAGACTGCATCCTGCTCTCTGAGCGCAAGGACACGCTCACGGCACGCTCCACTGCCCACGGACTGTCGTCGCGAACATACTCGAGGGACGAGAGTCAGAAACGTGAGTCTGTCTCTCTCAAAGGTTAGAAAGAGATTGCATGTCCAGATATTTTCTTTTAATGTATACATACGTAACCCTACTTTTGTAGGCCTTTTAGCATCCATCCGCACTACTTTCTGTCATTGACTTGAATTCAAAACTGTGTGATAAAAGTTTAAGAAGTGCGCCCAAGGGGCGCCTGGGTGGCTCAGTCGGTTGGGCTTCTGACTTCGGCTCAGGTCATGATCTTGCGGTTCGTGAGTTCAGGGCCCGCGTTGGGCTCTGTGCTGACAACTCGGAGCCTGGAGCCTGCTTCGGATTCTGTCTCTGTCTCTCTGCCCCTCCCCTACTCGCTCTCTGTCTCTCTGTTTCTCTCTCAAATATAAATAAAATAAAATAAAATAAATAAAACATAAAAAAAAATTAAAAAAAAAAGAAACGCGCCCCAAATTAGCTTTGTTCTTCCTTGTCCTCTTTGAATAAATTCATTTTCTGTGGCTTGTAGTTTTATACCCAGGAGTGCGTGAAGTTCTGTGAATTTGAACTTCGGGTGAGCAAAGAAGAGTCCTTCCCTGAAACCGTAGTGGCGCCACGCGGCCACTTTATTTTCCCACGAGATCATAGGCGTTCCCACGTATGGCGGGAACAGCTTCGTGGTGGTGCTTTGGCCTCGACGGCCGCAGGGGCTTATGTGCAGGAGATGAGCAAAGTGTGTTCTGTGCTGTTACTTCCGCTCCAGGGACGGTTCGGCTGGAACACGGGGTGGGGGCAGTCGTTGGGGGAGGCCCTCGCGGGAGGCAGTGGCCCTTCGCCCGGTGGAGGTGGGCCCCGTTCTGAGTCCCGGCTGCGCCCGCTCCAACGGGGAGGTCCTCGGAGGCGGCCCTGGAGGCGCTCGGCTGCCTCTCAGAACTGCCAGGGCTGCGTGGCTTTTCCAGGCGGGCCTGCGGGCTTCCTCCTGGCCCGGCACTCCCGGCTCTACTCTTGGCCCGGGTCCCTGAGGGGAGCGTGGCTGCAGATCCCCGGCCAGCTTCCGTCCGTGACTCCTGCCCCGTGATTCCCGCTCACCTCCAGCATGGAGAGGCCAGGGAGCCATGGCCTTGTTCCCGAGCTTTCGGCCACTCCTCTGTTTAATGCAAGCGCCCACATGCTGGGCCGGACTCGAGGTCCTCCTCGGGAGGACAGGGCAGGGCCAGTGGCCAGGAGGGTGACCCGTCATTTGTGTCTCGCCATGTTCCCGGCTGTGCCCCGCATGTAAGGGCACGCAGTACTTTTCAGATGATTGTTTTGAGGTAATGAAGGATGGTCCCAGGACTGAGAGTTATTCCCATTTTAGCGTCTTACCCTGTGGCTCGAGTTTCTGGTTTTGTCTACTGTAGGTCATCGACACTGTTGGCTCTAACCTAGCAGAATAGGTCAAAGGGGAGGGGGCGGGGCCGAACGGACACGAGGATTCCGTTCCTGGCCCTTCCGGGTTGTGGAGCCAGTGTCACGGGGCGCTCTCCGCCCCTGGTGCTCTGGCCTGCGCCGCAGCCCCCTGCAGCGTGGCCATGCATGTCTTCTAGACCGGCGCACCAGGCATTAGCTTAGGAAGTTCGCTGGGAAGGGACGGGGCTAGCACCTGGACCCGGGTATCGTGCCTCCAGGGCGCTGTCCCCGAGATGCCACGCCACTTCCTGTGGGCTCACCATCGGGGGGAAAGCCCGGCACTTGACTGAACTCTGTGTCACCATCAAAGATGCTGGGTGTGTGGCTACATTGAGGCTGCATTTTGAAGCCCGCTGTCACCCACCAAGTGGAACACAACGTCGTTCTTCAAGTGGAAGTGCGTTCCACAGCCATCGCCTGGTGCAGCGATGGTGCTTACATACTAGTGGGGGTGGCCCCTCCCTCGTAGCATAGTGGAGGTCACGTGTGTCTATTACCCACAGCCACCTGTCCTCATCCTGACGCTGTAGGTAGGGGCCAGCGGCCCGAGCTCCGCTCGGATGGAGGAGCCAGTGCGGGTCTGGTAGTCGCCGCGGGGAGTCCCTCGCACTTTCTCGTTGAGTTGGTCTTGAATGTTTTTGTGGAGAAAACACATTTTTATTTGCTTCGGGCTTCTGTGTTTATCACCTGCCTTGTTCTTTTAAATTAGAACAGTGATCATATGACCAACACTAATTTACTACTCTTACAAACGTCTACTTCTCATTATTTGGGCAAAGTGTCTATCGAAGAACATTTGGAAACCGCAGAGATGCACAAGGAGAATTACAGTCTCCTGGACCCTTCCACCCAGAGCTAACCCCGCTACACGGTGGGGCCAGCAGGGTTCTCCCTCGATCGCCCGGTCCAGACCACGCTGCGTGAATTAACCCCACACTCGTTTTGTGTCAGTATTTTTGTTTTTAATTATGTTCTTGTTGTAAAACTTTGGAATGGTACAGCTAAAATAAGTTCCTTTCCCTTTTCCTTGTTCCTCCTCCACCCCCTCTGGTCTCCCTTCTAGAAGGAGCTGGTGCTGAGAGGAATAGATCATGGGGGATTCTTTTGCTTTTAAAAATGAGGTAAAATGCACATAACATCAAAAATTAACCAGTAACTATTTTACAGTTGACGATTAAATGGCATTTTTTAGTACATTCACAATGTTGTGCAACTCCCACCTAAATTTTGCTTTTTTGTACCTATGGAATTACGTGCTCTGTTTTGTCTTAAATGCACGCGTATGGCTGTGCATCTTTCTTCATTTTATGTGCCAAGTGAGAGCGACTTGATTTCTGACAGCTCTGTGATACTAGGTGCACGTGCCAAATTCTAGTTCATCAGTTTCGTATCCAGACGGACATTCAGGTTTTTCTGTTTGTATCCCTTTAAAAGCAGCGTTCATCGGGTGTGTCTCCTTCTGCGTACCTATGTGTGTACGTGGGCAGATCCTTCCGTGCGGTGGAAAAACCAGAACGGGTGCGTTCGAGGCCGCAGAGCCACGTGGGTTCTGAGGACTGGACCTTTTGAGGTTCGGGTGAAGTACACCCTTGATGTGGTTCACATCAAAAAGGCTTTACATTTAAAAGGCTCGGACGTCTTTCCTTTGGGACATCCAGCCGTCGTCTCCAGAGCAGGGTACTGATGGGGTGCGTGCAGAGGGCCAGACTGGAGTCCTCTTAGGAAGCTGGGAGCTTGGGAGGAGCCTAGCGCCCGCAGGGCCTTCCTGGGCCTCAGGCTGACCTGAGTCCTTCCTGTGTTCCCAGGGAAGCACCCAGGGGATCTGGAAACAGACTCTTCTGTAGTCTCTGTCTTGCCTAAGGCAACGCATAAAGCCCCCAACAAAAGGTAGAAGTTAAAGATAGGTCACTGTTCTGAAAAATTGTCACTTGTCGTGGTGGCTTACAGCAGAATTTTGCTTATTGGACCAGCCTCAGGCTCTAGAGAAAGAAGGACTTAAATGCCTGCTTCCTTTGGGTGAGTGCAGCAGAGCCACCAGGCGGGGTGTGGCTGTCACCAAGCGAGCAGATGCAGTGTAGACTCAGCTGTGGCGGGCCAGCTGAGACACGAGGGCTGGATCCTAAGTCAGGAGAAGCCTCTGTCCTGAAGATGCCGCAGTTAGCAATTAAGTAGTTAAAACCCGTTTCCACTTGCACTTCCTACACTGATGTCACTCTGGGAAGAAAACGGTTTTGTGCAGTTTCGGGTTAAAATTTTTTTTTTAACGTGTACTCATTTTTGAGAGAGACAGAATGCGAGTGGGTTAGGGGCAGAGAGGGAGGGAGACACAGAATCGGAAGCAGGCTCCAGGCTCTGAGCGGTCAGCACAGAGCCCGACGCGGGGCTCGAACTCACGAGCTGTGAGATCATGACCTGAGCCGAAGTCGGACGCTCAACCGACTGAGCCACCCAGGCGCCCCCATGTGCAGTTTCAGTTTAAATAGATTCTCCAGGGGCACCTGGGTGGCTCAGTCGGTTAAGCGGCCGACTTCCGCTCAGGTCATGATCTCACGGTCCGTGAGTTCGAGCCCCGCGTCGGGCTCTGTGCTGACCGCTCAGAGCCTGGAGCCTGTTTCAGATTCTGTGTCTCCCTGTCTCTCTGCCGTTCCCCTGTTCATGCTCTGTCTCTCTCTGTCTCAAAAATAAATAAATGTTAAAAAAAAAAAATTTTTTTAAATAAATAAATAAAAATAAATAGATTCTCCAGTTGACTTCCCAGAGACTGACCCGCACTGTTTTCCCAGGACGGCAGCATGCGGGTCCCCGCCCCGTGTACTCTCGCCAGGGCTCCGTTTTTCCTTTTAAACTTCTGCCAACTTGGTGGGTAAAAAATGGAGTTTCAGTGTTTTTGATTATCAGGGAACCAGACCACGTATTACCTCTCAATAAGTTTTTTCTCTTTGTACGGAGCTTTGTAGCCAGTTTTCACTGGACCGTAGAACAGGAGAGTGAGCAGAGTGGGGACCGACCACGGTCCACGGGTTCCACGGTGCTTTTGGCACCGGACTCTAGGCCACAAATGGCCTCCATAAAAAAAAAAACAAAAACACCTCATCTTATTTCTTTAAAATCACACCCACCCAGACTTCAGCAGTCCCAGCTAGTCTCCTGCCGCACGCTGGCACGAGGGCCCCTGACCGGGCGGTACGGGGACCAGTCTCAGAAGCGCTTCTGGGCAGGCCCTGGCCTTGCCACCGGGTCTCCGTGTGAGGGGAGCTGTCAGGAATGCAGAGTTCCGGCAACTGGAACTTGTAGACCATTGCCCTGCACATTTTAGGTTAATGGGATGGACACAGCAGAGATCACGTCGTATCTTCTGAAGCTCCAGGCCCTGATAAAAAGCAGAGAGGACCGCTGAGAACTGCTGGCTTAGTTGTTCCAGAATCTAACTGCTCCTCCCAGGCGCTCTTGCCGGTGGTTTCTGGCGCAGGCGTCTTTGCAGCTGCTGGTCGTATCTGATGGTCCTTTTGTAGGCAGGTGACAGAGTGAACTGGGCGGGCCAGAGGCCAGTTAAGGGAGGGGCTGTCGAGCAGTATCTAGATTTGGGGTGTACGTCAGCAGAATTAGGGTGCAGTTACCTCAGACTGGCTGTTTTGTGCAGGCTCGCCTGGGCCAGAGATCTGGCATCGGGCTCGCCGTTACGGGTTTGCCGTGTCGCTCTGCCTCTGTCAGGAGGTGACGTGTGCCACGCGAGGCGGTGACATTTGTCGTCTGGGCTTTTCCCAAGTCCTCTCTGATGTACCTTTGAAGAGTTGGTTCTGCTCTTCCCGAGATGAATAATTTGGCTCTCTGACTTTTCAGGGGAGTAGATGTCGGCCCTGTGGGAAGAAATAACTCTGTTCACGGTTTTTCAATAGGCGGTGCCTCTTTCCACACGGATAGGATTTTGTGGCTGGCCACGGACACTTCGTCATCCCTGTCGTCATTCTTAGCCCACCTTTTCCGAGTGGTTTTAATGAAGCTCAATTATGAATCAGGAAATTACAAATTGAAAAGTTACGAATCAAAAGATCGTGAATCAAAAAGCTCTAAGTCAAAAAGCCATGAACCAAAAGGTATTTAAATAATTTTTTTCCTCCTTTTTCCACCTAATCGTGCTTTCGAGGTGGAGAAAACACCGCTTTTCCTGCGTGGCGCTTTATCCACGTTGCTCCTCTCACGCCCTTTCCGCGGACTTTCTCGTGGTGCTTGTTCGGGTCTTCCTGGAAGGGGCTGAGGGAACTGTCTAACATGTGCTGCTTTGGTTCTGTTTTCTGAAAGCGGACCAGCGCTTAAATGTTTTTCGAGACGCCTTTTAAAAAGCTAACGTCCTGCACTTTCGATTCGTATTCCCTCTTTAAGGCAGAAGTAGCTTATTTGAACGGCACTTAGAATGTAGCCGTCTCCGGCCGCGTGTAAGCAGGCCCGTCCGTCTCTGTTGCCTCGGCTGTGGGTGCCCTGCTCGGCCAGGTGGGGCCCGCGAGTGTCTCCCGGGCGGCGCCCCGCCTCCCCGCCTCCCCTGCGCGGCTGCGCCGTGGGCGTGCTTGGCCTCGCGTGCCCTCCGGCCTGAGCCCCGCCTCCGCGAGCGTCTCTGAGCCTTTTTTGCGTGTATTGCAGCTCTTTCCGGTCACTGTGGGACGGTGGATGTAGGAGGGCTTCTCAGAGAGGACGGCCGCCTCGGTGTAAACGGGGAGTCCCCGTGTAAGTATGGCCGCGCCGCGCGTGGGACGCTGGGCACCGGCGGGGGCTGCCGCGGGCGGTGGCGCGAGGCCGCGGACGCGGCCCCACGGCGCCCCGGGCGCGCGGCCCTCGCGGGGTAGCGCCGGCCGCCCCGGATTGCGTTGGCCGCGACGTGTCCGCGTGTGTATTTTCCTGCATAATTGCGTTTCCTGATGTTCTCAAACCGCCATTGTTGCGCACGGTCGGGATTGACCGGGTCTGCGTGGGAGCCTGTCAGATTAACTGCTTGTCACCACCACCCACAGGCGATGACTGTGAGGGGAAGAAGCTCCTTGAAACGCACGCAGACCTCCGCTTGCGGTCCTCGAGGCCAGAGAGGGTGGCGGGGGCCCTGTGGCCCGTCTTTTCTTACGCAGGTTGTCTCTCACACCTTCTGTTTTGTTCTTATCGTGTTCTTCGCAAACGCCGTGGCTCCTTGTTTGTTTGTGTTGTAAAAACGGACAGGAAGAGTACTGACTTTAGCTTGAAATACAGAGAACGTCTCTGTCGGAAAGCTCCTTTGGGACGTGTCGAGGGCAGGCCAAACGTCTGAGAAGTAACCTGCTTGAGGTGACACGACGGGTTAGAAAGGCCGGTCGTCCTCCCCTGGTGGAGCTCGGCAGGAGCCGTTGCCCTGTGCATCGCTCCCGTGACCGCCGTGTCCTGAGCCTTGGCAGCAGGGAGGTGTACGTGCACAATTACGTGTTTTCCAACTTACGCCCGTAGGTTTCTTGCTGAAGGGGCACCTTTTTTGGACAGTTTTTTTTTTAAGCTAAACTTCAAAAGTAATGGCCTCTTAACTGTTAATAGAACATAAAATGATAGATTAAAAACTCCTGTTCAACGATGTTTCTTTCCCTCTCAGGCATGTCGGAATTAACAGCGTCAGGAGTCAACACGCAAATGCGTATATAACTTTCAGCAGTTTTTCTGCCTTATGTGATGCGTGATGTTTGATAACCAAAGTCTGTCGTTTTAGTCTGTTATCCAGCGGCACTGCCGTTTGTCATTCCAAAATACTTTTTCACCAGAAAGCGCTAACTCGTAGAATGATCAAGTGGAGACCAAGTCTGTGGCTTTGGAGTCACCGTGGTCTCACCTAGAGCACGTTAAACTGCCGGTGTGCACAGATTTTATCTGTTAGCTCCAGCGGTGGGCGTGGGGGTAGCTGCCCACCACCCTCAGGGCTTTCTGTAGGGGAGTCTGCCTTTCCTGCGTGGGGAGGAAGCGAATGCGGCGGCGTTTCATAACTGAATTTCAGGATCTCGCTCGGACTTAAATGGTTGATCGTCTCGTCTCCTTGAGCAGAGACTCTTGACGTAACTGATCTGAGAGTCTTGGTAAAATGCATCCTAGTGGGAATTTCTTGTACTGTAACTATGGAGAGCTGGTTTTCCGGTGTGAGTTTTGAGTGTGCCCCTCTTGCACGCATCTTGTCTATCACAGGTCGCCTCTTGGTACAGATGCTGCAGAGGATTGGAGCTTCCGGATGGTTTGTGTCGAAGACACTGTTGTCGCTCCTTTGGTTGGCCGTGGTTGCTCCAGGTGGTTATTCTGGCTCTCTGTGTTAGCGCTCTCTCCAGGGCTTTGGGCAGCTAGCGCCTGCAAGAGATGACTTATCTAACCAGATGAAAGTTTCGTTTCAGGGCTACGTGCTTTGATCCTTGACATAACATGTTTCGTTCTTGGTTGCGTAGAAGTGCTAACACGCTGTGTTCTTGGGTGTGTGAGGGTGTGTGAGCGTCTTTGTTTCTCCTCTGCGCTGCTTGAGTTAACTGTAATTGAGAATGCATGAATTTGGGGGTTCCCCTTTTATCATTGTTTTGTGGCTCTATCAGCATTCCATATTGCTTTGTGCTTATGACGTCCCTGTGTTTGTATGGATATTCCTGCCGTGACGATCGGCATCTTAATGCGCACCATCCCTGATTTCATCTAAGCATACTTACGTGATATTTGTTTGCACGTTTCCTTGTGCTCTCCTTTGGCCTTCACGAAAACTGTCTGTTTAGGAATTTGATTTCCCAAAGACCATTTCTTTAGAATGTTTGGTGTTTTCTCTTTTAGGGAAGGCAGCCTCTGGAATATTCTGGTGGCTAGGGATTGGATGGTACCAGTTTGTTACTTTGATTTCTTGGCTGAATGTGTTTCTTCTTACGAGGTAAGAAAACCAGTATCATGTCAACTCAATGTTTTTTGTTTGTTTTTGAACATTTATTTATTTACTTAATTTATTTATCTAGAGAAACAGCAAAGGGGGAAGGGCAGAGAGAGAGGGAGAGAGAATCCCAAGTAGGCTCTAGGCTGTCAGCAGAGAGCCAGATGCAGGGCTCAGACTCACGAACCATGAGATCATGGTCTGAGCTAAAGTCAAGAGTCAGACGCTTAACCAACTGAGCACCCCGGGCGCCCCTCAACTGGGTGTTTTAAAGAACTGACTTTGTGGGATGCCTGGGTGGCTCAGTCAGTGAAGTGTCCGACTTCGGCTCAGGTCATGATCTCGTGGTTCGTGAGTTTGAGCCCCGCGTCAGGCTCTGTGCTGACAGCTCAGAGCCTGGAACCTGCTTCAGATTCTGTGTCTCCCTCTCTCTCTGTCCCTCCCTCATTTGCACCGTGTCTCTCTCAAAAATAAACGTTAAAAAAATTGTTATAATAAAATACTGACCTTGTGCTAATTGCAGGACATAATTTGATTTGTTGGGTTTTTTGTTTGGGTTTTGTTTGTTTTTATTTTTTTTTAATTTATTTTTTTTTACTGTTTATTTATTTTTGACAGAGAGCATGAGTTGGGGAGGGGCAGAGAGAGAGAGAGGGAGACACAGAATCCGGAGTAGGTTCCAGGCTCTGAGCTGTCAGCACAGAGCCCGATGCGGGGCTCGAACTCACAGACCGCAAGATCATGACTTGAGCCTAAGTCGGACAGTCAACCGACTGCGCCACCCAGGCGCCCCTCTTTTGTTTATTTTTTTAATGTTTGTTCATGACCTGAGCCTAAGTCAGACGCTTAACTGACTGAGGCCCCAGGCACCCCTGATTTGATGTTTTATAATGATTTATGTTCTATTTACATTTTTATAGTTCAGTATATTAATGTCTTGCCTATTTTATATCACTTTATTTTTATTTCTTAATTTTTGAGAGAGAGACGGCACACGCACGTGTGCACATGCCTTTGAGGGGGAAAGGGGCGGAGGGAGAGGATCCTAAGTAGGATCCTGATGCAGGGCTTGGTCTCCCAACTGTGAGGTGATAATCTGAGCTGGAATCCAGAGTTGGATGCTTAACCCACTGAGCCGTCCGGGCACCCCTGTGTCACCTAATAGTTTACAAAGTGCTTTCATGTTTTTATTTAATCTTTCAGACCACTTCTGTGAGAAAGGAAAGGCACTGTCATTCTTAGAGTACAGGGGTGACCCAGATCGGGAGGGGGATGGTCAGGACCGGGAGCCAGACCGGGCAGGTCCCCCGGCTCCCAGTGACCTTAGTGTGGCTAGTGACCAAAGCTCTTTAGTGCCCTGCGTGGCACCTTGCATGTCAAGAGTTAGTGAACACAGTCGATGGTTAATATGGGCCAGGAGACATCAGTTTATGGACAGGCTCCCCTGTAGGCGCCGAGGGGGCGCCTGGCTGGCTCAGTCGGGAGTCTGCGACGCTGGAGCTCTGGGTTATGTGTCCGAGCCCCACGTCAGGTGTGGAGCCTACTTTGCGAACAGACGGACAGCTGTAACTGCATTTCTCATACTGTCGACTTTCATTTTGAAGTAAGAGTGGGGTTATTTGGTATAAAATTACGCAGAGAGGTAAAATGGGATGGCGATCCTGCCCTTTCTTTTTCCCAAGGTAATATTTTTCTTTTTATTCCTAGGTGCCTTCGAAACATTTGCAAGTTTTTAATCTTGTTCATTCCATTATTACTTTTACTAGGTAAGTAGAATTCGACCTACTTACCTCAGATGATTAACGGATACACGTAAAGGTGAAAGGAGGGAAAGAGGTGCGGACCTCAGGGCACGTGGTGCAGAGCGTTGTCTGTACATACACGTGCAGCTGGTCCCTCTCCTCTTCTAGGTGCAGGTCTGTCCCTGTGGGGCCAGGGACACTTCCTGTCAGGCCTTCCTGTGTTCAACTGGACACGTGCGCACGGAACCCAGAGGGTGGACGTCCCTGAGGGCACCTTCACACCTGAAGCCCCTCATCTGAGCCCGCCGCCAGAGGTAGCCACCCAGGAAGCCCCCTTCTCCGGCCTTCCCCATCCGTAGTCCTCACAGTAGGTTTTCGTACTGCTGGGAACAGGTGCCCTGCCCTGTGTTGGAAAGTATGTTTAAACACCAGATAGGCAAGGCTTAAGACTTGCTCCTTAAGTGTTCGGAGATAGTTTGGGTGATGCCTATTTAAATTTTCTCATTCCGTTAATTTTAATTAAAAAAAAAAACAAAAAACAAACGTGTACTACTTTGGAAAATACAGAGCGTATGAAGAAGAAAATACAACCCCCCCATGTCTGCCACGTGGGGAAAATCCCTGACGACGGCCATCGTCACGTTGTGTATCCGTAGCGTTTAGGGGACCTTTCACTGCAGTGTTTGGTTTGTGCTTTTGACTTAAAACTGCACTTCAGATTATTTGACGCCAGACGTAGTTCCCCATTTGTGTCGCGGTTGGAACTTGCTGTCCCTGTTGTAGGGCGGCGGCGAGGCTTTCTCCCGGCGTCCGGTGAGCGAGGTGGAAAGGCAGGTGGCCTCGTTGTCTGGACAGTGTCACGGCCACGACGAGAAGCTCCGAGAGCTGGCAGCTGTGCTTCGGAGACTGCAGGCGCGGGTGGACCAGATGGACGGAGACGGCGGCGGGACCCTGTCCCCGGTTAGAAGAGCGGTGGGGCGGCCTTCAGGGGCCACACGTGCTGGCGGACTGTCGGGCTCTGAGGTCGTGCCCAGCAGTTCCCCAGGGTCTGTTCTCTTCGTGGGGATGAAGAGTGGGAGAGGCACGGAGGGGACAGGTGGCCGTGCCAGTCGGTCGTTGGGAGCCGTGTGCTGTCCCCTGACTGGGAGCTCCGGCGGGCAGCGCGGAGATCTCGTGCCCGGGTACCCCGCTCTGCAGGTGGCTCCTGGCCTGCGTTTTAATCTGAAAATGGCCTGTCACAATTCAGTGACGTTTCATCTCAGTAGGGATTTGCTTTGCACTTCCTGTCAACACTGATTTGAAAAGTTCAAGTCTGATGTAAAATGTCTCGAGGTCATCAAGCGGTTAAGAGTAGCTGCTTCTCTGTCCGGAACCCTGAAGAGAGTCTTGTTTATTTGGTATATTCTCAAGGAGAGACCTGTCAGTCCACTCTCCCCACGGCTGATGTTTATTTTCTTAGGTTCCAACATGCGTGTTTATTCAGTGTTTAGATACTTTGGATTGAAATCTTTCAAATACGGGTTGCCCCTTGCCCTAACAACCTGCTGTTCCCTCACGTCTCTGGTCTCGACCAAGAGCCCCCTCCCCACTCAGCACCAGAGTCAAGGCGTGAGCCCATCTCCCCTCCCTCACTGGTGCCGCTGGCCTCCAGCCTGGGCACCCCCAAGGCCCTGCGCAGAACCTGGTCCTGCCGTGTCCCTGGGCAAGCCTGCCTCTTGTCTCTAAGTGCCAGCACCCCCACACTTGGCCTCGGGGGAGCACTGCCCACCCCATGGCCCCGCCCACCACCTTCCCCACCCACCTTTCAAGTCCCTGTCTTCTCACACCTGATGGGGACCAAAAGGAATGTTAGTGGAGTGAATGACCCTTTTCTCAACTCTGGTTTGGCCTGAGGAACATCACTAGTTTTCATTGTGATGTGTTGATAGCATGGGAGGACGCTCAGGTGACAGGGCACAGTTTGCACCTTCTCTGCACGGTCCCCGCTTGCCCCCAGCGTGCCCCCCACCTTGCCCACCGCTTGTCCCCCCGCTTGTTCCCGGCTTACCCCCGCTTGCCACCAGTGTGCCCCCCAGCTTGTCCCCAACTTGCCCCCAGCTTATCTCCTGCTTGCCCCCCAGCTTGCCCCCAGCTTGTCCCCCAGCTTGTCCCCACTTGCCCCCAGCGTGCTCCCCAGCTTGTCCCCAACTTGCCCCCAGCTTATCCCCTGCTTGTCCCCGCTTGCCCCCTGCCAGTCCCCAACTTGCCCCCCAGCTTATCCCCCGCTTGCCCCAGCTTGTCCCCCGTTTGCCCACAGCGTGCCCCCCGCTTGCCCCCAGCTTGTCCCTTGCTTGACCCCCAGCTTGTCCCTGCTTGTCCCCCACCTTGCCCCCCATTTGTCCCCCGCTTGCCCCCAGCATGCCCCCCAGCTTGCCCCCGCTTGCCCACAGCGCGTCCCCCCAGCTTGTCCCCCAGTGTGTCTCCCACTTGCCCCCCACTTGTCCCCAGCCTTGTCCCCAGCTTGTCCCCCAGCTTGCCCCCCAGCTTGCCATGCTTGGAGTGTTTGTACCTGCTCAAGGACCATTGGCGTCCTTCGTTGATTCCTCAGTCGTTGCTTATTTTTTGTTTTCTTGACCATAAAGTTGGGATGACTTCAGTCACGTCCCGCCGGCACAGTTATGACTGGTCTGTTCTTGTTGGCCAGGTGAGAACTTTGTAGACGGAAAGGGTGAGCGGGAACTTGGCCCGTTTTTTGCAGACAGGACGGGAATAGTGGGCAGGGTTGAAGCGCGTCCGTCTCGAGGGAGATGCCGGTTTGAAAAATAAAATAGCTGCACTGGATCCGTGATGCACCACCTACGGCAGTCCAGCTGTCCCCGCGGGCGGAACGCTTGTGGGTGAGCAGAGTCAGATCGGGTAGCACGTGGTCCTAGCTGGGGCAGCCCGAAATCCTGTCCCCACCGCGGGGGCGAGAGGACCGTGAAGCCCTTAAGAAAACGGTGGCGAGCTCCTTTGCCTATGGTTTCGTTCCTTCTCTTGTGGAGAAAAGAAACGGTAGCTAAAAGCAACAAAGCCGCAAACAAACCCAAGAATCCGTTTTAGTGTACTACAAATGACCAAATTTTATGCCTCCTGGGCTCGTCTTATTAAGCTTAGGTTATGAGTCAGCGTACGTGCAGATTTGCCCGGTTTGTCTCACGCCGTTTCCAGTATTTACCTGTGTGCAGTGTGAAATGCAGTCTCCTGGGGCTCACCTGTGCTGGAAAACTCTCCTCATCTGACGCGACTGTCTCCCGTGTCTTGTGTTGTGAGCGCGGAAGAGAGTTCACCTGCGCCGCGCTTTGTCCCTTTCCTCCCGGCTGCGCTCTGCAGCCAGGTCACGTGTGGCGCCCGGCCGTGTGGCGCACACCGGGAGCGGCTCACACGGCAGGGGCTGTCCGTGCAGCGTCCCCTGAGAGTCGCCAGGCGCCCACACGTTCGCTCGCATCTGGAGAAGTGGGACTGTGTCGAGCTCCGGGGTTCGGGGGGGGGGGGTGAGGGCCCTGAGGGACCCTAGGGTGCCAGGCCGTGACCGGGCGCCCTCGAGTGTTTGGGGCTCTGCACGGAAACGACTGCCAGGTCTCGGCTGCTTGTTGGCGCCCCTGTACCATGCGCTCACTGTTGTTCCTTTCCGACCCTTTCCAAGACTGACTCCGTGACCTTCCGCCGGGAGCACGAATCGCGAATCTCAAACCTAGAGGACGTTCTTGGAAAGCTGACACAAAAATCCGAGGTTTGCATTCTCGACCTTTCACTCGCGGCCCCAGCAGTGAGAGGACATCGGGGTCGGCCCCGGCTGTCCCGCTCCTCAGCCTTTAAAGGGCCTCTTTAGGGGGCTTGCTGTCGTCCTTTGTAAAACTGAAGAATCTTTCTCACTGTTGCCTCCCACCCCTGGTAGCTCCCTTTCGTCGCGTTAGCGTGTCCGCCTCACGGACTCCGAGGTATCTGAGGGGGCCCTGAGCTCAGGTGGCAGCGGGGGGACCGAGCCGTGGCCGGCTCTCCAGCTTCCAGGGCCCCTCTTCCTTCTCCATGTCCCACAGCCTCCGCCAGAGCGACTGTGTCTGACAGACCAGATTAATTTTCTGGCGGAAGAGCCGTTATTATCAGGTATTGGTGAAGGCAGAGGAGGGAGGCCGGGATGTCTGCACTGATCTGAGCCAGCGAGACCATGGGGCGCTCAGATTCAGGGCCAGCGGGCGCCTTCGGACCCAGCGTGGGCCGTGGTGCGGCCCTGGGGGTCTTGGGGCAGCTGCCGTGTTCCTGCCCAGGGGAGCCAGGCGAGCTCAGGTCACCCGCTGACCAGGGTCTCTGTGGCACTGAGGAGAGGCGGGCAGCCGGAGAAGGAAGCGAGAGGGCAGGGACGGCCTCCGCTTCGCTCTGTGCCGGGAGGACGCCCGCCTCCGTTCGGTTACAGTTTGAAGAGGCGCAGTTCTCGACTCGCTGTGGTCTCGTTAGCGCCTGCGTCTCTGAACGGACCCTGTTCACCATCACATCTTTGTGTGTGTATTTGTCATTTCCTTATCCTGCCACGTTCAGAAAAGACTTGCCAGAGGTGGTGGCAGTGTTCCACTCCTTGTCCTGGGTGCTGGTTACGGGAGCTGCTTGTTTGGAAAATCCATCAGGCTGTCCCATGTGACGGGCACCGCTCTCTGAATACACATTGTGTGTGTGTGAATAGTTTTCTTTGAAAAAATAAACATCCCTCCCCTGCCAGCTAGCAGGCAGGTCTGGGCTTTGAACTAAAGGGAAAACTCACAGATAAATATATGTAGTTTCATATGGAAACACGTGGTTAATTGAGTGTCTGATCTATGAAATGCTAGTATGTAACTCTTGTATTTAAACAGATTTCTTTCTCTCACTTTTAGGCCATCCAGAAGGAATTAGAACAGACCAAGCTGAGAACAGCTAGGTAGGATAATTTTGAATAAATTAAAATTTTGTCTTCGGTGTTTCCTTGTTGTGTGGGACAGAGCGGTCATTGACAGGACCCCGTGTGCACCTCTAGTTACTGGGCTTTGTGGGTGAACACATTCCCACGGCGTCTTGGTGGGCGACCCTTGGCGGCACGGACGACAGAGAGGCTCCCTGCGGGGCCCCGGTAGGAGGTGGGCTTCTGGGCCTGGACGCGCACCACCTCAGCAGCTTCTCCTGCGGGCCGCCCCTGGCCGTCCAGGACCGCCCTTTTGTAAGAGGCCTTCTCACATACAGGACGGGGGCGCTGTGCCACACCTCTGGGCTGTGTTTTGGCCGCCTAAACAGCCCTGTCCCCAAGCAGTTTCTGGGGGCGTGCTGTTGGGGTCCTCACTGCTCCGGCCTTTTCTCTGGCACCTTTATCGGCTCCCCTGGATTCTTCTGGAAGTACGCCATTCCCTTCCCTTGATACGCTCGAAGCTGCACATCGTTTTCCGCACCCTCCAATTTTATCCATGTGGGCCCTGTGCACACCCCCCCCCCCCAATTTGTGTTTGTGACACGACACCTGTGCCCTTCTGTCCCTCCTGTCACTCCTGTGGCTCCACGTGGGGGACCAGACGATGAGTTCTAACTTTGCACCTTCCTGTCTCTGGCTCTTAGATCCCGTATCACTATTTTAGACCCCATATATCCTTCCGTCAGGATGGATATGAGTGTTAACAGCACGTCTTAATTCCCTTTCAGAGCCTGTATTTCCACAAGAAGGTTTGTTGCTATGCCGATATGTGGATGCTAAAATGGTTTTCCCGGACTCTCCTGCCCGGAGACATGTAGTGTTGGTGGCTTACCAACCACAGCTGCCTCTAAGCAAATACGATATCACAATATTTTGCGTCATAATGTACAATTTCTACATAAAAATAGGAATTACTAAGACAAACTCTGAAGCCGTACGTTTTTCAGTTCAGTTAACCTGTTCCATTAGCATGAAAATTTCATGTTCAACATTGTAATGGTTGTTGATAAACTTGTCTGATTTTAGATGTCTTTTTTATAGTTTTGAGGAGATAGATACAGGTTTTATTTTTATTATTATTTATTTATTTATTTATTTATTTATTATTCTTTTAACGTCTGTTTATTTTTGAGGGAGAGAGAGTGCCTGATGGCGAGCAGGGCAGGGGCAGAGGGGGAGGGAGACACAGAATCCGAAGCTGTGCTGACAGCTCAGAGCCCAACGTGGGGCTCGAACTCACGGACCGCGAGATCATGACCTGAGCTGAAGTCTGACCCTTAACTGAGCCACCCAGGCGCCCCTATTTATTTCTTTAGAGATGTGGGTTTTAAGTACTAAGTAGTTTTGAGAGCTTTCTCCTGCTACTGACAGCCGCTGGGAGTAAGTAGCATGTGTTAGACATCTTACCTGAACACCGGGGCACGTTTGTGTGTTCATGCATGCACTGCTGTGGAAGAAGGTCTCTTTGGGATTTGACTTGAAACTTCTAAGTTTCCATGTTAAGGTGGGACAGGTCGCTGTGTTTACAGTATTGACTTGTCTGTGGGGTTGTGGGTCCCTCCACGTGTTTATCGCACGCGTTTACTTTAAGCGTGTGCGACTGGGGACGCCTGACTTCCTTCCTCCTCCCGATTTCCCAGCAGGCTTGAGGAAGAGCCGCACCTCCTTTCCATGGTTAAGCAGCTGGAACTGGAGCTGGGTCATCTGAGATCAGAATTGTCCACGTGGCAGCATTTGAAAACCAGTTGTGAGGAAGTCAGCACGATACACGGAAAGGCAAGTTGTAAAATGTTTTATCGTAGAAAATAAACACTATAGTTGAACTTTTATGTTCATGAACTTCAACTTTCTTTAGAACTTTCATTATATCTTAAGTTATTTACTTAGGTACGTGTTTATTTACTTTGAGAGAGCATGCAGAGGAGGGGCAGAGAGGATCCCGAGCAGGCCCCATACAGTCAGTACAGTGCAGTGCAGAGCCCGATGCAAGGCTTCGTCCCACGAACCGTGAATGAGATCAGAGTCTGAGCTGAAGTCAAGAGTCGGACGCTTAACCGCATGAGTCACCCTACATCTGCAGTTTTAAACCTTTAAGATAGCATTTAACATTTAACATAAAATAGTTAATATTCAGCTCTCCTGGAATTTCCTCTAGCACATTAGCACCTAGGTGTGCGTCTGTCCACACTTTGTGTGCAGATGGCCACGTGCCAATGTTGGTTTGGCGGCAGGCCATTTTGTACGTCTTTTCACCGGAGTAGATTCACACGGCACTCCGATGCTTAGCTTCCTGTTGCCACATCTCCCGGTGATGTTTCAGGCCCCAGTTTCTTTGTGCAAAAGAGGAAATCCAGACATTTGTGCTGCATGAAAATGGAAAAAGAAACATTTGAATGGCAAAAGCTATCGTAAGTCAGAGTCGGACAGTAGATTGGGAAAAAGTGTCTGCGACACAGTTGATGAAATCATCTCTGCTCTGCAAAGAGCTCCTGGCATTGGCCACAGCAAAGACAGTGGGGACGTGGGCAAAGCACGTGAGCGGGTCACTCGTTTCCACTCCTCGGGTTTGCAGACGAAAGTGAACACCTGTCCTTCGGCCCTCAAAGTGGCCGCGAGAGGCAGGACGGACCCCCCCCCACCCCCCCCCCCCCCCCAGCACTGACTCGGGGAGACGGCTTCCTTGTGGCTGGTGGGACTGGGTCCCTCCGCCCTCGTGGGGGAGATCTTGGGGTATCAGCCAGTTACACAGGTGCATCCTCCGAACCTGGCAGCGGCCCGCTTGGGGCCCCCGGCAGCAATGAGAGCGACAGGCAGACGGAAGCGCGGAGGCTGTGAGGAGCCTTGCAGGGTCAGTGCCGGAGGGCTCGCGGGGCTGGAGGCCGTGGCACACCTGTGGCCTGTGAACGAGGGCCGCCGCTCACGCGGGAGCAGGGCGTCCCTAGCGCGGAGCGCTGCGGAGCCGTGCGAGGGGCCAGGCGGGCCTCCCGGCCTCGCTGTGGGACTCCGTGCTTTCTCCTGTGCATCCGTCCGTGCCGCGTCCGTCACGGAGCCAGGGCGGGTAGAGCGCGAGCACGGGGGCGTGGCTGGCACGTGGAAGGTCACGCGTGTGTTGTTTACGTGACCGCTTCCTTACCGCGCCGAGGTTGCAGAGCGGGGGCTCCTTCCTCCGTACGCCGGACCCATGAGTCACTCCCCCGGCGATGCCTGCTGAGGGGCGCGTGCAGGGCGACCCCGTAGAGGAGCCTGCCTTCCCTCGGCTCTCCTGTCACGTATTCCGACGCTTTTGGAGAGCTCCTCGAGTTTAACGTGAAGGGAGAAAGTTGTCACAGTTACGTTACGGGTTTTGGAGAAGGTGTGTGGTCCTTTCGAGGTGTTAAGGTGACAGAAGTGAAGCTTTTAGATGGCTTGGTTAAAACAGTGAGCTCACGTTCTGCTTACTAATGATTTCGCCAGGTGGACGCCCAAGTCAGAGAAACTATCAAGCTCATGTTCTCCGACGAGCAAGGCGGTTCTCTGGAGTGGCTGCTACAGAGACTGTCTTCCCGGCTCGTCGGCAGGGGGGACTTGCAGGGTTTGTTGCGGGACTTGCAGCTGCAGGTGCTGGAGAGCGTCACCCGCCGCACTTCTGTGACACAGCAGGTCTCCGGCCCCGAGGCCGCACCGTCTGCTGCGAATGAGGCCGGGGCCTGTGGGATAACGGAAGCGGTAAGTGGGCAACGGGAGACGTCTGGGGCGCGTATCGTGGTGGAACTGATGGCCTGGCTACCGAGTGGGCAGATCCCGAGGTCTTACCCGACGAGGGTCCCCCGGGGACGTGGTTGTGGTCGCAGAGGTGCTCGGCGCCGTGTGGGGCGCCGAGAGGGCGCCGAGAGGGCGCCAGCTCGGCGGGCTGTGGCTGCTCTCGCCGCCGGTCAGCCGCTGCCTGGGGGCCTGGTCCCTGGAGCAGTGACCGTCGTGGCTGTGTGTGGGCCCCGGGTCGAGGGTGGTGCCGTCCCACCCCCACGTGGCGGCCCTGTGGTCTGGCGCGGGGCTGACCCTCCCCGTGCCTGTGAACTCTGCTGCAGTTAACCGAAGATGCCTTTCTAGTAAGACATCGGGCCTTCCTTTCTCTCTCGACACCTGAGCCTTGTTTGGCCCCCACTAATGCACGTTGCCTCCGTCCAGCAAGCGCGTGTCCTTGTGAACAACGCCCTGAAGCTGTATTCCCAAGATAAGACCGGCATGGTGGACTTCGCCCTGGAGTCTGGTGGTGAGTACACTGAACACGGTGGTCACCTGCTGGCGGGCTTGCGGCCGCTGCTACCTGCCCCGACTCCGTGTGGCCCCGAACCTGCTAGGACTAGGTGGTCCCCGGTGCTCTTGATTTCGCGCGTGGTCAGGTTCTCCCACAGAAGGCCGGTGTTTATGCTCACACGTCCACGGGCGTGAGCCCGTGTAACTGTGGGCATCAGCAAAGTCCCAATTTGGGGGCATTTGAGTAGCTTTTAGATTTTTGTAGCTACGTCAGAGTTTACCGCCACAGAAATATTGCTTAAGTATTTACGATCTTTTGCGTTGTAAGGTGTGTTTTTTTTTAAGTAATGAAGTACGGTAACTGATACCAGAAAAGTGGTTTTGAGACGGTTTCCGAGAGCACTCGATACGTGAACACGTGTTGTTTAGGTGTCCAGTGAGCGATGTTTAAATGCCTGCTGCGTGTGAGGACTGTTCTGCGTCCCGGCCCTACGGGAGCTGTCACTCTGTAGGGGACACAGATGACAGACAGGAAGTAGCCAGTGGTACCTGTCCGTGAAAACGGCTGCTGAATACGTAGAGCGATGGGGATGCTGTTCTGGTTCCGCAAAGAAATCAAGGAGAAAATTGTGGTCCGTTAAGTCGGGGAGGTGCTGCGTGCCCGCGTGCCCAGGCTCAGGGCCCAGGTGTATTTGGAGGAACAGAATTGCGGTTTAGTGGGGCGCCCGGTGGGCTCAGTTGGTAGATCGTGGGACTCTTGATCTCCAGGTCATGAGTTTAAACCCTGCGTTGGGCTTCATGCTTCGTGAGGCCTACTTAAAAAAGTGGAATTAAATTCAAAAAATTAACCAAGAATTTAAGAGGACTGTGGTTTGGTGAAGTGGTTCGCACGCTTCCCGTCACCTGCCTCCTCGGGGACGTTCGGGACAGCGCCTGGATCAAACACAGAGCGTCTCTGTGAAGAAATGGGCCTATGTCCATGCCACACGAGACAGGTCGAGACTCCAGGTGACATGATGTCTGTTCGGGGAAGGTTTGGCCACCATGTGTGTAAGAGAAAATCTTAGTTTTCTGAGTTTTTAAAGTTTAGGAATTGCAGACCAAGGGTTAGCAGACCAACATTTTCTCTTAGGAGGTTCTTTTTTAGAGCGAGGGTGTGCACGTGTGGTCTGGGGCAGAGGGAGAGAGAGAGAATCTTCAACAGGCTTCACCCACACGGAGCCCGACACGGGGCTCAATCCCATCGCCCTGGGACGCTCAACCGACTGCGCCACCCGGGTGCCTGACACAGAGGGTCTTGCCACGCGGTGGCCAGTGCCAGCGTCGGGGAGCCCTGCACGGCAGCAGGGACACGGTTTACCCTAACCCAGCCCTTGAGGAAACCCGAGCGACGCCCCTGGTCAGGAGCCTGGTCCCCGCTGGCCCCACTGCAGCCGCGGCCGTGACGCCGGCCGTCTGTGTCTCTGCAGCGGCGCCACGTGCTGGCCCGGAGCCTCTGTTGCCAGCAAAATCCTCGATGTTCTTCTGATGCTGAATGGGAGTCAGGAAGGCCATCGACTCTCCTGTGTGTGTATTTTGTTGAGAAGGACTGTTCTGGAATATCGTGATAAACACGTTTTTGAAATTCAGTGATCGATGAAGAAACTATTTGCAATTCTGAGACCTCAAATGCTCTTCTAAGCATTCGGCTGGGTCATCGTTTTCTTAGAAGCATAACTAATCCTTACAGATTTGTATGTCATTAATTTGGAATTTGGGCAGTTTTGATGAGGTTGAACTGAAGGTTCTGTCACCGCGCAAGGCATTTGTCGACTCTATTTTTTACAGTGTCTGTACTTAAGGACGCTTTTTGTTTTCAGCGAGGATAGGATGTTTAAAGACACAATACAAAGGTTCAGAAATTCAAGTCTGTTGATCAGTGAGGTCAGAATCACTTTCTCTTCTTGTTTGAGTTCCCAGCGCCCAGGTCCGCCCCCACAGTCAGGGGAAGCGCCCGCACGTGCGCGCCTGTGTAGGTGTCCTGAGGGGTTTGATGGACAGCCACACTCGGGAGCCACGGCCTCTTAGGATACAAGCTTCTTGGGAGCTGGTATTTGCATGTATGACGTTTTAATTTGTTGTTGTTCCCCACGCCAGCTCATGTGCCTTGCCAGCAGCATCCTGTCTGCCCTGTTTCCTGTTGAGGGGCAAACTGGACTTTTCTTTTCTTTTTTTTTTTTTTTTTTAACACTTCTTTTTTATGGAGATACAATTCACATAACCTAAGCTTCACCCTTTGAAAAGCGTCTGATGTGGCGAGTTCGTGCTCGCTGTGTCGTGCAGCCGTCTCGCTCCAGAATACTTGTGTTACTCCAAGGAGACACCTGGACCTGGTAGCACACGCCCCGCCCCGCCCCCTGCCGTTCCCTGAGCAGCTGCTGATCGAGCGTGTCCCATCGCTGTGGCCTGTCCACAGTAGGCCCTCTGAGAGCAGACGCACCTGTCAGGCAGCTCTGGTGCCTGTCGACTTGTCATTTATTTAGAAAGAGGAACAAAAGCTCGTTGAGAGTCACCGTAGTGCAGACGGGGGGGGCTTCCCTTGTGTCCCGAAGCGGCTGCAGACTCTGAATGCCCGGCTTGGCAGAAGAGGGAGCGAGCCTGGGGCCCATCATAGAGTAGACGGTTCCCTGTGGACACAGAGACCTGCCCGTGAGCCCCCGCGGCGGGGACGGGCCCCCCGTGACCGCTTTCCCGGCGGCCGGTGCAGACACCCAGGCAGCTCCGACGTCTGCTTTCAGGTGGAAGCATCCTGAGCACTCGCTGCTCGGAGACGTATGAGACCAAGACCGCACTGATCAGCCTCTTCGGGATCCCGCTCTGGTACTTCTCCCAGTCCCCCCGCGTCGTGATCCAGGTGAGCCGGCCGGCCCGGGGTCCGCGCACAGCCCCCGGCACCACCCCGATACCTCCGATCCCCTCGCCGTGCTCGCGTGCCCTCGTCCGCGAGTCTGTCCCCGCGGTCCCCACAGAGGCGATGCTCCGCTGTGGCCATGCTCACGGCCGAGGGCCTTCCCTCGGGAGACAAGCTCACGCTTTCTCGGTCTTTACAGAGGCAGAGCAGGTGGACGCGGTCGCACCTCAAGGAAGGTGCCCCCGCGGGACTGAGCCCCGGGGGCCTGGGGGGCCCGTGCTCACACAGCATTTGCGGCTGCCTCTGTCCGGCGTGTCCGCGGGCTGCCCTCAGCACACGCTGCTGCTCCGCGCCCGTTTTACACGGTCCGTCCCAAAGACTCGGGGAGGAGTTTCAACTGTATGTTGGTTTCCCTCCAGTTCTGAGATGCTGCCTTGTGTTAATGACAGTTTTGAAGAAAGGTCAAACGCTTCCTTTTGTGGGAACTGTGCACAGGATAGCTGTCTTTCGCTTGGAAACACATCCAGTCTTAGAGAATTCGTGAATTCCTGTGAACATTAAGTATCGGTAAACTTAACATTTCGGAGCTCGGGTGCTGTCCCAGTAGCCTGGCTGTGGTCTGGTGCGCGGGACCGGCTTCCCTTCAGTCCTGAGCGCGTGTCGGGCGCCGCAGCCCGTCTGGCGGGGTGCCCATCGCTGCAGGCGGGTGGACCCCACGGCGGGTGCGCACCCCCAGGCGCGGGGCGGACGGCCGCGTGCCCCTGCACCGGTTTGTGGGCGCTCCCGGGACCCCGGCAGGTGCTGCCTTGGCTGCAGGGTGGGGCCGTTTGCCATCATAACAGTTCAGAGGTCTTGATGTTCCTGTCGTCCCCCCAGTACCACACTGGCCCACGGCAGTCGTGCCCGCTCCGCCGACTGGATCGGTGGCACTCTGTGTTAGACGTGCGTGAGGAAGGGACTGCTCTGTGAGGAGCACCCACACGGGAACCTGGACGGGGAGGCTGCACGTGAGGCACTGGTGCCTGCAGACACAGGACCGGCTCCTACCTCCACAACCAAGGCAGGGCAGCCGAGAGGGTGTCCCCCAGCCCCCCAGGGCCCAGGCCCAGACCTTTTTGTAGCGGGCACAGCCAGGGCTCACTGAATGGTGCCACCCTCCAGGGTGCTGGGGAAGCTGTTCCCAGTGAGGGCACCCTCCGTGCACAGAGCTTAACCCTTGAGGTCCCAGTCCATTTGCACAGGGCAGGTACGGAGGATACATAAATCAGGAACGAGGGATCAACCAAAACTGAGTACAGGCGTGAGCAAATACACAGGTGTCGCTGTGTCTGTCCCTTCCCCTCCTGCTCCAGCTCACGAGCAGCTGCCTGCCAGGGACCCTGCCTCGTTCACTTGGTGCTTTCTGGCCAGCACAGTGCATGCACCAGGCCCCCCGTCACAGGCATGGTGGCTTCTGTCACAAAAATATCCCTACGCCTGTGTCGTTTTGTATTTTGCCAGTGTATCTTAGGGACAGCAGAGGGTAGCTGGGTCAGAGGGTAGATGCCGGGATGGGCTCTGCTGGATAGCGCCAGGTTACGGAGGGGCACGTTCTAACCGGCGTGCGTTAGAGTCAACGCTGCCCCCGGTTCAACGACAGACACTGTCAAACCCGTGCATTATTGTTGATCCTTTCGGTGAAAAAGGGTAACCATCTGTCGTTTGAGTTTGTATTTCTGTTGCTATTACGTACCATGCAGCATCTTTTCATATGTTTGAGGACCATTTAAATTTACTTCTTTTAAAAAATGAGTTTGTCTTGTCTATTTTCATTTAAGGTAATGGTTACCTTAACTTTTATGAAACTCATTAACATACTGGAGATCGTCACCCTCTGGAGTTTAAGTTGCGAAGGCCTTTCCGCATTTTGCCTTTTGATTTTGCTTATGATGGCTGTTTACCGTGTAGAAGTTTGTTTATTACTACATCGGTATTACTAGTATCTTGTCGTTGCTGTGCGTTAAGTTTCAGATTGTCAGATACGTTCTTCAGGGCTCGTTCAACCTGCAGTTGACCCTCAACGACGGGTTTGAGCTGTGCGGGTCCACTTCTGCACTGTCCTCCCCCTCATGAGCTCTGTGGTGCTGCTTCTCTCTAGTTTATTTCGTTGTAAGAGTACAGTGTATCGCCCATGCGGAAAGTGTGTTGCCCATGCAGCAAGCCCTCTGGCCGCCTGTAGGCTGTCAGTAAAGGTGCTGGGGAGCCAGAGATTATTCGTGGGGTCTTCACCGTGCAGGCAGCTAGTACCCCAGCCCCCGTGCCGTTCTGGGGTCACGTGTATTAAGTTTTTGGTTTTTGCCTTTTCCCTAGCCTGACATCTATCCAGGCAACTGCTGGGCATTCAGGGGCTCCCAGGGGTACCTCGTGGTGAGGCTGTCCATGGAGATCCACCCGACCACCTTCACTCTGGAGCACATACCAAAGACGCTGTCGCCCACGGGCAACATCACCAGCGCCCCCAAGGACTTCGCGGTCTATGTGAGTGAGCCTCGTCCGGCTCTCCCCTCCCTTCAGTTCCGGAACCTCCCTCCGATGAGCCCAGAAAAGGCTGTCGACACAAGTCTGTGTCTCCGGCCCCTGTCCCCCCATCAGTGCTCTGAGCAGGTTACATGCGGAGGGAGACGGTCCAGTCTACCTCAGGGAGGCCAGCGGGCGTGGACTGTGCTCGCTGCCCCCCGCTCTGTGGGAGTGCTGCCCTCAGGACCAGTCCCTCCAACCCGGAGAGTTCTGTGTCTAGAGAACGTTTGCCCGTTCGGCCATAAAGGCGGGCGTGACAACTATACGCTGCTGAACTTAGAGAAAACTCCCAAACACGAAAGTTGGAGAAAGAGCCCCCAGAATCCCAGCACCCAGAGAACTCGTTGTTCATATCCTGGCGTTTTCTGCCCTGTCCACTTTTTTCCCTGTAAAAGATACAGCCGAGACGGCACAGTTTGTATCTTGTGATGGCGACAAACGCTTTGTGCGCATCTTTAAATACGTGAAACACCGTCACGTAGCGAGGCGCTCGCGTACCTTTCCGCTTCTCCCGCTGTCGCCGCAGCTTCTGTGTTTGGGGCCGGCGGCCGTACCCGCGGTCCCCCTCCCCCCCCGCCCCCCGCAGACTGGACGCTCACAGTGGCACCACCGTGTACCTAGTGGCGGGGGGCGGAAGGGGGGCGTGAGCGTGCCCTGGCCAGTGCTTCGCCTCCCTGAGCCCTCTGGTCCTAACCTCCACTAGCCTGGCCGGTAAAAACGGCCTACTTGGTCTGCGTTTCTGTGTTTCACACGCATGTTTCCTCTTTTGTAGGTTCATTTTGTTTTTATTCATTTATCTTCCGGGAGTCTTAGTTTCCTTAAGCACATCTGAGCTTTTTCCACATAGAAACGCCTGTCACGCGTCCCTCTTACAGACACGCTTCCCAGTGTGCGTCCCGATGCTGCACGTAGCCACCTCTGCTCGTCCTCTGTCACTGCCCACGCTTCGCACGGAAGTCCTTTCCCGCTCTGACCCACCCTGACAGTCGCCTGTACTTCCCGCTGGCTGCTTCCTTGATGCGCCAAAATACAAACAAAATTCACCCCTTAGCCCCGTTGAGGTGCAGTTTGCTGGATCCGGCGCGTTCGCGAGGCTGTGCCGCTGCCGCGCCATCCTCACGGAACTCCGTCTTCCCAAACCGAGCCTCCGTCCCTGTTCCGCACTAGCTCCTGGCGCCCCGTCTGCCCTCGTGCGAGGCGGCCTCCCGCGGCTTCACGGCCTGCTGAGCCGCCGTCATTTTCCCGGGCTCATCCGATGCCCTGGGGCTCCGCTGTGGCGTGTGCAGCGCCGCGGGCCGGGCGGTCACAGAGGGGTGCCTGCGGTCCGTCCCTCCTCCCTTGCTAGCTTGCCGGTTCCAGCTGTGCTTTTCCCTGTCCACATCCGAGAGGAACAGTACCTCCCTCGGGGGCCTGTCGTGAGCTGTGTGGTTGTGGAACGCCCC
This sequence comes from Panthera leo, assembly GCF_018350215.1. NCBI lineage: Eukaryota > Metazoa > Chordata > Mammalia > Carnivora > Felidae > Panthera > Panthera leo. The sequence goes on from NC_056694.1 coordinate 622,247, forward strand.
GCATTTCCCAGGTCTTCTGGAGAAGGCCTTATTCCTGCTTTAACCTTCCCAGATCGTGTAGAAGGAGAGCAGTCTTCGTTAACGCAGTGTCGTTTTTCCATTTGTTAACGACTGTGTGGCTTTGGTCTCAGGGACTAGAAAATGAACACCAGGAGGAAGGACGGCTCCTGGGACGGTTTACATACGATCAAGACGGGGAGTCCCTCCAGATGTTCCACGCGCCGGTAAGCACTTGCGTGGCTCGGCCCAGCCCGTAGCTTCCCGGGGCCCGACCCGCACTCCGCCTGCTCTCGGCTCAGCGGGACCCCGCCGGCCTCAGCAAAGCTGCCCGGTGGGGTCCGTGGGCATCAGCCTGAGCGAGTGACCCTGAGCCTCCTGACTTTTCCCAGAGGAGCCTTCTTAGCGTATATTTGGTTCCACGTGCATGTGTCCCGTTGCTGAAGCCGAAGGTAAATCTGGGGCCCGCTAGGAGTCCCGTTTCTACCTGAGCTGCGTGTCCTAGGATACGTGACTTAGTTCATCCTCCAGCTTGACCGCTTACTCTCAAATATCACGGTCGGGAAAGTGATCAGGCTTGGGGTGTTAATGTGGATAATCGTGATTTCCTCCCCACCTTGTGATTCCAGAAGAGACCCGAGAGAGCTTTCCAGATAGTGGAACTTCGGATTTTCTCTAACTGGGGCCATCCGGAATACACGTGTCTGTATCGGTTCAGAGTCCACGGGGAACCCATCAAGTAAAGATCCTGCTGTCAGTTCTTGTACATCTTGTATATACTGGGACAGCCTGAGACACTGGAACCCTTTGTGAACCAGGGCACGTGGAGTAACAGGATACTGTCGCCCCTAAATAAACGCCACCGACTGCCACTGGGAGTGGACGCCCTGCTTGCTCTTGTGTCCACAGAAAACACTGCATGTCGAATGCGTAGTTTCACCGAGGTCTGCCAGCGACAGCCGACCTCTGTGGAGATTCCTTTGAATGTGTGGGTCACAAAGACACATGTGTTGTTTTGGGGATTTGTTTTTGAACACGAAGCTCTTGATACTTGTATTTTCTTGACATCAGGAACAAAGCAAATGAAATTAAAAGGTCGAAGTGTTTGAAGCTTTGATATTTAGCCTTTCACTGGCCCTTCTCAAGGACTTTCGGGGGCAGATCGATTTCATGTGTTTGATCCAGCACACGTTTCTTTCAGGGAAAAACCGCGTCACCGAGTTTCGGTTGTGAACTCCTTTTTTCCAGGGTAGGATTTTTCCCTTTATCCCGCACCAGGTGGGGAAATTCCTGCAATGTGTTTTTCTGCTTAGTCTGTTTTACTGTGGGCTGAAGGGGGGGTCGGGGGTCTCACATGAAAGGGGGTGGTCTGGATCTAAATGGACACATCAGTCGAGCTCTCAGGTCTCAAGGAGGCTCATCCCCCCGGGGGCTGTCCCCGAGTCTGCGCGGTGTCCGAGGGAGCCGGGACACCGGGACACCCAGGCTTGTGGGTGTCGTCCGCGTCTGGTTTGAATTTTGCTGCAGAGTTGAACACTAACCTGCTCCCTGTCTTTCCGAGTCTGAAATTTTTCCTCCACTGACGGTTATCCAAGGGGATTGTTCAGGGTAGCAAATTCATGAAACCATAACATTTTGTGGTTATACTTTTTCTCACAGTGGCACTTTCTTCCCGCCCCCAGCCGGGATTTGCCTCTTACTATGGCTGTCGGCCATTCTCAATTCCTTGAGACTCATTTTGTTTCTAGTTAATATTTAATATTTAGACTATTTTACTGAGCAGACTTTATAAATGAGATATCTGCAAGGCACTTAAAGTGTTACAGATGTTTTAAAAATTATTTAAGTTTTATTGGTTAAGACCGTTCTTTTGGTGTTCTCATAAATACTGTATTTTCAGAAAAAGAAAATGATGGTGCTGACTGGTTTTCTGAAGAGTTTTATGTATATTGCACAACAGTCCTCAGATACATAAAAACTACACAAAGTAGCATTTTTTTCACTCTTCTTAGAATTGGGACTAACTAATGCCTATGCAGTTAAGTCAGATAAAATGTATACAGATGTTTCATATATTACGGGATAAATCTATAAATCAAAATTTCCTATATAAAACTAAATTTGGGAGTTGGGTGGAAGTATTTTGAATATTTATTTTTAAAGATGCAAGATAGGACTTTGTGCGCGGTATTTTTGTAAATGCTTTTCAAAACACTTGTCTTTGGTAGTGCTGCTTTTGCTGCCACCAAATTGATAAGATGCTATTGAAATGTTTAAATAAAGAGTTTAAATTTTTAAAAGTGCATGTGATGTTTCGAATGCATAATAAATGGTGTCTTTTCTCAGTTTGCTCTGTTCCTGCCCGTGGGGTGTGGGGCGATGACGCTTGCGAGTTCTAGAGACGTCCCCTTGGGAAACGAGGTGAATTGTAGACAGGGTTGCCGGACAAGGAGAAAATCGGGAAAAAGAGGAGGTGGATCTCCTCCAAGGGACAGCTGCGTCATCAGGGCACCTGCTGCCAAAGACGGGTTTGGGACGGGAGTTCATTTTTAAGTCTGACCCGGGATTGGTTCATTCAGTCAACACCTCCTGAAATGCCTACCGCATGCGTGAGGCCCTGGGCTGAGAATCCCTAGGGAGCCAGGACAGAGCGCCTCTTCGGCGAGAGCTGAAGCCACAAGAGCTGAAGCGGCGGGAGGAAGCAGCACAGCACCTCGGTGGCGGGGCATGAGGCCTCCGCCCGGAGGGGACCCTGGAGGCCAGGACCCCCAGGGGAAGGCTGCACCTGCGTCTCCCTGACTGTCGGTTTGCGGGTTCCCACGCTGTTTTTGCCCTTCTGGAAACACTATGCCCCCTAGCAAAAATAGGTGTATACTTCGCTGTTGTGTACGTGAGACAAGTGACCGCGTACTCCACTTAACAGCGCTGTGCCTCCCTTTTTTCCATTGTGAAACATACCTGGAGATCTGTCACAAAGGAACTTTGAAGAAAATAGCAATACCATTGGGGATTTAATGGTTACTGATCTAGGGACCTTTGTTTGCATCATCTATAGGAACAATAGGTTACAAACAAGGACTCTGTAATCAACATCCTCCGGGGTCTGGAGTTGGCTGACACTGAAATCCAACTGGGATGCAGTTGTGCCCCCCCCCCCCATGCAGTCCCTGTCTCCATCCCTGTCCCCAGAACCCATCCACTGTCCCCATCCCTGTCCCCAGCCTCCATCTGTGTCCTCATCCCCTGCTCCCATCCTTGTCCCTGTCCCCATAACCCATCCTCTGTCCCCAGCCTCCGTGTCCCCATCTCTGTCCCCATCACCCATCCTCTGTCCCATTCTTGTCCCTGTCCCCAGAACCCATCCACTGTCCCCATCCCCAGCCTCCATCTGTGTCCTCATCCCATCTCCATCCCCTGTCCCTGTCCCCATAACCCATCCTCTGACCCCAGCCTCTGTGTCCCCATCCCTGTCCCCAAAACCCACCCTCTCCCCATCCCCGTCCACAGCCGCCATATGTGTCCTCGTCCCCTGCCCCCATCCCTGTCCTGTCCTTGTCCCCATCTCCCACCGGACTTGCAGCTCTGTGTTAACAGGTGCTTCTGCGTCCAAGCGAGCCGGCGACTCGAGCGATGACGTGTCATCTCGACTTCGACCTCTCTTTGGCCCCAAACCCGGGCCAAATCAGGACCCTCACCTCCCCTGCACGGCCCGCGCCCGAAAGCGTGAAAACACAGCTTTTATTTAGGAATCTTTGCGTCCCAACGATGGCTGAAATGCCGCTTGTTTCGCCTCAGGCCACCCTCCCCAGCCCCGCGCCGCTCTGCCTCAGTTTCTCCCCCACAGCGCCCCAGAACCCGGTCGTCACGTGCCGCCGCCATTGTGGCGTCAGCCAGCGAGCCGCGGTCACGTGCGCGCCGCCTCCACCCCGCCCAGCGGCCACGCGGCCGCCCTCCGCAGACTCCGCGACCCCGCCCCGAGGTCACGTGGCCGCCCGCCGCTGGCTCCACGGCCCCGCCCCGCGATCACGTGGTCGCCCGCCGGCGCGCCCGCCTCCAGCTGCGCGCGGCTCCTCGCGGGCCACCGTAGAGGGCGTCGGACGGCCGCCGGGACGGAAGCCGAGAGGCGCTGCCGACCGCGCCTGCGACAGCGTCAGCCCTTCGCGGAGCGCCGGCCCGATGGCGGCGGCGGCGGCGATGGCCGAGCAGGAGAGTGCCCGGAACGGCGCCCGGAATCGCGGCGGTGTCCAGCGCGTGGAGGGCAAGTTGCGCGCCAGCGTCGAGAAGGGTGACTACTACGAGGCGCACCAGATGTACCGGACCCTGTTCTTCAGGTAGCCGCTGCGCCGCGGCCGCCGCCTTCCAGGGCTTTCCGCCGAGCCTGGCGCCCCGCCCCCGGCCGCCTTCCATTGGCCGCGCCGCGCCGCCCCGCGCCCCCATTGGCCCGCGCCGCTGCCTGTCGCCGCGGCGGTCGGAGCAGGCGGGCGGCCGGGAGGCGGAGGACTGAGGACGCCGAGCCCGGCCTCCCCCGTGCCCCGGCCCGGCTCCCTGCCAGCCGGGGCTCCCCCAGTCCCGGCCCGGCCGCCCCATGCCTGGCCCGACACATCCACTCTCCGGGCCCCTGGCCGGCCTCGCCCAGCCACGGCCACCCCCGGACCGAGCCTCGGGGTCTGCGTCCCCCGGCGGTCCGGTCGTCCGGGTTAAGCGTCTTTCTGCCCCGGGGCCCCTGCGCCGCGCTCTGGGCCAGCCGTGCCCGCGAGCCCGGCGCTGCGCCTGCACCTGCGCGGCCGGCAGCCCCGGCGCCACGGTGAGTGTCCCAGGCGCTGAGCTGCGGGGCGCGGGGGCGCTCAGGGCTCGCGACGCGTGCAAGCTGGCCCGCTGCGGGTTGCGGGCGATAAAATGTGCTTTTCCGGTGCGGCCCTGGAGCGTTGGCGAGTGTCGCGTGGCCTGCGTTAATTTTCTTTCGGTAGTTGTGCTGTAACACGTCCGCTGCTGTGATTTCTGGGTGGTTCTTGGCACATTCCGGTAAGTTCTGCCGCTTCTCTATGGTTGAGGCCAGAACGCAATGGGCCGTTCGTTGCGAGTCGGATAGGCCTTAAAGACCATTTTATAGGTGGTTAAAGCTGTTTTGTGGCCTGCTTTTTCTTTCCGAACTGCCACAGAGTCGGGCCTGTTCACCATTTCGGCCTAGGTTTTTTAATTTTCTTTAAATAACCAGTTGGATCAAGGTCTTGGGGACTCCGAGGTACTCTGAGTGCGGCTCGTCACCTCCCAGATGACTGTGGGCTCTGTTGGCTTAGAGGACCAGGTAGGAGTGAGTTGGTTGTGGTTTAGGGAATCAGCCAAAGACTTGAGTAGGCTAGGCATTGAAGTTTGCAACGTGAAGCCTTCCTCCTGGCCGCTTGGCAATCAGATATCCATGTGGCCTGGAGATCTGCCCCGGTGCTCGCTGTTCTCCGGGATTTGTATGTAAATATTTGCCCCAGTGATTAATCAGCGAAACTGGATCTTCCCGAAAATGAACAGTGTTTCTTGTTTTGAGACACTTCTGCCCGTGTGGGGAAAGGAGGTGTTGATCAGCTCTAAAGAGGCAAGTGTCTCTGCGCAGGGTGTGTGTCTGGAGTGGGCGGGGGTGGTGACGGAAAGCATGCTCTCTGCCAGCACAGCCTTGACCTACTTCGAATTCCACCTCTGCTCTGTGACCGGTGACCCGCGACATCTTGCCGAACCTGTCTCAGCCTTGGCTTGGTCGCGGGGCACTGGGGTGTACCTTCACCTCTTGGTAGCTGGGAAAAGTAAATGCTCTGCCGTTGGCCCCCCTGGGGACGAAGTCGGTGGTGGCATTTGTGGCGTCCACAAGGTCTGAGTGAAACAGCCGGGAGCTGTCCTTGTCTCCCAGGGTACAGTCCGTGCGGACCTGTTTAGAACCCTCCTGGGTGTGTGGCTCTGGGAGAAGTCAGGTTCACTGAGTTACATCAGGTTTTTGGTCTTTGTGTAAGTAAATACACGTTTGTGTAAGAGTTTACGTAGAACACGCACTCTGATGAGTTTTGGCATGAAACCGTCAGCAGTCAGGACACTAAGAGTTTCCGTCACTGCCTAAGTTTTCTCATCTGTACCCCTCGCCCCCAGGCAACCCCTGATCTCTGCGTCACGGTCACGGTAGATGGATTCGCATTGTCTAGAATGTGACGTAAGTGGAATCATATCCTCTTTTTGTCTTTTTCGGGTCCACGCAGCACGATCATTCAGGATTTACCCCCGTGCGTAGCGTTAATTCATTTCTGTGGCCAAGTGGGGTTCTGTAGTGCGGATGGACCACAGCTTGGTACCCGTTCACCTGTCAGAGACTTTCACAAATTACACTTGTAATTGTCGTACTTCAGGGCAGCTGAAGAAGGGAGCCCGGAATCGGGCAGTCCGGTGGGTCGGGCTTACTTGGTGTGCGTCCCTTAGGCGTGGACCGTGGCAGAGGTCCAGTCATTCAGCTGGACGCTCTGCCCCCTCTCCACTCCACCCCACCCCCCTGTGGTGCCGGCAGGTGGCCACTTAGTGTCTTCAGAGCTCCTCTGGGACTAGGAGGGAGTCTCTTTTCCAGGCCTGTTGGGTTATGGGTACTCAGTAGTTCTCCAGCCCCCCACTTCTGGCTTCCCTTGGCCCAGTGCCTCCACTGTCACCTCCCGGGGGGGCCCCTCTGCATCCAGCATGCGTCCCTCTGATTTCACCAAAATCTGTCTTCCTGCCCAGGGGCCTTCTGAGATTTGTGTCACTATTTTGCCTCCCAAATCAAATGAAAATTTTTAAAAGAAAAACTTAAAACACGTGTTCTCTGCAACCTCCAAGAAAATAAGGAACTTTTCCTAAAGGAGGGGGCTGTGCCAGGGGGCTCCAGGGGGTTGTGGTCGTGTTCTCGGGGTGACCCTGCGGTGATGCTGAGCCCTCCTGAGCTCCACAGCATGGGGTGCTGTTAGCTGACACCTGACATACCTTTCTCTGACCCCACAATTTCTATTGGTAGTATTAACGTTTTTGTTACGTTCTGCTTGTTTCTTTTATTTATTTATTTTTTTAATTTTTTTTAACGTTTTATTTATTTTTGAGACAGAGAGAGACAGAGCATGAACGGGGGAGGGGCAGAGAGAGAGGGAGACACAGAATCGGAAGCAGGCTCCAGGCTCTGAGCCGTCAGCCCAGAGCCCGACGCGGGGCTCGAACTCACCGACCGCGAGATCGTGACCTGAGCTGAAGTCGGCCGCTTAACCGACTGAGCCACCCAGGTGCCCCCTGCTTGCTTCTTTTAATAAAAAGCAGAACCAACGACAAGGCACAAGGCTGGGTGGGGCGTCCCCCCCCCCCCCCCCCCCGCCCCCGCCCCAGTCACGTGCTGGCCAGGTGCGGGTTCCATTGGTGCGTACACATGTGTGCTGACGTCAGGGCCACGTGGATGGTGCCCCACCTGCTCTCAGCTCCTCCCCCCCAACGCCTTGGGCCCCGGCTCTAAATCCCTTCCCATCCCCTGAATTCCACAGACAGAAGCACGTGCATTGCTCATGATTGCCTTTCACTGTTTCCGTTTTTTCCAGCTTTGCTTGATCTGCAACACGCGAGCTCCCCGAGCCGGGCGTGTGCGCCGTGGAACCCTTGCGTTGCTCCGCTCCCTCTGGAGCCCCCAGCCCTGGAGCTGCGGGTGCTCGAAAGCAGGCCCTGTTGTCCCAGGGGCTTCTGTCATCTGGTGCTCTGAGAGGTTGTCTCAGACGGGAGAGTCTAGAGCCCTGTCACGTCTCGCGTAAGCAGTGACACGCTGGCAGGATGGTCACTGAGAGGTGTCTGTGGTTCCGCGTGTCCGTGCCGATGGCAGCGTGGGGCTGCGTGCCTCTGGAGCTTGCCTTCCCGGGACCGCCCGTGGCAGTGTGGGCCCCCGGCAGGACCGGGCTGCGACGAGCTGGGCGTGTGGGCGCAGGCTGGCGGTGGTTTTCTGGTTTTCTGTCCGGGCTGCGGGTTCCCCCCATCGGTACCGCCCCCACCCGGCACATGGGTCTTCTGTGTGCTCATCGCGGTGGGGCTGTGTTCTCCTGGGGGGTTCTGGTCGTGGAACCTTGGTGAAGCAAAGACCGTTTCTGTGGTTAGTTGAATAGCCAGGCGCTCACGTCCCCCCTGGCCTGTCGGTCGGGGCGAGCTACAGACGGGCTCCCAGGCCTCCGTGTTTGCTGTTTGCCTGTCTTGGGAGCACCTTGTGCTGCTCGCTTGGTATCTTTCTTTGATTTGTTTTGGTTCTGTTTCTTTTCTGAGAATCACGGAGATAGACGCACGGCCAGCGAGTTGAGCGTCGGGTCGCGCGCTTAGCTCTGCGCCGGGCTGCGGGGAGCTGCTTCCTGCCGTTGGCTCTCTCTCGGGCTCAGCTCGTCTTCGCTAAATGTCGCCTGTCGCAGACAGACCGCCATCCTGTTGTTTGTGTTTAGTTACCTGCCAGGCTCCGGCTTCTCTGTGTGTCTGTCTCTCTGCAGTTAAGGAAACTGAGAAATGTGTCCCAAATGGGAAAGTGAGGCAGGACAGGGTGGGGTGGAGGGGGTGGGGACCACAGAGAGAGTCGACGTCCCCCAGTGAGCTCCTGCTGTCCTGACCCCCGAGCGGGGCCCTGACCTTTGGTTCTCCGATGGACACCAGTACGTCGCTCTGCCCTTCACGCGGGTCCCACCACCGAAGCAGGGCCTGTGTGCTCGGAGTGGACGTCATCCAGCCTTTCTCTGGGTCCTTCTGCTGCGACCTTTGAGCTGCGCCGGGCCCCCGACCCGTGCTGCTGTCAGATGGTGGGGGGGGGGTGTGGGTCTGCCAGTCCCCCGAGGCCCGCCTTGCTGACGGCAGGGACTGTCTGCCACGGTGGGTGGGGGCCGGGGTGCCGTGACCGCCCGGTGAGGTGGCAGGCCTCAGGCGACGACACAGCTCGACTCTGTTCTTGGTCGGTCACGCACGCAGGTGCACGCGCGTGTTTCCGGGATCGTTTGCCGTATAAAGTTCCTGCGTTTACTCAGACGTCGTATCTTTCGCGTTTTCTCTCTCAACCGTAGCCGTTGGCCTGGGGGAGTGTGATTCCGAGAGTGTGTCAGACTGTGCAGGACGTCTGCGGGGGAGCACGGGGCATAACTGGACCTAACTGGGGCTCCGCCCTCCTCTCTGTCTTACAGGTACATGTCACAGAGCAAGCACACGGAGGCGCGGGAGCTCATGTGCTCGGGGGCACTCCTGTTCTTCAGCCACGGCCAAGTACGCGGCGGGCCTGCCTTTCCCCCTCTGCTTGGGGCCTGCGGGTTGGACAAGGAGCGTCCGGGGAGAGGTGTGGCGGACGACCGTGGACCGTCCCTGTCGCTGGCCACCGCCAGGCGGGTGTGCTTGTGCCCGGGGTGCCGTGTGAGGGTGCCGGGTGCCGCGCCGGCCGGGGTCTCCGTCCTCCAGGCGCCCCGCCCGGGGGGCCCCGTGCGTCTCCCCGCCACGCGTTTCTGGCTGGACACCGGAGCAGCCGTCCAGCTCTGCCGGGGCTTCTAAAGACCAGCCAGGGCTCTGCTTCTGTGATTCCCACTCACTTCTGTGTTTTGCAGCAAAACAGCGCTGCGGACTTGTCCATGTTGGTCTTAGAGTCGCTGGAGAAGGCAGAAGTCGAGGTGGCCGCTGACCTGTTGGGTGAGGCTTTCTGACTGTGCACGAGGTACCTGTGCACGTGGAGTACTGACGCCCCAACACGCACGCGCACGCACGCGCCCTCTCTGGTGGACGCTGGCACCTCGCCTGCCCGCATGCTGAGTGTGCATCGGGGCGGGTCCCCTGGGGGCCAGCTCCCTGCTCTAGTCCACCTCCCGCTCTGCCCCAGGCCACAGGCCGAGCCTCCAGGCTGCTGACTTTGCGGCCGAGAGGTCAGCGGGGGGGGGGGGGGGGGGGGGGGGGAGCCCTGGGACACACCAGAACACCATTTCTCAGCCCCGGGGCGGAATAGTTCTTGTTTCGGTGAACCCTGACCTGCGGCGTGTGGGGCACTGAACGGCAGCGCTTCTCTGGATGAGGGTCTGTGTTTGTGTCGTTTTAGAAAATCTGGCTAAACTGTTCAGTCTGATGGACCCGAATTCCCCAGAGCGAGTGGCTTTTGTGTCTCGAGCCCTGAAGTGGTCCAGTGGAGGATCAGGGAAGCTGGGCCACCCCCGTCTCCACCAGCTGCTGGCCCTCACCCTGTGGAAAGGTAGGCCCCGTGCGGGGAAAGCTCTCGGCGGGAGGGTGCAGGCCGTCCCCAGACAGCCGCCCCTGTTTATGCCTTGGTGGCTCTTACTGGTGTTAGCTGTTGTCAGCAGTCGCGCTCCTGGGCCGCGGGGAGCCAGGAGGGGAGGATTTGCTCTCCGCTGGTCTGGCCCTTCCTGTCCGCGCCCCGCCACCCCCAGCCTCCTCTCTGGGACATCTTCCCCAGACGGGCCCTGTGATGGCACGGCGTGCTGCGTCGTCTTCAAGTTGAAATCTCCGCTTCTGATTAAGCACTTGGCTGATGAGGGGGCCGGGGGGATGCCAGGCAGTTTCTGGGCGTGGCTCGCACCCTCAGCTCTGAGTCTGGTGCTCAGGGGCCGGGAAAGACCCTGGGTTTGGTGACCCGGACAGCATTTGTTCAGGAGGGTTTGAACAGCTGTGTCCTGTTGAGTGAGCGCTGCGGGCAGCTCGTTCACACCGCGTCGGCCTTCCCGGGGTCGTCACCGGGCATCCGCTGGGCAGGGGGGAGGTGCCTTGGTGGGGGCCCAGAGGCACCTTCCTTCACTTGCAGGCGGCCCTCCGCCGGGTCGCGTCTGTGTTAGCGGCTCCTCCTGGAAGCAGCCTGGGTCCAGAGGCGGCCCTGTGGTCAGATGGGCCTGCCCGCTCCCCACGCCCGCGGGCCCAGCGCGTCCCTGCTTCGCCTCTCGTCCGGCGGCACGCGTGTGGTGGCCGCCCCCCACGAACCCAGCCCTCGCCCACACGGGGATGCCGGCTGTGTGAGCACACAGACTCCTCCCCTCTTCTCTCGGGGCGGCACCGCTCGCTGCTCCGCGTGTCCCCACCCGCTGTGACCCACGAGTGGGGCTCCTCGGACCCCCCAGCTGCTGGCATGCCAGCCCTGCCTGCACCCCAGAGGGCTGCCGGGAGGATAACGGTCAGATGTGCATGAGTTCAAAGTCCAGACAGGACGCTCTCCTTAGAGGGCGGCTGAATCCCTTCCCCACTTTGACCCAGAGCCGGAGGGGGGGCCCGAGCAGGAGCAGCTGGGCGCTGGGGCTGAGGCAGTTTGGGCCCCTCCTCTGCTGGCATGCACTCCCTGGGGGCGCCTTGCTTCCCCTCCCTCGGGCCGCCCTGGCCTTCCAGCCTCGCGTGGGCCCCATGCATTTTCTGTCTGTCGTCTGTCCCCACCAGAACGCCCTCCCACCCACCCGATGCTGGAGTGTCTCATTCATTGTGGGTGCCCGGAAGCCCCTCAGGGAGAGACCGTCGGTGTTCGCCGGCCCGGCGGGGGTGGGGGGTCCCTGAGGCCCCTGCCCCTTACTCCCGCCCCATCTTGCAGGGGCCTGGGGTGTGCACGTGCAGGTGGACGGCCTGCTCTGCGATCGGGGGTGGCTACAGCAAACCTGTGTCCCTAGCAAGCATTTATTTGGCGCCCCTTTTGCCCAGTCTATTTGGGGGGTCCATGGGGAGATGCCAGGCAGAAAACAGACGTGATCCTGCGTCTGTGGCTCCGAGAGACCCTCAGAGGTGGGGGCGCCTGGGCGGCTCAGTCACTTGAGGGCCTGACTCTTGGTTTCAGCTCAGGTCACGATCCCACAGTATGTGGGATCGAGCCTCGCGTCAGACTCGGTGCTGGCATTGGGGAGCCTGCTTGGGGTTCTTTCTCTCTCCTTCTCCGTCCCTCCCCTACTCATGTGCTCACTCGCTGTCTCTTAAGTAAATAAACGTTAAAAAAAAAAAAAAAAGAGTCCTTCAAGGGCCTCAGGGGTTGAGAGCCAGCTTTAAGGCATTCATATTTAGGAACATGATTTTAAAATTCAGGATATAGGCAGTTGTGCGTATTGCCTGAGGCACAGATCCCGCGTCCTGTCCTGCCCCGGCGTCCGTGGCTTGTGTCCAGAGCCTGTGTTTAGGGATGTCTGTGCAGCTGTGGCCCCTGGGGACAGGCCTGCGGCCGCGGTGATTGGCCCTCCACAGCTTGCCTCCACTGTCCGTTTTGCTGTGTTGTGGCGGTCTGCTACTTGAGGCACACCTCGTTCTGGTACGCCTCACAGATCCTGCGTTGCCCACGCATCGGTCTGCGGCGACTCTGTGTTGAGCACGTTTATTGGCGCCGTTTTCCAACAGCGCCTGCCTGCCTGCTTGCTGTCTCTGTGTCACGTTTTGCTAATTCTCACGATACTCCGAGATCTTTATTCTTTTATTATTTTTTTTAACGTTAACTTTTTTCAGTTTTGAGAGAGAGCACGAGCTGGGCAGAGGGGCAGAGGGAGACAGAGAATCCCAAGCGGGCTCCACACTCAGCCCGATCCCACAACCTGAGCCAAAATAAAGAGTTGGACGCTCAACTAATTGAGCCATCCAGATGCCCCAAGATTTTTTGTTACAATGTGTCACGGTGATCTGTGACCGTGATCTTTGACGTTACCATCTTGATTGTTTTGGGGACCAGGAACCGTGTTCACGTAAGGGCAAACACAATCGATAACCGTGTGTGTGCTGACCGCTTTCCCGACCGGCCGTTCCCCGTCTCCCTCCTCGTCCTCGGGCCTCCCTGTTTCCCGAGACACAACAACACTGAAACTGGGCCGCGTAATGACCCTACAGAGGCCCCTGGGGTCCAAGCGAAAGGGAGAGTCTCACGTCTCTGACGTCAGATCACGAGCTACGGACGAGTAAGCTCGGTGAGGAAGGCGGAAACCGGGCCCCTCGCCCCGGACGGTCGCTTAGCCGGGTGGTCGGCGCAAAGGACACGCTCCGGAAGGAAATTAGCATGGGAAGGAATCAGCCTCCCCGTTTTAGCGGTCGGGACAGAAGAGCGAACCGGCCACGGCATCCCCGTAAGCTACAGCCCAACCCAGAGCAACGCGCCGACTGCCTCAGTTCCACGAAGGCCGAGGCGGGGAGGAAGCTGCGGGAGGAGAGTCTGAAGCCAGCAGAGGCCGCGTCCAAGACGGAAGAGTGCACGGCGGTGTAGACGCGGCCGCAGGGGGTCCAGAAGATCCAGCTGCGACCGGTAACGAAGGGGCCCCCACGCCACACGGGTCTTCAGGAGACGCCGTCGAGGATGTGCGTCAGGACCTGCGTCGTTGGAGAGACGTCGTCACCTGGCTTCCCAGCCTCAAGGGACCGGCCGACCCTCCCGTCCGGGGCTGACGCAGCAGCCGGTGACCGCAAGCCGGGGCCAGTGCCCAGCGACCCGTCCCGAGTCCCAGGGCCCCGAGCAAGCACGCGGAGCCGGCGCTGCCTGTCCTCTGCTGACGGGGTGCGACGCACCTGGTCACCCGAGAGCTCGGACGGACACGGGCAGTGAGACGAGCGGGGTGTTCGTGCCTGACTCGGCATCCGTCCTGCCGCCCGTGGACCGAGGAGTCGTTTCGGTCCTCAAGACTCATTTGACAGGCGCATTTCGTAAGGCTGTAGCTGCCCGGATGGTGCCTCCTCTGGTGGGAAAAGTCCACCGAAAACCTGCCGGAAAGCAGTCACCGTCTAGATGCCAGAAAACCTGCCGGAAAGCAGTCACCGTTCTCGATGCCACTAAGAACGTACGCGATTCGCAGGAAGAGGCCAAAATGTCAGTCGTGACAGGAGTTTGGCAGAAGGCGATGCCAGCCCTCAGGGACGACCTCGAGGGGTTCAGGACACGGGCGAGGAAGTCCGTGCAGATGTGGGGGAACAGGAAGAGAACAGAACCAGAGGTGGAGCCTGCGGGGGGGGCCGGACGGCTTCCGTCTCACGCTTCGCCAGACGAGGCCGCGCTCCTTCCGGGTGAGCAAGTGAGGAGGTTTCTGGAGCTGGAACCCACTCCTGGTGAAGGCGCCGCGCGGACGGGCGAAATGACCCCAAAGGGTTGAGAACGGCGCGAAAACCGAGTCGCTAAAGCCACAGGAGGGTGAGCGGCTGGACCCCAGGCATCAAGGAAGTTCTCCCGTGGGTACGATGCTCTCGAACAGCCTCGCACGCTACGGAGAGGCCTTTCGGGAAAGAGTCAGCACAGCAGACTTGGTCGTCTCACCTCAGAACTTGCCAGAACCACCCCAGCCTCCGGCAACCTCCACCCTGACAGTCAGCAGCCGGCGGCCTCCAGGAAAACCTTCCACCGGCAGAAAGGTTACAGCCCGCTGCAGGCTTGGGTGATGGTTAACGTTTTGTTATTTAAGTTCTATTTCTTGTTTTCACATAGTGCTAGGGCACGCTTAGCAGGCTGTGAACACAGCTTTCTGTGCCCTGGGAAACCAAAAACTTGGTTTTGTTGTGGTGATCCGGAACTGACCCCCAGTATCCCCGAGGTGCTCTTGTACAGGGTCCAGTATGGTTCTTGGAGCCAGTCTGGTTCTGGGACAGAACATCTGGGCATGGTTTTGCCCAATTTTTCTTTTCCTGTGGATGCTCTAAAACCAGAAGGTTATTTTTGGATGGTCTGAGGGAGAGAAGAGAGCACAAGTACACAAAGAAATGGGGGCTCGGACCATTCTGAGCTCCGGAAGGTGGCGTGCGGGGCGCTGGGGCCTGGGGCCAGTGGCAGGAAGCAGTCCTGGCCAGCCGGGGGCCACGATTCCCGGTAGAAGGTGGCAGGCGGCTGGGGCACGGCGCCTCAGCCCTGGAAAGGTGTGGGAGCCAGGGGGCCTTGTGAGCGAGACGGGGTCGTGATCCGGTCCACTCTGGGAAATGGGCCAGGGTGTGGGGCGGTGCTTGGTCTAGGCCGGGGCTGTGCCTCAGCGCGGCGGACGCTCTGGACCCCTGTGCTCTGTAGGATGCCGAGCCCCGCCCCCCTGGCCATGGCAGCCAGGGGTGCCCAGGCGTTGCCGGCGCCCGGTGAGAGGGAAGGGTGTCGAATCGTCGGTGTCGTGAGGGCCGGCAGGCAGGGAGACAGGTTTCCGAGCAATGAGTGCGGGGAGCAGGGGTCCAGCGGGAGCCATTTACTGGCGTCGGGAAGGCTGGGATTTTTGTTATTTTTTTAGCAAACGTACCAGTAGAGCTCGTGCCACGAGCAGCGTACAATAGGAGTGCTTCAGGAACAGGTTAGTTGGAGCACACTTCTCCTGGAAGGTCCTTCCAGCCCCCTCTTGTGCCGTTAGCACTAAAGCTTCCTGCCCTGGTGAGAGGTGTGGCCCCAGAGAACAGGCTCAGAAGGTCAGGCCAGAGTGCCCCCAACTCACCTGTTGGGATGCACGTTCCAGTTTGGGGCCCGAGGTTGCACGTGTCTGTGCGGCTCCTAGGTGACTCCGCGTTGAGCGGGACAGTGTGGCCCTTCTTGGGAAACAGTGGGGCTGAGCCGTGTCCTCACCACTCGCAGGACGGGTCCATCCTGACTGGGACATCAGTCCTGGTGGGGACATCCAGTCCTTCGTCCAGCAGGGCTTCTTGAGGGGGACGGACCACAGACACGGAGAGGGAGGTAGTGAATGTGGAATGTGCCTCGCAAGATGGACAGAGGGCGGGTGGCCGTCAGGACGGCAGGGGCCTTCGTGTGGCCTGGGGGACGGGCGGGCCCGACCTGGTCCTGGCACCACTCGGACCTTCGCTGCGTTTGCGCGCCGGGGGTTGCGGGGCCTGCGTCTCAGTTGTCAGAAGCATGAGTCGGGGGGGTCTCGCGTCGGCCCGCTCTCGTGAGCCAGCTAATGCGGACGCCAGCGTGGGGACTTCAGCCCGAAGCCTGCCCTCCCACCGTGGGCATTTGAGGCGGTGAATGGGACGCCTGGGGGGTGGGTGTAGAGCGCACTCAGGTGTGTGGGGGGCGGGGATGGTGTGCGGGGCACAGGCAGGTGTGCAGGGGGTGCCCAGGGCGGGGGTGCGGGGCACAGGCAGGTATGGGGGGGCGGGGGGGGGTGCCCAGGGTGGGTGTGCAGGGCACAGGCAGGTGTGCAGGGGGTGCCCAGGGCGGGGGTATGGGGCACAGGCAGGCGTGCGGAGGGAGGGGGGCCAGGGCGGGTGTGCCGAGTGCAGGGGGTGCCCAGGGCGGGTGTGCAGGGCACAGGCAGGTGTGCAGGGGCCGGGGGAGGGGGGGGGGGCGGGGCAGGGCGGGTGTGCCGAGTGCAGGGGGTGCCCAGGGCGGGGGTGTGGGGCACAGGCAGGCGTGCGGAGGGAGGGGGGCCAGGGCGGGTGTGCGGGGCACAGGCGGGGGGGGGGGGGGGGGCGGGGCAGGGCGGGTGTGCCGAGTGCAGGGGGTGCCCAGGGCGGGTGTGTGGGGCACAGGCAGGTGTGGGGGGGCGGGGGGGGTGCCGAGTGCAGGGGGTGCCCAAGGCGGGTGTGCAGGGCACAGGCAGGTGTGCAGGGGCCGGGGGGGGGGGAGGGGCAGGGCGGGTGTGCCGAGTGCAGGGGGTGCCCAGGGCGGGTGTGCGGGGCACAGGCAGGTGTGCAGGGGGTGCCCAGGGCGGGGGTGTGGGGCACAGGCAGGCGTGCGGAGGGAGGGGGGCCGGGCGGGTGTGCGGAGCGCTCGGGGCTCACGGGTGTCCGCTTCCCTCCCGCAGAGCAGAACTACTGCGAGTCCCGGTACCACTTCCTGCACTCGGCGGACGGCGAGGGCTGTGCGCACATGCTCGTCGAGTACTCCACGTCCAGGGGCTTCCGCAGCGAGGTGGATATGTTCGTGGCCCAGGCCGTGCTACAGTAGGTACCCGCCTTGGCTCGGTCTCCTGTCACCTGGCCGAGACGCCACCCAGGGTCGTCGCCCCGCGACCCTGCCGCAGACCTGTCGGGGAGGCTGTGTGTTGTCGCCCCGGCCCCCCGGACCGTTTGTGGGATTCGAGTCGGGCGGCCACGGAAGGGAGTGTTCTGACCGGCGTTCTGCCGTTCCTCCCCGTGTTCCGTTCTCTCTAGATCTTCTGGGCGGCAGGCCGCTGTCATTCGGGGGGTGTGCGTATTTAATAAGATGTCCGAGGTGTCCCAGGTCGAGGAGCGAGTGTGGGTCCCGGACGTCTCGTGTGAGGTTCCCCTGCTCCCGTCACACCGCCTCCCTGCCCCCTCGCCAGTGGTTTTCCGGGACCGTCGAGCACGCACAGCTTGGGAGGGAGGCAGGGTGGGCCCACGCTCCTGCCTCGGAAACCCCCGGAATCAGTGGCCGGGTGTCGGGACAGGACACGTTCTGTGCACGTGAACGGGAGGGGGGCCACGGCACACTCGCTGGACCTGACGGCACCTCGGAGCTCCCGCTCCGCCGCTCGGCGGCCCGATACGTGTCTGTGCCTCTAAATGGAGAGTTTCGGGGACTCCAGAGCCCCCGAGCCCAGCTGTGTGGTGCACGGCGCCTGTGTGTGGATCCCGAGACCACCCGGTCACCTCACTCGCACTTTGACGAGGAGGGACAGGGGGCCACGGGAAGGCCGTGGAGATGGCCCCACGGGGCGGGAGTCAGAGCCTGTCCCACTGCCCCGCACGCTCCCTAGGCTCCCCAGGGCCCTGGGCTGACTTGCTGGGCGCGCGCGGCCTTGAGTTCGAGAACCCGCCACAGACACGGTCACCCTCGCGAGCTTCACGTCCTCGCCTTGGAAATGGCGATTGCGGAGAGGTGCCGTGCGTGGCGGGGGCCCCCGTGTGCTGTTTGGGGACGGCCTTCCGCTGTGCCCCCAGAAGCGTCCCAGGTCTGGTGCTCACGTGAGCGTCTGTGTGAGCCCCTTGTTTCTGCCTCGGTACCCTGCTTACTAGGGCGTCCCTTCCAGGTTTCTCTGTTTAAAGAACAAAAGCAGTGCGTCAGTGGTGTTCACAACGTACACGCAGAAACACCCGTCCATCGAGAACGGCCCTCCATTTGTGCAGCCTCTGCTAAATTTCATCTGGTTTCTGCTGCTGGCCGTAGATGGGTGAGTTGTGTGTGCGTGGAGGGGTCGTGGGGGGGGAGGAGGGGGTACAGAGCGCACAGAGGGATGCGCTCACGTATGGAGGGGCACGTGCGTGTGCCCTGCACGCTGGCCTCTCCTAGACATCCGTGCTGCCACCTGTGTCGCTTCAGGGGCAAACTGACCGTGTTCACGGTGCTGTGTGAGCAGTACCAGCCGTCCCTCCGGCGGGACCCCATGTACAATGAGGTGAGGGGCGCGTGGGGCCGGGCGACGGCTGGAGGAGGAGAGGGCACGGGGAGCCTCGGGGACCGGGCGGGTGGGAGGTCACGTCGCCCGCGTGTCTGCGCCCTGCTGAGCCCGTGCCTCTGCCCCTTGCAGTACCTGGACCGGATAGGACAGCTGTTCTTCGGGGTGCCGCCCAAGCAGACGTCTTCGTACGGGGGCTTGCTGGGTGAGTGGGGGGGCGGGCGGGGGCGCAGGGAGGGAGCGGGGCGGGCTCAGGTGCGGTCCTCTCCCGGGCTCCGTGTCTGCTCGGCCCTGAGGTCCTTCTCCCAGTAGACTCCCACACAGCCGTGCGGGCCCTGTCGTCCCAGGGCCCCGTCGGTGGGCTTTTTCTTTTATCTTTCGCTTTTTTGGTAAAATACACGTATCATGAAATTTGCTATTTTAACCATTTCTAACTGAACAGCTCAGGGGACTGAGCACATTCACGCTGCTGCGCAGCCATCTGCACCGTCCATTTCCAGAATGTTCCATCTCCCCACGTTGAGATTCTGTCCGTTCTACACGGACGTCCACCCGCTCCCCCAGACACGGTCCCACCACCTACCCTGTGTCCGTGAGTCAGACGACCCCGGGACCTCGAGTGAGTGGGTCCCAGTGCGTGTCCTCCTGTGTCTGTGAGTCAGACGACCCCGGGACCTCAAGTGAGTGGGTCCCAGTGTGTGTCCTCCCGTGTCCGTGAGTCTGACGACCTGGGGCCTCGTGGGAGTGGGTCCCAGTGCGTGTCCTCCCGTGTCCGTGAGTCTGACGACCCCGGGATCTCGTGTGAGTGGGTCCCAGTGCATGTCCTCCCGTGTCCGTGAGTCTGACGACCCCGGGACCTCGTGGGAGTGGGTCCCAGTGCGTGTCCTCCCGTGTCCGTGAGTGTGACGACCCTGGGACCTCGTGGGAGTGGGTCCCAGTGCGTGTCCTCCCGTGTCCCTAACTCTGACGACCCCGGGGCCTCGTGGGAGTGGGTCCCAGTGCGTGTCCTCCCGTGTCCGTGAGTCTGACGACCCCGGGATCTCGTGTGAGTGGGTCCCAGTGCGTGTCCTCCCGTGTCCCTAACTCTGACGACCCCGGGACCTCGTGGGAGTGGGTCCCAGTGCGTGTCCTCCCATGTCCCTAACTCTGACGACCCCGGGGCCTCGTGGGAGTGGGTCCCAGTGCGTGTCCTCCCGTGTCCGTGAGTGTGACGACCCCAGGACCTTGTGGGAGTGGGCCCCAGTGCGTGTCCTCCCGTGTCCGTGAGTCTGACGACGACCCCGGGACCTCATGGGAGTGGATCCCAGTGCGTGTCCTCCCGTGTCCGTGAGTCTGACGACCCGGGGCCTCGTGGGAGTGGGTCCCAGTGCGTGTCCTCCCGTGTCCGTGAGTGTGACGACCCCAGGACCTTGTGGGAGTGGGCCCCAGTGCGTGTCCTCCCGTGTCCCTAACTCTGACGACCTGGGGCCTCGTGGGAGTGGGTCCCAGTGCGTGTCCTCCTGTATCTGGCTTGTGTCACTCACCGTGGTGTCTGCAGGGTCCGCCCATGTTGGAGCAGGTGCCAGAACTTCCTTCCCTTTTAAGGTGGAGTGGTATTTCGTGGGTGGATGGAGCGTGTTGTGTTACCTTCATCTGTGACGCACACGGGTTGCTTCCGGCTGTTAGCTGCGTGAATTTGCTGCTGTGAACATGGGATGCACCTGTCTGCTGGGGTCCCTGCGCCCAGTGCTTTGGGTAGCACACCCCAAACTGGACTCACCAGGTCACATTGAAGTTCTGTGTTCAAGTTTGGAGTCGCTACCAGACTGTGCCCGACAGACATGTCCCGCCAGCTGTGCGCGAGGGGTCTGGTTTTTCCACATCCTCGCCCACGTTTGCCGTTTTCTGTGTTTTACTGGCAGCCGTCCTACGGGGTGTGAGGTGGGAGCTCGCTGTGGCTGGGTCGCATCTCCCTAATGACGAGGGTCGTGTAGCGTGTTTTCTCGTGCTTATTGGCTGTTTGTACACCTGTATATCTGGTCAAGTCACGTGCTTATTTTTGAATCAAGTTGACGAATTCTCTACACTTGTCAGATGTAAGATTCAGAAATACTTTTTCCCGTTCTGTGGATTGCTTTTTTTAAGACTTTATTTATTGTAATAAATGTTTTTAACGTTTATTTATTTTTGAGGAAGAAAGCATGAGCAGAGGAGGGGCAGAGAGACAGGGAGACACAGAATCCAAAGCAGGCTCCAGAGTCTGAGCTGTTAGCACAGAGCCCGATGTGGGGCTCGAACTCATGAACCGTGAGATCATGACCTGAGCTGAAGTTGGACGCTTGACCGACTGAGCCACCCAGGTGCCCCCAGACTTTATTTTTTTAAAGTAGCTTAAGTTTCACAGACGTAAAGAGGAAGGCCCCGAGATTTTCCGCGTACCTCCCTGCCCCTCACAGCCCTTTCTGGTACTTGCATCCCGCGACAGAGGGGGGACTTGTTGAAATTGTACCTGCACGGACACATCACTCTCCCCTGAAGTTCATGGTTTACATTCAGGGTCACTTTTAATGCCGTACATTTATAGGTTTAGACACACACACCTACCATTAGAGAGTCCTTCAGAGTGGTTTCTGCCCTAAAAATCCTCTGTGCTCTGCCTGTTCGCCCCTCCCAACACCCAGCAGCCTTTTCACTCTGGGTAGCGTCCTCTGACGCAGAACTTAAAATTTCCACCAAGTCCCGTTTGTGTCTCCTCTGTTCCCTGGGCCTTGCGTGTCCCAGCCACAGTCTTCGCCAGGTCCAGTGCTGGGAAGCTTTCACTCTGTGTCTTCTGCGAGTTTTACTGTTCTGGGGCTTACGTTTAGGTCCTTGATCCATTTTGAGGTATTTTTTGTGTGCACGCGAGGTAGGGGCCCAGTGTCCCGTTTGTTGAAGAGACTGATCTTCCCATGAGTGGTCTTGTCAGGCTGGTCAGATATGTTTGACCCCCATGTGCTCGGGCCTGTTTCTGGCTCTCTGTTCTGTTCCATGGGTCTTTGCGTGCGTGCGTGCGTGCGTGTGTGTGTGTGTGTGCGTGTGTGTGTCTGTCTTTGCCCACACCACACCGCTTTGGTTAGTTTGTACAAAGTTTTGCAATCAGGAACCGTGAGCTCTCCGGTTTTGTTCTTGTTCAAGGTAGTTTTGGCTGTTTGAGTCTCTTGCAATTCTGTTTGAATTTTAAAGTGGGTTCTTCTTTTCTTGCAAAAACGTCGTTGAGGTTTTGACAAGGACTGCATTGATCCTGTAGACGGCATTGGAGGGTATTGGCATTTACACGGTATCGCGTTTTCCAACCCGTGGACACGGAAAGCATTTCCGTTTATTTGTGACTCCAGTGACTTTCAGCGTTTTATCACTTTCATTCATGAGTCGTTCAGCCTTTCAGTTAAAGCCAGTCCCTCAGTGTTTTATTCTCGTGGATGCTGCTGTGAATGGAATTGTTCTTGATATTTTTTCTGGTTATTTATTATTGGTGTAGAGAAATTCAACGGATCTCCGTGTGCTGACTTTGTATCCCGCTCCTTTGCTGAATTCACCTGCTCCGACGGCTGTTTCGTGCAGCCCTTGGGGTTTTCTGTGTGGCAGGACCACGTCCTGCGCAAACACGGTTTGGCTGCTTCCTTTGCGCCGTGGGTGCCTTTTCCTTCTCTCTCTCCCTGCCTGCTCTGGCTGGAATTTCCAGTTCGGTGTGGAATGGAGGTGGCGAGGGCCTTCTCGCGTGTCCGCTCCTCGAGGAGGAGCTCTCAGTGTCTCGCCCCTGCGCATGACGTCCCCCGTGGGCTCTCCAGAGACGGCGGGGACCGTGTGGAGGTGGCTCCTCCCGTTCCCGGTTGGTTGAGTGCCGTGATGACCGCGTGGGGCCGGCCAGGGGCCGATCCCGCGTCCGTGGAGGTGGACGATCGCGTGGGTCTTCCCCCCTCTGCGCAGGGGCCGCGCCCCCCTGCCGGCCTGTCGTGGGAGCCCTCCTCGCGGTGCAGGCGCGAGGCCCCTCGGGGCGCGTCGTCCGTGCGTGCGCTGTCGCGGTCTGTTTGCATCAGCGCTCACGAGGGGTGGCGGTCCCCGATCTCCTCCCGGCGCCTTGGGCTTTGGTATGGGGGCTACGCCGGCCGCCTGGAAGGAGTTGGGACGCGCTCCCTCTTCCTCAGCGTTTCTGGAGAAGTCTGAGAAGGACCGGCGTGGGGTGTCCTTGAAGCGTTCGGCGGGACTCGCCAGTGAGGCCGTCGGGACCGGGACTTTGCTCTGTTCGGCGGGGGGGGGAGGGGGGGGGGTGGTTCCCGAGGGGGGCTCCTGACTCGTTTACCGGTCCCTGCACACCATGCGTTTCTTCATGGGTTGGTCTTGGCCGCTGTTAGATGCCAGGTTTCTGACCCGGCGTCTCGAGGCCAGGCCTCCGCCCCTCGTCTGCCTAGCCTGGCGGCCCCAGGCCTCAACACCACGTGCCGTCGCCTTCACTGGGGTCCCATGTGAACTTTGACCTCCACCGGGGCAGGGGCCATTGTAGCCCTTCATCTGAGAGTGGCTTCTACGAGCCTCGATGTGCCACTACTTTTGAGCGGGTAGGTGTTGCCTCGTGGAGTTCGTATTCGCCAGCACGCACTGAAATCCGCCTTGCCGTTCGGACTTCTTCCCTTCCTCAGCTTCCTTCTGGAAGTAACTGCAAAAACACGCAGATGGCTGTTGTGTGTCCTTGCGACATATCCTCCGCACTGACTGCGCCTGGCTCTTGATGGAGCTGAGGCTGCCCCAGGTGCCAGGCTCAGCCGCGGGCTTGTCCCGCAAAGCTCCGTGACCCTGCCCCCGTCCTGCTGTCCGAGTCCACGTGGCACCCTGCCTCGTCGGTCCCTCGGGCTTGGGCTGGGCGGACGTGTGCCATTTTGATGCACGTGGGCCAAACCGTGGAAAGGTCTTCCTGAGACTGTGTGGAAAGCCGCCTCCTGGGGAACACGGTTTGACTTTCTAGTTGTAAACCGTGTGTCTGGCGTCCGGATTTGTGCCGGGGAGGGTGGGGGGTGGAGACCCACCTTCCTTCCTGTGCCAGCTGCGTGTAGGTGCACTGTGGGTTCACCCGGGCCTGGGGGCTGCGTGTTTGCATCTGTCGGGCCTGACGTCCAGCCTCACTCCTCGCCGCGCGCGTCCTCCTACTTCGTGCTCGCTCGTTTCCCACCAGAACTTCAGAGTCGGCCCTTCCGGTGCCCAGAGTGCTGCTGGTGTGTTCGTTGGACCCGGGTTAGCGGCAGATCGGGGACAATTCTGCACCTTCGTGGCAGTCTGTCCCGAGAACGTCGTTCCCGTGTGCGTGTGTTCTTACTTTCTTGGTGGCTTGGCTTCAGAGGACTTTGTAAACTGCTGACCCTGTGGTGACACAGTAGTCGTTCCGTGGATGAGATCAGAGTGAGGCAAAGTGTCCGTGGTGACTGCCCCAGTGGGCGACAGCCATTAACGTCTCCGCGTGTGGCCCTGGGGTCTCTGACGCATCCCGACCCGTTTCTGGATACCTTTAAGTCAGCACGTGTGTAATTTACGGCCTCGTGTCGGTGGATGGTGACGTCCCTGTGACCGCGGGTTACTGACAACTCCGAGGGCTCCGTGCACAGGCATCTGCGTTCCCAGGGACGCGTGGTGGGGCCCCCGCGCCTCCCGTCCGGGCCCCGGGTCGCGGTGCCGTGGAAGGTGGGGTTCCCCGGGCAGGGGTGCCGGCAGCGCGGGGCCGCTGTGCCTCACGGCGCCTGCGTTTGCTTCCAGGGAACCTTCTGAGCAGCCTCATGGGCGCCTCGGAGCAGGAGGGCGAGGACAGTCAGGACGACAGCAGCCCCATCGAGCTCGACTGACCCCGCCCGGCGGCCCGCACGAAGCCGCCCCGAGCCCGGGCCCCCACGCCCGGGGGCTCCCGGTCCGCGGCTGCCGTGGCCGCGTTGGCGTCTGCGCGCCCGCCCCGGGCTGCGCCTCCGCCGCGGCTGTGCTGGCTGGGCCGCGCTGCACCTCCAGACTGACCACAATAAAGCACGGGCCTTGCCGCGCTCCCACCCTCTCCCTGTCCTCTGTGTCTGGTTTGCTTCGGGAGGCCGCCTGGCGTCCGACGGAGGCCCGTCCCCGTCACGGGTGGCGTGGGGGGTGGCCGCCGCCCAGCCAGCACCACCTGGATGTCCTGCGGTGGCCCGGCCACCGGTGGCCCGGAGAGCATCGGGGCGGCTGTTCTGTGCCAAATCCCGAGGCCGCGGCCGCCCGGGACGGGCCTCGCGAGGGGATCGGGAGTCTTTTTCCACGTCTCGAAAGGCGGTATTTATTTTCATTGGGTGGTTGATTCCTCTGACCTGACGTTTTAGGGTTTAACCGAACAGCCAGTCCGGGAGTGATCGGATCTGCCCTTTCTCGCTGATGCCAGACCCGGTGTTCCCAGGGCGATTACAAGAGGGGAGACACTTTATTTTTTCACAATTTAAAATAAGAGTTGTAGATTAATACACAGTGATCATGCATGGCAAGGCGTAAGATACACACACTTTTATTGACTGTAAAACGAAGTTTAAAGGAAGGTTTGTGTTAATTGTTGAGTTTAAATAAATCCTTTATACTGGGTTTTGCCGTGCTCGTCCTTTCTGAGTGCGCAGCGGGGAGCGGCTGCCGAGTCCAGCCTGGCCAGGGCTGTCTGGACCGTGCCCACGTGGGTGCTGTGGATGGCCACGCGCGGCCGGTCGCAGGTCTCGTGGCTCTGGTGTAGACACGTGGCGGTGCGTGCGGAGATGTGGAGACACCACAGACAGGCCGCGGGGGAGGTGGGGACAGGCCACGCCGGGGCCCCCCCAGCTGCCCGGCGTGGCTCTCCGGAGCAGGTGGTGGTACGGGTTGGCTCTGAAGTGCAGGGTCCAAGCCCACCACGGGCGCCTGGCTCCTGCCGTGACGTTTGTTCCGGAACTACAACGCGCGCCCAGTGCAGTCGGCGTGAGGGGAGTTTGAGCGGCACGGCGGTTTTTCTGTGCGGTTCTGCCGGGAAGCACAGCACCCCTGTACAGCTGCTGTCCTGCCTGCGCCCACGTCCCCCGGTGGTGGCGTCTGCCTGGACCCTCAGCACACGGAGACCCGCGTCCCCCGCGGGTGCGGCCCTTTTACCGGGCAGTTGTGAGCGGCGCCTGCAGCCGGGCGGGCCTTGTGTCCCCAAGTCTCTGCCGTACGGCACGAGGGAGCAGAGGCCACCACGACCGCCAGCCCCGAGCCGGCCTCTAGCCCAGCACCCGGACTACGAGCGGCCCGTCACCCGGACGTCTGTGAGGTAAGCTCGGTGACGCCCTTTGTGGACCATGAGTTTCCTACCTTGTTTCGGAAATTGTTCCTGCCAGTGGTGAACTTGTTTCCTGTTGAAACGGGCACCACGCCTCTGCCTCCGGGCCAAGAGAGGGTCTAGACTACCAGTCCCGGAGGACTTGTGGCCTGGGCCGCTGGCCACTCGGGGAGGGGACCACGAGGTTACCCGTTCCACCTTGGAGGAGACCTCCTCGTTTCCTTGGGGAAGACGGACCAGTGACGGTGGCTTATGGTGTGGCAGCACAGCTGGGGAGGAGCAGGGCCAGTGGATGGTCTCTCCTGGGCCAGGTGGGGTCTCTGGGACTCTGGCAGTGGCCCTGGCTGACCTCTGGCTGGCCTCACCCCCAGCCCAGCTGTCTGGGGGGACCCCTACCCCGCAGCCTCTGCGCAGTAGGGTCAGGGTTGAGACGGCGGGGGGCGTGGTGCAGCCTCGCACTCCCTCTTGACCCTGCAGCCGCGCCCCCTGTTCGGGCGTGCCGGGGTCTGAGCTGGCGGGCCGTGTGCTCGGATGCAGAGGGGAGAACAGGTGGTGGGAGCCGGGCCCACGAGGACAGGCAGAGGCCCTTGGACACCCTCCCCCTGGAGGTGTCCCCACTTCCTGCCATGTGCCTGAGGCCAGTGGGTAGATCTTCCTGGGACCCAGAGCCCCCCCCCCCCCCCAGCCTCTGACATAAATGGCCACTTCAGGATAGGAAGTGAGGGTTGGTGTGATGGGTCAGGACACCCTCCCTTGGGGACTCTTTTCCAGTCCCCTCAAGGGCTGGTCCAGGCAGGACAGGGGTGAGGGGCACCCGGATCACCCAGCTGGTAGCCCGTGCCCTGCACACGCTCCTCCATTCCGCCCCCCCCCCCCCCCCCCCCCCCGCCAAGGGTGGGCAGAGCCAGGGCGCCCCGGGGACGAGGCTTGGCGGCTGTAACTACCGTCTGGCCAACGGCACACTGGGGTCCTGCGGGGGGCAAGCTCTGCCTCTGTCTTCCAGGTGGCGGGGTGGGTCACCAGTCCGTGCCCAGCGGCAGCAGACCAGAGCTGACCCTTCATTCTCCTCCCCCATCCAGGTGCCCAGCAGGTAGGCAAGCCTGAAACCCCGACCCGGGGTGTTACAGCTCACTGGGGCCTCTGCCCCCCAGACCCTCGTGTACATGCCAGGTCAGCTCTCTGAGGACGAGGACGGTGTCCCCGTGCCAGCACCCAGGACCGCACAATTGACACACAGCAGGTGCTCAATAAATACTTGTTGAGGGGATACGTAGGAGGGGCCGGAGGGGAGGCATGCAGGCTGCCCGCTGTCCCCACAGCCCAGCCTCCTGCTCGGGCAGGGTCCTGCTCTGGTGGGCAGGGGGCAGGGTGAGTTGGTGAGGGGCCGCTGGGCTGCCCTGAGCCAGGAGGCTGGGCCCAGGCCCCGAGGAAGGGTGGTCCAGTGGACGGGGGGTGGGGTGGGGGGGTGGGCAGGGTCACATCCATGGGCAGCAGCATGATGGGGGCAGAGGTCAGGTCAGCCGGCCTGCAGTGAGGCTCCGGAGAAATGAGTCTTAGTGGCTAGAGCACAGGCCCCGCCTGGCCACGTCCAGGGCTGCCCCTGAGGGTGGGGGCCAGGAGGCCTGTCCTCCATCACCGGCCCCCTCTGGCTGCTGACTCTTCGGTGGCGTTTCCCGTGAGTCCAGCTCCCTCGGCCTCCACGACCAGCTCTTGTTAGGGTTTATGCTTGAAGTGGGCTTCCACTGGAAAAGGACAGGCGTCCGGCTGTGTCAGAGCCACGCAGGAAGTGTTGGGTCCCCCAGCCCCCCCCCCCACCCCCCGCACTCACCTGCGTACTCCTGGGGCAGCATGGGTCTGTCCACGACCTTCCGAAAAGCCTCCATCCACGCCCGCTGCTCTGACTCCGTCTCACAGGCCAGCAGGAACCTGCGCTCCGGTGTCACGATGGTAATGCCGTGTGGCCAGTGGTGGCCCTGGGTGGACGGTGGGAGCCCGTCCAGCACCGTGTAGCCGCTCTCCCTGCTGCCGATGAAGACTTCCCCGCGAGCAAAGGCGTCCTGTGGGTCGGGGCCGGGCTGAGCCTCGGGGCCGGGCAGCCCACGCCCCAGGGATGCGGCCCTCCCCTCCCGTATGTTCTCCCCGCTGCCCGTGGCCGGCAGCCCTCGGCCTGTCATCGTGGGAGAGGAGGCATCACCCGTGAGGGCCCAGCTGACCCGGGCCAAGGCCCGTCCTTACCAGGGGATCTTTGAAGTACATGAGCCTCCGGTCGTCCATGGTGAACCAGCGCTTCCGGAAGCCTTCTGTTTGCTGTGAGAGAAACCCGGGGAATGGTCACTTAGCCTGAGGGCAGGGCCCCCACCTGTCTCCCTTCTTCACTCGGGCCTTCTGTAGGCTTGCTGCGTCCTGTTCCGTCCGCCAGATGGTGCCCCAGGACCTTTGCACTTGTACTGTCCCACCTCTGTGCCCTCCCCTCTCCTCCCCTCCCCGCCAGTTCCCCTCCTCACTGCTCTGTGCATCTTGATCCTCCCTGGGGGCTCAGCTGGGGCTCAGCCTCAGAGTCCTGTCTGGGCCATGGGGTCACTGCGTGCGGGCCTCCATGTGGCAGGGAAGGGGGCCCCAGGCGGGTGCACAGGTACCAGATGGACAGGGGCAAAGGCACGAGGCAGGACCTGGCACTAGCTAGGATGAGTGGGTAGGGCTAACCAGAGCCCCACAGTCCTGGGTCCACGGGGCCCCTGCTCACAAAGGTTTTGGGGTCAAGATGACCCATTAGAAGCGTGCCGAGAGCACAGTGAATCTTCGCCAAGGTGTGTCGCTGACCCTTCGACCCTGCACGGCCACCCCAGCCCCTGGAGGCTGAGACACTGGCCTCCAAGGAGGCCCCGGCGGCTCAGGTCAGCCAGTCAGACTCACCTTGGGCCCGGTTTTCTCCATGTATCCTTCTTTCAGGTAGTTCCGGGAGAGCTTTGGCACCAGCTGGGGCAGAAGACAGGCTCAGGCCTGGGCCTTCCCGGTCCCCACCGCCCCCCCACCCCCCTGTGTGTCCCAGCCCCTCCATCCCACCCTCATGGCCGCTGAGCTGAAACGCCCCCGCAGAAAGGAGCAGCGTCCATGGGGGCCCTCGGCCGGCCCCCCGGCCCAGCATCCCAGGCTCGGGCTGTGCCCCTCACCCCCTCCAACAGACACGAGCAGCCACCACTCACGTCGGCGTCGCTGGCGCCCGGGAACGCCACCTGCAGGTAATGGAAGCGGGCCGCGCGGAGCGCGTTGAACCAGTCCACGATCTCCTGCGGGTCAGAGGCTGGTGTGGGCCTGGGCCGTGAGCTCTGCCCCCCAGACTGTGTGCTGGGCGAGGCCTGCTGGGGGGGGGGGGGGGGCAGCCCTGAGCCGGCCCAGAGCGGGGGTGGCGATGTCTGAGCCGGCCGGCCCCTGGCCCTGAGCTGACCCTGCCCCGGGCTCTGGGCGGCTCCTTTCCTCTCCTACGGAGCTGCGGTTACAAAGCATACCCGTTGCCCAGAGGGAGGCCTGTTTTTAACCCCACCCGGGGCTGCCACCCCTCTCCTCTGAGGGAAAGAGCAAGAGGGTTGCTCTGCGGGAGGGGAGCCCCATCACCGGGCAGGGTGGACCCCCAGCCCCTTCCTCTCCTGGCTGCCACGCCCCGCTCTGGGCCCCCACCCCCCCGATGCTGGAATCTGCCCCAACCTCGGACGAGCCCAAACAGCTCCTTCCCCTGCCAGCACTTGGTACCCATCAGGCCGCCTCTCCCTGACCGCTGGGCAGCCCACTCCTGCCCACGGGTCACCCTGCGCCCGCCTTGGCCACAGCCGCCCCCCTCCCTCCTCTGCCATGCCTGCCTGCTGCAGATCCCACACCCTCTAACCATCCCTGCCCCTGGGGCCGGCTAGTGTCCCCTTCTGTTCTGTCCCCCACCTTCCTACACAGGACGTCCAATCCAGGCCGTGACCTCTACCTGGGCCCTGCCCACAACCCCGTTCACCCTTCCAGTGACCACTGGGCTCTCCATTTCCTCACCAGCCCCGGAGACCAGAAGGCACCGTCTCCTGCCTGCTCCCCGGCGCTGGCCTCCCGCCTCACGTCAGGCCTCCCTCGGATCATTGAAACCACACAGCTGGGTGAGTCATTGGCAGTTCGGTGACACTTTCCCAGCAAACCACCGCTGTACCTCCAATAGAGGTGAAAGTCCAGAGCGTGGCCGCAGGCCCTGCGGGGTCGGCCCAGCCCATGCCCTTCCTCTCCTGCCGATCTCAGCCTCGTCAGCTTATCCAGCATATCCTGTTTCATCTGGCCCCAGGGACGTTGCACGTGCCATCCCAGTGTCTGTCCTCATCCTTGGGATGTGAGTCCCCTCCCCCGCAGTCAGTCACTGTTTCCAGTTCTCAATGTAGGTGTGATTTTAGCCACTTGTCTCTCCTGACAAATCGTGCACCTGCTCACTGAGGGCAGAACCACGTCAGACAGTCTTCCTTGTGTCCAGGCCTAGGGCCCGGCCCCAGCAGGTGCGCACAACCCTCTCGGGGAAGGCACCGCTGCAGACGCGTGCTGCATGTACAGGAAGGCCCTGGTCTCAGTCTCCTGAGGAGAGAGAGGGCGGAAGCTTCTGGGTGAAGCTGAAGACTGGCTCACGTGCCTTGAGCCACGTCCCTCCTACAACCTGTTAATAGCACGTAACCTTGCGTGCAGTCTTCCAAAACCAGATGAGGAAGTAGAAAACTTGAACACACCAGCGACTAGTAACGCAACGGAATCGGTAATCAGAGATCTCCAAGCACACAAATTACAGGACCGGACGGCTTCAGCAGTGAATTCTAGCGAATGTTTAAAGAAGAGTTAATACCGGTTCTCAAATTACTGCGAAAGATAGACGTAAAGCTTCCAGATTGTTCTGTGAGGCCAGCATTACCCAGATAGCAAACCAAACACAGTTAGCCAATATCAGGCCAAGAGCTCTGAGAAATAGATACAGAAATCCTCAACCAAGTACCAGCAAATCGGATCCAGTGATCATTCACCTTGATCAAGTGGGTTTATTCCAGGGATGCCAGCGTGACTCAGAGTCACAAACCGACACGGTTTGTCACGTCAACAAAACAAAGGATAAAAACCGCATGATCGTTTCACCAGATGCAGAAAAAGCAAAAGAAAGCTTTTGACAAAGTACAATCTGTTCACGATACAAACGAAGGGTTAGAGGGGACGTGCGTCAACATGATAAAGGCCTTATTGCGGGACCTGCAGCTGGGGAAACAGAGCTGCTCCTCTGAGATCAGACAGTAACTCGAAGCTGCACGGAGAAACAAAGGTCTCGGGAAAGGGAAGTATTGGGGCAGTTGCACAACCTAGTTTTACTGTAACGACGGGCTGTAACTATACGTCGTGTTCTTCACATGATTTAGACTAAGACTTTGAAAGAAACAAATAGTAATTAAAAGCCACTCTTAACTGTAACTGGTTTGTAATTACATATCTTGTTTTACACGTACGTTAGGAGATAGAGCATTTAAAAGGATGACTATTTATGCCTCAGGGCACACGGTGCACGAAGAGGTAAGACCGTGGCATCTGCAGCCACGGGGTGTGGTCCAGGCCGAGTGAAGGAGCAGTTTCTGCGTGTTCCTGAAGTTCAGCTACTATAAATTGGATCCAGGAGGTTATAAATTTTGGATGTTAGATGGAATCCCCATGGCAACCACAAAGAGCCACAGAACATACACAAAAGGGAACCGGGAGGGACTTTCAACACTCGACTACAGAAGCTCAACACGAGAGAGGACAGGGACGCGGGAAGTGAGGGACAGCAAAGCCGTAGGCCGCGCACAACGGGACGAGCGCGAGCCAGACGGCAGGCCGTCCTTACCCACGTCCACGGGAAAGGCGAACGCGGGAAGCTCTTGGATCCACAGACAGGGGACGGCGGGCTGGACGACAGCCCGTGGTCCAGCCACGTGCCGCCTGCGGGAGGCTCGGCTGAGGTGGAGACACAGCAGGGTGGCGCGGTCAAAGGCGGGAAAGGAGATTCGTGCACACGGCCGCCAGGAGGCTGGAGCGTCTCACGGACACCAGACAAACAGACTCAAGTCAGAGCAAGGTCCCAAGGGACAAAGAAGGACGTTGCACGTTAGTAAGTCCTCGGTGCGGCCAGAAGACGTGACACACACTCACGCCTCGTGCCGCACCGTCACGGCATACGAAGCAAAACCCGGCGGAGGTGAAGGGAGAAACAGCCTCGAATAGCACACGGGGGGCTCGATACCGCGCTCGCGGTAACGGACGGCAGAGTCCGACACGGGAAACGAGGACTTCACACAAACGGCCAGATCCAACCACACGCGCCGGCCGACCGGGACGCGTTCTGGCCTGGTGCCCACGGGACGCGGCACGGGACCGACCCCACGTGAGGCCGCCTGTCGGTCTCCTACCAGGTGTCCTCTCTGGCCGCGACAGGGCGGATGCAGTTAGAAGTCAACACAAGGAAAAGTGGAACGCTCACGACTTCGTGGAAGCCACACACTTTTACGAGACGACCAGCGGACCAAAGAAGAAGCCGCGAGGGAGGTGAGCAGACACTTCGAGATGGGGGAAGGCGAAACGCCACAAGACACGGGATGCGGCCAAGCGTGCCAAAGGCGGGTCTGGCGCCGCAAACGCTGCCGTTAAAGCGCAAGGGAGGGGTCCGGTCCGCGACCTAACGGACAACGGAAGGAGGCCGACAAAGAAGAACAAGCCAGACCCAAGGCCGGCCCGAGGGAGGGAGACTGGAGCGAGCTTGATGACGGAGGGAGTAGAAACGCAGGAGAGAAAGTCAGCGAAACCGACAAGAGCCGGCTCTTCGACACGAACGGCAGTTGGCGAGCCTTGAGCCGGACGGACGAAGAAACACACGCGGGCCACTAAAATCAGACTCAAAAGCGGGGACACTGCCACCAGAAATCAAAGGGTCCAGGAGACAGCGCTGTGAACAAGGTCGCCGACGACGGGGGAACCAAGATGAAGTGGATAAATCCCTGGAAGGGGAAAGGCCGCCAAGACGAACCCGTGAAGAAACGCACGGTGTGCACGGGCCGGTAAACGAGTCAGGAGCCCCCCTCGGGAATCAACACTTCCCAGCAAAGAGGGGCGCCTGGGCAGCTCAGTATGTTAAGCGTCTGACCTGATTTTGGCTCAGGTCGTGATCTCACGGTTTGTTAGGTCAAGCCCCGCATCGGGCTCTGAGCGGAGTATGGAGCCTGCTTGGGACTCTTTCTCTCTCCCCCTCTCTCTCTGCCCCTCCCCTGTTCACTCACTCTGTCTCTCTATCAAAGTAAATAAACATTTTTAAAAGTTTCCAACAAAGAAAAACCCTGGTCCTGACACCCTCACTGCTGTTCCACCAAACATTTCAAGGATAACCCACACCAGTCCTTCTCAAACGTCTCCAAAAAAATTGGAGAGGAGGGAACACTTCCTAACTCCTAGGCAGCCAGTGCAACCCTGAATACCAAAGCCAGACAAAAATAGAAGATGGCCACAGACCGATATCCCATGTGAACACTGACGCAAAAACCCTCCACCACATACTAGCCAACAATTCAGCATATTTAAGGGTTATACGTCACGACCGAGTGGGATTTATTCCTGAAACGCAAGGAATTTTCAAGAAATCAATGAATGTAATACATTGTATTAACAGAGTAAAGGAAAAGTAAACCACATCACCACCTCAGTTGGTGGATAAAATGCATCTGCCAGAATTCGTACAGAAGCTCTGGGAACCTGAGTCATAACAGTTCTAAAAAACAAACATGGGAGAGTCACCCTTCTAATTTCAGCATTTATTGCAAAGCCACAGCAATCCAAATTACCTGGCACACAAACCAATGGGACGGAACCGAGAGCCCAGGGAGCAGTTACGTTATTTTTTGAGAAAGGGCGCCACCACCACCCGACAGGGGAAAGGACAGTCTTTTCAACCAAGTGTTGGGAAAAGTGGACGTCCTCATGAAGAAGAATGAAGTTGGACCCTTACCTCACACCACACACAAAAATGAACTCCAAGTGGATCAAGGACAAGGTAAGACTGGTCACTACAGATCTTAGAAGAAAACACAGGCAGAAGCTTCGTGGCGTCGGACACGGCCATGATCGTGCTGACGTGACCCCGAAGGCACAGGCAGCAAGAGACAAGTTGGACTTTTTGCAAATTGTGAACTCGCGTCCTTCAGATGACACTCTCCACAGAGTAACAGGGACCCACAGGCGGGAGAATGTTTTCAGATCACCCGATAAGGGCGTCACATCCAGAACATACAGAAAATCTACATCTCGGCAACGGACCACCCACCTCATTCCAAAACGGGCAAAATGGGAACCGGGTACACATTTCTCCAGACACAACGTGCAGGTGCCCCTCCCCCCGAGCAGCGTCACGCATCATCAGGGAGACGCGGGTCAAAACCGCTGTGATCGGCCCCTCACACGTCACAACGGCCAGAATCAGAAACCAGGAGCCGGTGCTGGCAAGGACGCAGAGAAACGAGCCGCGTGCCCTGCTTACGGCGATGCCGAGTGGCGCCGCTGCCACGGAAACCAGTGTGGTGGTTCCTCAAGAAACGAAACGGTGACCCCGCGATGCCACAATTCCCCTCCCGGCTGTATAATCACAAACACTGAACGCGGGGTCTCAGGTGTCGCTACCTCGACGTTCACAGCAGTAGCGTTCACGGCCACCAGCAGGTGCCACCCAAGGGTCTGTCGGAGGAGGAAGGGATAAACCACAGGTGGTCCATCCACACGACCACTCGGCCTCGGAAAGGAAGGAAGCAAGGACACCCGCTACCATGTGGACAGCCCTGAGGCTGTGGTGCTGAGTGACTCGAGCCAGACGCAGGAGAACACGACACCGGGATCCACTCACACGAGGTCCTGGAGTGGTCAGACTCACAGAGCAGACGGCGGGGCAGGGGGGCCGGGTCAGGGTCACTATGGGGAGATGGGACGTTCTGGAGACCGATTTGGGGGGCCGGCTTCACAACAACGAATGTACCTAATACCCCGGAAGCAAATGCTTAAACGTGAGAATGTGCATTTTAACGCAATAAAAGGAGAAAAGGTTGTTGACAGGTGGTTGCCAGGTGCTTGTGTCTGAAGCCTCACAGACACGTTTTGCCCTTGAAACCACGGGCACGTGGTCTGCAGCCAAACGTGGGACAAAATCCAAAGAACAATGATGAGAATCCCCCAGTGGCCAAAAGGACAGACCCCGAGGTGTTTGCAGGGAGCTCCCTCCACCCTCAGGCTGCAGAGGTGCAGGGTGGGAGGCGGGGGGACGGCCACGGAGCAGGACGCCGCGCACACGCCCCCAGACCGTGGCCCTCTTCCGTGTGGGCCCCTCCGGGTCCCATCCCCCACGAGGGCCCAGCTGGCTCCGCGCTCGCCGTGGGGGCGGGGCTCTCCCGAGACGAGGGCAGCCCGGCACCCACCTTCCCGTCCTCGTGGTAGACAAAGATGTTGCGGGTGCTGTTGTCCTTCAGGTAGGTGATCTGCAGGCCATGGGGGTGGCCGATCTTGGCCGGCTGGAAGGTGGCGTTCAGATGTTCGATCTTCATGACGGCCTTGGGCTCCTTGGCCTGGAAGCAAGGCCTCGCCTTAGCTCCGGGTGGGCGGGGGAGCGGGCAGTGCGGTCCTGTGGGCGCTGGCTGTGCTCTGTGGCTTTGGGCAAGGTGCTTACCCTCTCTGGACCTGGTTTCCCTGACCCGTAAGCCAACGGCAACTGGCGCTTGGCACCTAGGTGGACCCTCCTCTGCTCCTTTGGCGCTGAGCGCCTCTGTCCCGTGTGCCCCCTGCGCAAGGCCGGGCACGGTCCCCCACACCGCTCCCGTCCCGCCAGCCTGGCTTTCCTCTCTGCCTGGGGGGCCGGCAACCGTACCCTCGGCTCTTTGTGTCACGGGGCCACGTTCTGATCTGGAACTGGTCTGGGTGGGGGCAGGGCTCGACCTGCCCCTCCCCTGCTCGCCGCCCGGGCGTGCCCAGCAGGGAAGGGCTCGCTGGTTCTGTTCCTGGCATTGCCAACCCAGGCCTGGCCCCAGGGAACACTGAGGTGGACGGGGGCGGGGGGAGGGGGGCGGGCATCCCCATCCCCACGGGAGGGGCAGTGTGGCTTCCGGGAACTGCGTGCGGGCAGCTGGGGACCACGTGCAGCCACGACAGACCCTGGGCCCAGCTCACATCATTTCTGTTGAAATACTTCAGGGACCCCTCTCGCTCAGTCAGCACAAACTTCCGGCTTAGAAACTGCCCGTTGTCCCGGCCTCGCTTCCAGAGGGAGCCTTCTCGGTATCCTGGGGGGGAGAGAGGGCAAGGGTCAGAGGGTCACAGTGGACCACAGCCAAGGCCATCGTCCTGACCCGCACAGAGCATGGTCCCGCCCCTCGCCAGGAGACCCGTCAGCCTCTGG
Organism: Panthera leo; assembly: GCF_018350215.1. Classification (NCBI taxonomy): domain Eukaryota; kingdom Metazoa; phylum Chordata; class Mammalia; order Carnivora; family Felidae; genus Panthera; species Panthera leo. The sequence goes on from NC_056694.1 coordinate 658,230, forward strand.
GCTGGGAAGCTGGGTGCGCGCGGGCCAGACGGGCCCACGGTGCAGGGGCCCGAGACCACCCCTCCCCAGCACGCTGCCCGCTGCTGCCTGCCGTTTGGGCCATCTTTCCTTTTTCTTCCTGGAGGCATAATAAACACACGGAAGGGGTGCGGTGCGGCCCCGTGCGCAGGCCCACGGGCCCCTGTGGAGACGCCTGTGGGGCCGCCCGCGCCGGGCAGCCCCGAGGTACCCACCGCGGAGTCCTCGGGACCGCAGGCGTGAGGGGGTTCTGGGGATGGGCGAGCGTCCTGCATTGTCCAGAGGGCCCGAGGTCATCACGAGGGTCCTTGCAGGCGGGCGACCGCGGAGATGCGGGAGCGGACCCGCCCTGGCCTTCTCTCCGGCCCCCGGACCCAGGCTGCGGCCCTCCCCTCCGGATCCGCGGGACCGCCAGTCTGTGTCGTCCTGAGGCACGCGAGTTTGGGCCGGCCGCTGCGGCAGCTTTTGGAAGGGAACGCTGCCCCCTCCCGTGCACGCTCCTGCCCCCAGACGCCCCCTTCTCTTTCGTTCCTGCCTCACTCCCGTTGACTTCGCCTGTTCAAGACCTGGTCCGGCGCCCGGCTGTGCCTTCCCCCGACAGCGCGTGTGCGGACCGTGCGCGGCTCCTTCCTTTTTGCTGGGTGGGGCCCACCCGGTGCGACCGCGGCTCCGGGCGCCTGCCGTCCTTGGGCGCGTTCCACGGCGGGGCTGCCGGCCGCGGTCAGGGCTTGTGGGTTCCGGGACGAATCGCCCCACGGTTCCACCTGTTCTGCCCCGGGTGCGGGGGGCTCCCTGGGGCTCACGTCCGGCCGCCCCCCTGGGCCGTCAGCCACGCGCGGGGCCGTCTGAGGCTGGTCCGGGACGGGAGGAGGAGGCGGCCGGGCCCGGGGCTGCTCGTGCCGGCCCCTCGCCCCGCTCAGCACCCCCCAGAGCCCGACAGCCCTGGCCGCCTCCTGTTCGGATGCCACCTCCAGGCCCTGACCCCACCGCGCCTCCCCTCTGCGGCCCTGGCAGCCCCCTCCCGGACACCACGGAGACCGGGGCTATTTTCTCTGCTCTAGAGACACGTGGCCAGAAAAAGGCGCAGCCTGGCGTCGGGGAGGGGGCAGCTGGTGCCGCTCAGTCTGTCCCGGGACGGAGTGCCGAACGGGGCCTCTCCCCTCCCCTCCCCGCCCCCCCCCCCCCCCCCGACTCGGAGGCTCCTGCATACGGCACCAGCAGGCACCTCCCACCGCGTGCACCGGGGAGCAGGGCCACCACCACGTCCCCAGGCCCACACAGGGCCCTACCGTGAATGTCTGTTGACTAAACGAACAGCCACCCAGGGCAAAGCTGCAAGTGCACTTGCCTCCTGGGTCTTTGTGAGCAAGTGTCTACACCCACCGGGAAGCGCGGAACACAGGTTCTGCCCGGCAGGTGGGGCCCCCACACCTGCAAGGACGGTCCCCACCAGCATCTCCGGCTGGGCCCCCGACACACACGGCCCCATTCGGTCCCCAGAAAGCCCTCCGCGCTGTTATCCTCGTGCAGGAGGGGAAACAGGCCCAGAGGCATGGAGCGCTGGCTGACCTTCGGCTCGGGGCTGTGGCTCCCGGCGCAGCAGGACCCCCGCGGCCCGGCCCGCCCGCCCGCCTTGCCCGCCGGGCCCAGCAGGTGGCAGCAGCGCCCGCGACCCACACTCCTGCAGGCCCAGGCCCTGCTGGAAGTGGTGGGGGGGGGGGGGGGGGCAGCAAGCACGGGCCCCAAACCGCTCTGGCTCCCGGGCCACGTGGGTCCCGACGGCCAGCCGCCAGGAGGCCTAATTCTAGCAGCGGCAGTATTTTCGGACGGGCGCTGGCCGGGGTCCCTGACTGGCCCCAGCAGCAGGACGCTTTGGCCCGGAGCCCGAAGCCAGCGGCCGGCCGTGTTCGCACCCGGCCCTGCCGTGGGGTAGGCCTGCCCAGCCCTGGCCGGGGAAGGACGCCCGCCCCCCACACCCGGGGCCACACCCCGGGGTTCTAGCCCCCTGCAGGCTCCGGGGCTCCTGGCCATCGTGCCGCACGCCTACACAGCCTGGGGTGTGTCGATGCCCCACCCTTCCCCACACCCCTGCCAGAGGGGTCTCTCCAGGCGGCACGGGGCCCAGGGTGCCCTGCGGACGCGCACCCCCGGAGCTGGGCTGAGCGGGGAGACTGTCTACTCCCAAGGGCTGACCAGCCCCGGGGCAGAGGCCAGATGGTTCACTCAGCATTTACTAAGCGCCTACTGTGTGCCGGGCCCCACCACCCCCTGGGAAGCCGGACCGGCCAGCCCACCTCCCGGCCCCACTCGCTGCCTCTCCCCAGAAGCCCCGCGTGGAGCGCCAGGAGGACGTGCGGGGAGAAGGTGCCGGGCCCCCAGGGGACACCGCTGCTCACCCCCCCCCCCCCCCCCCCCCCCCCCCCCCCCCGGGGCGGCCCGAGCAAACCAGAGGAACGGACCATCCCCAGGGCGGGCCGGCGCCCGGGGCTGGACGTGCGGGGAGAAGGTGCTGGGCCCCGCCTCGGCCGCAGGGGCTGCAGAGCCGCTCGCTCGTTGACGCGGACGGGGAACCGCCACGCGCTTCTCACACGACGCAGAGAGAACGGAAACCACATTCCCGTGAAAGCCTGAGCACAACGCTCGCGGCGGCTGCAACCGGACACAAGCCGGGGACTCGTCCGCGCACACGACACTGCTCTGCGCGGGAAGGAGCGCCGGGGACGGGCGCAGCGCGGGCCAGTGTCGGCCGTGTCACGCCACACTCCAGAGGTGCCACGTCACTGGCTCCACGTAGTGACTCCGGGGCAGAGCGGGGGCCGGGAGGGGAGGCCGGCGATGGCCCGCAGGGTCCTGGTTGATCGGGAGTGTCCCGCATCTGCCTTTGTCACGGCTCACAGAACTGTCCCCTTCACGGGCACGGAGCTTATACGTGGATTGTATCTTTGATTTCTTAACTGGAGCCGGGACACGTGGCTTCCCGTGCCCAGACCCGGGGCGGCCCTCCCAGGACGGGAGACGCCCGGTGGAGAGGTGTTCTCTGGGCACAGAGACAGGGCCCGGGAGGCACCAGGGAATCGGAGGCCCACGGCAGCCTCCTCCCGAGAAGGGCCAAGACCTGGTTCCCGGCCCGTAAGTTCTAGACCCCGAGAGGTTGACGCAGGGTCCCAGGCCTGGCCCCCCTTGCCCCCCTCTCCCTGCTGCCCCAGCCAGCCCCCCGGTCTCCCCACCTGCTCCCGCAGCCCTCCCCGCCCCGCTGGGGGACCAGCACAGCCTTCCGCGTGGCCAACTCCACACGCCGCACACCCCGATCCCCACGTACAACATACTCGAGGGAGCAGCCAACGGTCCCGAGCCCCGTGGGGGCCCGCTCGCATCCACGTCGGTGCGGGGGTGAGGGGCCCGTCAGCCTGCCCCCTCCCAGACAGACCCCCCCCCCCGAGCACCTTCACTCTACGGGACCCCACCAGCCACCACCCCAGGGATGCCTCAGGCCCACTGGCTGCCCCGCATGCAACGCCATTTGATGCTTAACAACGACCCCGCGCTGAGCACTGTGTCCTCCCCGCTACACAGATGGGGAAACCGAGGCACGGGGGGATGGGCTCTGTCACACAGGGAGCCCCTGGCTCATCCTGTGACAGTGAGGACAAAGGCGGGGCGGGGTGCAAACTGGGGACCGGCCCTGCTTTGCACAGACAGGAGGGGACACAGGGAGACGGGGCGAACCACCCCCCCGCCCCCAGCCCCGGCAGGAACGGGGTCCGAAGCCTAGGCAGGAAGTGCTGTGTCTGTCGGTGACTGGGGGCGGCCTGGGCAGCCAGGCCCTCTGGACAACAGGGGGCATTGTCCTCCCAGTGAAAGGCGGCCATTGAAGCCCTGGCTCGAGGCGGGGCACAGGGTGGGGAGGCAGCCGTCACCAGGGTCACCCCTGCGAGCTGGGGTGGGGCAGGTGGAGACACCCTATCTCTACATGCCCGCGACCTTGTCCAAGGGCGGGGAGCGCCAGCCTGGTGCCTGTCCGTCCAGGGTCCGTCCGGAGCCCGGGCCGTGTGGCCGCCCCTCGCCCCTCGCCCCTCGCTCCCAGACACCAGGCGGTGCCTGGCCTGCGCGTGACCCGGCGGGAGCCCAGGGCCCACTCCACACCTGGCGACCGCAGGGCACTATGAACTACCCCGTTCTCGGCGGCCCTGCCGAGTCCCCACAGCCCTACGATGCCCAAAGGCGCCACCAGCTTCTCGGTCTTCCCTGCAGGCCGTGACCTTGACATCTTCGAAGAGCGCTGGTCAGCTCTTCGGGTCAGGGCCCCCCACGCAGGTCCGTCTGGGGTCTCCCCGAGGCGGAGCAGAGGCTTTATGTCTTCGGCCAGAAGGCCACGGAAGCCACGCTGCCCGTGCACCGGGGCCCCGTCCAGCCTGGTTGCCGCGGGTTAGGCGGGTCCGGCACTTCTCCGCCAGGGACACCCTTTCCCTCCGTCCTAATCCGACCCCACGGGAAGACGCTGGGGGACGTGCCAACCCCGCCCCTCCTCCAGCCCCCGAGGGTTTCAGCCCCGCCGTGGGCCCGTCCACACCTGCTCCGCCGGGAGTCCGCCCGGGGCCCGGCCCTCCCTCCCTGGCCCGTCCCTCCGTGGGCTCACGGGCGTGGCTTCCCCTGTGGCACCTTTGGCGCCCACGTCCCCTCACACAACTGTGCCGAGCCCTTCCTCCCGGGGCCACGTGTGGTGGTCACCGGCCGGCCCCACCTCCTACTGGGGGCGCAGGCTCCCGCCACGGCCCCTCCGAGCTGCAGGGCGGCCACGGCTTCGCCTCTGCTGTGCCCGGGCCTCACCGGGCCCCCGGGGCTGGAGGCCTCCCCGAGCCCCGCGTCTCCCTTCCTCCCCCTCCGAGGGGCCCGGCTAAACTGCATTCGGGTGGCCAGTGGGTGTGTCATCCCCTGGGCCCGAGAAAGTGCTCTTGTGGCAGGAAGTGCTCCCGGGAATCCCCTGGTGCTCCTCACAGGACTGGGGGAGGGGCGCCCGACGAGGAACCACAGGGCCGGGACTCCTCAGTGGTTGCCGGCCCCCCAGGTGCCCCTGCCCTACCCCCTGGACGCCGGGCTGGGGTGGGGGGCCACTCCCTCCGTCTCAGCAGAGCACTGCGCCGGCTTGGGGTCCGGGGCATCCAGCCAGCCGGGCACCAGAAGCTGCGGGGCCTGGTGCCCCTGGAGGCCCCCGCCTGGGAGACCCAGGAGGGCACGTGTGGGGCACCGGGGAGGCCTCTGTGGTGAGCGGGTGAGATCCAGAGGCCGTGTGGGGCTGTGGTTCCGGCTCCTCTGGGTCCCCAGGCTTGTGGGGGGTCGGTCCCCGAGGCCGACCTCTGAGGCCCGTGCACCAGCACCTCCCACGTGACTTGGAACGTGGCCTTGCCCCAAGGGGGGGCCTGGTGAGGACCCGGGCGGGGGCTGCCCACGGCCCGCGTGGGCCCTGACATCGGGACGCCAGCACCCTCCGCCAGCCCCGCGGGGTCCGGTGGAGAGGCGACCGTCTGCACGGCTGTGGCCTTGTGGGGCCACGGGCTCGGGGCCGCTGGTGTGTCCCTCCTGAGGACCCCCTGCTCCTGGCCTGTCTCACACACGCACGAGATGCTGGGGACGCTTCCCGAGGGGAACGGTGGCGGCGGCGGCAGCTACGGGCAGAGAGGACTCCCGGCCGGCCCCGCGGCCGCGGTGGGAGGCACAGGGGGGACCTGGCCCTCGTGGACCTCAGCGCCTGGGATGGACCCACGCGCTCCGGCCGTGGACCGGTCTGGTGCCCGCACCCCTCACTTCCGGAACCCAGCAGGGCCCCTCCCGTCACCCCTGCCCCATCTTCCGGCCCCGGCCCCACCCAGGCCGAGTCCGTCACTCCCCTCCCACCAGCACCTGGTCACCCTTCGGGTGCCCGCCGCGGCCCCGAGGCGCCAGCCCCGTCGGAGCTGTGCTGTGGGTGACCATGGGGTCCGAGCACCGGGCCGCCCAGCTCAGTGTCAGGAGGACCGGACACGGGCCAGACCAGTTAGGCCTGCCAGCGCCTCGGGCAGGGAGGAGAGACACAGAGACAGGCAGGGACAGAGAGATAAGGACAGAGAGAGACACAGAGGGACACGCGCACTCTTACCTGCGGAGTACGGCTCCTGCTTCTCCGGGTGGGTGAACTCCAGCCGTTCGTACTTGGCCCGGATCCACTGCTCCCGCAGGAGCCTGGGGAGGGAGGGCAGAGTAAGCCCCGGGCCGAGCGGGACCGCGGGGCGTGGGGGCCCCTGGCACCCCACGGCCACGCGGCCACTGAGAGCGCGCGTGTCCACCCTTGCCGACGGCAGGGCCGAAGGGCCGCCCGCTTTGATTTTCAAAATCATTTGCTGGTCAGACAGGTCTGCCACTAACACCTCCTCCTGAGAAAACAAGAAATGGCCCCCGGGGGCGCCTGGCTGGCTCGGCCGGAGGAGCCTGCGACTCTTGATCTCGGGGTTGTGGGTTCAAGGCCCCGCACTGAGGGCAGAGATTACAAAAAAAAAAAAAAAAAACCTAAAAAATTGGCTCTGACTCACGTGGCCGTAACGCGACCACCGAAAGCGCTAATTCTGGCAGCTCACGGCGCCTCTCCAAGGTTATGCCGCCGTCACCCCCAAGAGGACCCCCGTGCCCACCAGCGCCCCCCCCAGCCCCCAACCACAGTCCACTTCCGCACGGAATCGGGCGGGTACGAGGCTGTCTGGGTCAGCCCCACCGGGGCGTCATTCCTTTCCGTCCACCGGCCCTCGAGGTGCACCCCCGCCCACCGCCCACCGCCCCCCGGGAGGGCTGCCCCAGAGGCGGCAGAGGGCCGTCTGCCCAGAGCGCCCGCTCATGCCCGTGGTGGGTCCTGCCAGACGGCCCGGCGCCCACGGCCCTCGCGGCCCCTCCGCCGGGCGAGGCAGCGGCTTCCTCGCCCTCCTCGCCCTGCGGCCCCTGGGGCCCGACCCCCCTCGGAAGGGGCCATCCGACGACACGTCTGGGACCCCGGCACGGCCCTCGGGCTCGGAGGCCCTTCCTGCCGCGTGCGGGGGCCTCCCCGGGCCCGGCACAGAGGCTCCCGGCGGCAACAGCGGGACTAAGCCCTGGGAGCAGGCACGGGAGGGGGTCCCCGCGCTGCTTGGCAGGCACATCCCGGACCGCTCGGCCCCCGGGGACCCCACGGCCAGGGTGTCGCGGCAGGGGGCCCCGCCCTCCGGAGGCCATCTGGCCCGGCCTCCCGCACCAGGGAAAGCCGGCAGCGACGGGGTTCCCGCTATACGTGAGGCCCGGCGACGAGGGAGGCAGTGCCCACACCCCGTCTCGGGCCGCTGATGAAACCCCAGACCTGCTCTGCGTTCTCGGGAGCTGAGGGCGGCCAGGCTTCGCCGCCTCCCCGCCTGCCCCGTGCCCTCCGCCCTCCCCACAGCAGACCCAGACCTCCTGTCGTTTCATCCGCCTGGTTTCAGAGGCCATTAAGGGATGAACTGTGTCCCCCACCCATGAAAAGACGTTGGTTCCTAACCGACACTGCAGACTGGCCCCCATGTGGATGGATTAACGGGTCATGATGAGGTCGCCCCGGAGTCGGGGCGCCCTCGGGGTGGGGGGAGTCTGCACAGACACAGGACGGCCACGTACAAGCCGAGGAGGGGGCTCAGGGGACCCCACAGGCACCTCGACCTCGACCTCCAGGATGTGGGAACAGTGAATTTCTGTTGCAAAAGCTGAACACCCGGTGTTTCGTCACCCTGGCCCCCGGAAGCCAGCACGGGGCCCCTGCCAGCCGGGCACCCTGCCCGCTGAGGGCTCGGGGGTTCCTCCAGGTTCCGCCGAGGCTGCCTGCTGAACCCACGTCACAGGAAGCCAGGGGCCGGCTGACAGCAGAGGGAAAACCGGGAGGGCCCTGGCGACCTTCTTCCCGCCGTGTGAGGACCGAATGCCAGGCCAGCGGGGCAGACACGGGAAGGGAACTGGGTCCCGCCCCCTCTGAGTCACCGCCTGACACTAACACGGCCTGATCCGCAGGCCTTCTGAGCACGGGTCCTCACGGGCCCCGTGCCCCGGGCAGGGGGACACCCCCGCCCCCCCCCCAGGCCATCCTCACGACACCTGGGAGGCTCCCTGTCTCCGCAGTGTGCACATCTGAATCCCCACGGTTTACAAAGGGATTCCACCACACCTCCTGCCGCTGCACGGCTGTCCACAGGGAGCTTGGTGGGTCAGCTGCCACACCTCCCTGGCCAGCTTTCCCCACGAGGGGCTGGGACCTCACCCTTGCAGATGTCTGCACCCTCCTGGGCCTCTGGGGCTTGGCCTGGGCAGACCCGAACACCCACAGAGTGTGGGGGCCAGGGCAGGCTCGGCTCCCACAAACCTCCGCCTGGCGGAAGCTTCCGGAAGGCAAGGCCCGCCCCGGGTCGGCACGCTCACCACCCTGGGACGCCCGGTCACCTGATGGGTCCTGACCACACTGCCCCAGCAAGGGGCAGGGATGGTCTCTGTGAGCATGTCCTGGCAAGGGCGTGGCCCGTGTTCCAGTCTGTCCCTTGTCATACACTCAGACAGAAGGGACATATGGGGACACATGCAAATAACCAGACCACAGGGCAGCCTGTGGCCGGGGCGATAAAATCACGTCTCACAAATAGCTGTCCGGCCTCGCTGATTCATACTGGGACATGAATGGCCTGGCGTGGCCTCAGGGTCCAGATTTCCCCGGGAGCCCAGAAGCAGTGGGGTCTCGGGATGTGACACGGTGTCTGCATGGGGGTGGGTCCCTGGCAAGGCGTCCTGTCCCCAGAGACCCGCAGCCAACAGCATATCACCGGCCCGGGAGGTGGGTGGGCCAGGTCCCCACCTTCCTTTCCAAGAAAGGGCAGCTCACCCCCAGGCAAGTGGCCACGAGGTCTCCCACCTGCCCCCATGGGAACAGGGCTCCCCAGCATAGAGACCACGTCCCAAGTGCTGGTTCCAGCTCGTCTGCTGGCATCTGTGTCACCCTGAGAAACTCACCCAACCCCTCTGGGCCCCCAGGAACACCCTTGTCAAAAGAGGGCCATTCGTTCCGAGCTGTGGCTGCCACCGTGGACGAGGGGAGGCGGTTGGTGGGGGGCGGGTCTGGGCGGCACCCCAGGGCCAGGCCTGTGCTGGGAGCAGAGGGCCGAGGCGTCCCTGGCGGCGATGCCCAGGGAGGGAGGGAATGCAGGGAGGTCTAGCTACGCCGGGGGAGGGGATGACTGGCTTGGGTGGGGGGACAGGGGGACACCCTGAGACAGGCGGTCGCACAGATGCAGCTTCTCAGCATCCTCCTCAGACCTCCGGGGGCGCTCGAGGGCCCCCAGCAAGGACCCCACCGCCCAGCCACCGGCCCGGGCCCACACCCGCCCCCCTCCGGTCTTCCAGCCCCAGACAAAACCGCTCGGCGACTTACTGGCAATCAGAGGACGTGGGCCGGTAGTAGAAGGGAGGCACTTTGGACTCATACGCGTCTCTCGCAGCGTCATTTCCATGGGAGGCCATGAACTGTGGAGAGAGGACAGGGTCAGTGCTCCCGGAGGCCGGGGCCGGGCCGGCTGATCCCCAGCCGCTCCTGTCCCAGCGAAGGTGGTTCGCAGTGGCCGCGGGGACAGGACCTGCACTTCCGGGTAGAAGGGGTGCTGGGGAGGGTGGCAGAGAGGCCGGGCCCTGCATACATCCCCCGGGACGGCAGCGCTGTGCCCTCCGCCCGAGGTGCCCCGTCCCTGCCTCACGCGAGGCCCGCCGTCCACTCATCTGACCCACACGGGCAGGCGGCCCTCGAGAACTGGACACAGCGAGGGCCCCAGAGATGGAGACTGGCCCGGGGCAGCAAAGTGCGTGTCCCCCGAGGCGGACGGACAGCAGGAGTCAGGAGTGGGGAGCAGGGCACTGACACGGGCAGTGTGGGTGGGCAGTAGGTGCAAAGGCCCTGAGGAGGGTGCTTGGCGTGCTGGTGTTGGATGACATCCCAGGGCCGGTGTGGGGAGCAGGGAAGGGGCCAGAGGGGCCTGACCGCACAGTGGCCTTGAGGACAAGGGGAGCAAAGGAAATCCCTTGTGTTCCAATCCTGCCTCCTTCCCGAAGCCTCCAGGGAAAGCCTTTCTTCTAACAGCATGGAGCTTTGGGGACCACTGGGTCGTGACCATGGACGACCCAAGTGGTTCAACTGGAAAATACCACCAACAGTAAGACACTTGAGCAAAAGGCTGGTACCAAATTAGAATTCTGAAATCAGAATTCTATGTACCCGAAACCTCAGCCAAGAAGCAGCCTCACAAGAAATGCTCAAAGTCTCCACAAGACAAAACTTACACGCTCCTGAGGGATGAGCACAAAACTGCGCACAGAGACCCGTGCTTGGAAGGGGTGGGAACATGCCGCCTCCTTCTGTTAATCTATGCGCTTTTGGAAGTTGTCAAAAACAAAAACAAAAACAAAATAGGAATAGCAGTTTTTTTTTTTAATTTTTTTTTAACATTTTATTTATTTTTGAGACAGAGAGAGACAGAGCATGAATGGGGGAGGGGCAGAGAGAGAGGGAGACACAGAATCGGAAGCAGGCTCCAGGCTCCGAGCCATCAGCCCAGAGCCCGACACGGGGCTCGAACTCACGGACTGGTACATCGTGACCTGAGCCGAAGTTGGACGCCCAACCGACTGAGCCACCCAGGCGCCCCTAGGAATAGCAGTTTTTAAAGCTAGCAATGGTTCTAAAGTTGATTTTAAAGTTAACAAGCAGGGGAGGGGCGCCTGGGTGGCTCAGTCGGTTAAGCATCCAACTCAGCTCAGCTCATGATCTCACGGTTCGTGGATTCAACCCCCACGTCGGGCTCTGTGCTGACAGCTCAGAGCCTGGAGCCTGCTTCGGATTCTGTGTCTCCCTCTCTCTCTGCCCCTCCCTGGCTCATGCTCGCTCACTCTCTCTCTGTCTCTCTCAAAACATAAACCTTAAAAAAAATTTTAAAAAATACGATTAACAATGGGGCGCCTGGGTGGCTCAGTCGGTTAAACGTCCGACTTCGGCTCAGGTCACGATCTCACGGTCCGTGAGTTCGAGCCCCGCGTCGGGCTCTGGGCTGATGGCTCAGAGCCTGGAGCCTGCTTCCGATTCTGTGTCTCCCTCTCTCTCTGCCCCTCCCCCGTTCATGCTCTGTCTCTCTCTGTCTCAAAAATAAATAAAAAACGTTAAAAAAAAAATTAAAAAAAAATACGATTAACAAGAAAAAATATTCTAGAAAATTCTGTAAATGAAGACTCTTCCTACCAGATATTAAAACCTGTTACTGACTAGAAAGCCTAATCAACGAAACCAATAAAAGATCCAGAAATCGATCCGCTAGAATCTAAGACTGATATTAAGTGAATTTAATAGGATGGATTAACGGCCATCTCACATCAGCGAGGGGCGTCCACTGGCTGATCATCAGTGGGGGCAGGAAACGCAGAAACCATTGGAGAAAAAGTATGGCTGGACGCAGCCTTTCAGTGACATAACTTCCAGCTGAACTGAAGCTGTGATTTCCAAAATTAAACAGTAAAAATAGTAGATAAGAACCAGGGTATAATTTTAAAAATCATGTTAGGAAAACACAGGAGGAAATCTCCCATTAATGTCTCCCGTTAACACGTGGTTTCCCAGATGTCTTTCCAGAAGCACAAACAACCAGAGACAACAGTGGAAGTTCAGAATTAAAAACTGTGCTCCAGGGGCGCCTGGGTGGCGCAGTCGGTTAAGCGTCCGACTTCAGCTCAGGTCACGATCTCGCGGTCCGTGAGTTCGAGCCCCGCGTCAGGCTCTGGGCTGATGGCTCGGAGCCTGGAGCCTGTTTCCGATTCTGTGTCTCCCTCTCTCTCTGCCCCTCCCCCGTTCATGCTCTGTCTCTCTCTGTCCCAAAAATAAATAAAAAACGTTGGGGAAAAAAAAAAAAAAAAAACTGTGCTCCAAAGGACGCCATCGAGAGAGTGCAAGCATCGTGCTGACAGCAGCCGGGCGAGAAGGGCACGGCGCGTGGCCGCGGGGCCGGTGGCACTGGGTCCTTGGACGTGACGGGAATACTTGGAAACAGACAACGTGACCGTGGCAGACGCCATCACACTGTTCCCTTTAAAATGGCGGGTTTAGGGGCACCTGGGTGGCTCGGTCGGTTGAGCGTCCGACTTCGGCTCAGGTCATGATCTCGCGGTCCGTGAGTTCGAGCCCCGCGTCGGGCTCTGTGCTGACAGCTCAGAGCCTGGAGCCTGTTTCGGATTCTGTGTCTCCCTCTCTCTCTGACCCTCCCCCGTTCATGCTCTGTCTCTCTCTGTCTCAAAAATAAATAAACGTTAAAAAAATTTTTTTTTTAAATGGCGGGTTTGGGGGGCGCTGGGGCGGCTCAGTCACGTGTCAGACTCTTCATTCTGACTCAGGTTATGATCTCACAGTTCATGAGTCCGAGCCTCGCGTCGGGCTCTGTGCTGACAGCGTGGAGTCTGCTAGGGATTCTCTCTCTCTCTGCCCCTCCCCCATTCGTGCTCGTGCTCTCTTTCTCTCTCTCGAAATAAATAAATAAATGTAAAAAAATAAAATAAAACGGTGGGTTTTCTGTTACGTGGTTTTCACCTCAGTCATAAGAAATATATACGTATACAGCTCTTCAAGAATATACATTTCTTTTTTTTTAATGTTTATTCATCTTTGAGAGAGAAAGAGAGACAGTGTGAGAGGGGTAGAGTCAGAGAGAGAGGGAGACACAGAATCCGAAGCGGGCTCCAGGCGCTGAGCTGCACAGAGCCCGACGCGGGGCTCGAACCCACGGACCGTGAGATCACGACCTGAGCCGAAGTCGGACGCTTAGCAAACTGAGCCACCCAGACACCCAAAAAATTGGTAAAGGATTTGCGTGGACGTCTCTGTGGAGCACGTACGCAGACAAGCCGGCCGGCGTACGTGGAGATGCTGACCGCCAGGCGCCCACGAGGGCGTCTAGAATCAGAGGCAGGCGGTACGATGCGCTGGGGGCCCGGGGACCACAGTGCACTGCCAGGGGCCACGTGCACCTGTCCTGCACCCCCTGGGAGACCCCCAGGCGTCAAACACAGAGCCCCGTAAGGCACAGCGAGTCCAGGCCATTCCCGGAGGAAGGCGACCCCTGCCCGTGACTCCCTCGCAGCAGCCGAGGGAGTCACGCAGCCCAAGAGTCACCGATGGACGGGCGAGGGCGTAAGTCGAGTGTGGCCTATCCACGCAGCGGGAAGCAGTCCACGACAAAGGGGCTTGTGGCGCCGATTCCCGCGGCCACGTGGCTGAACCCTGAACACATGGTGCTCCACGGGGAAGGAAGTCACAGAGGCCACGGGGGGGGGGGGGGGGGCGGTCCACTGACATGACCCGCCCAGAAGACGTATCGGGACAGAAAAGCAGATGTTACTTCCGGTAGGGGCTGGGGTGGGGGTCGTGGAGGGAAGGGGGAGGGGCTGCTGAGGGGCACAGGGTCTATTTTGGGAAAATGTTCCAAAATCAGGCAGTGGGGCCGGTGACGCAGCCGGAAACGCGGTGAAATCGCGTCCGTTCACACCTCACAAGGGCGAGTGGCCTGGCGTGAGAGCCGCGGCTCAGTAACGCCCTTATGAGTCAAAAGGAGCCTGGGGCAGAGCGGGCCCCTCTAGGTACCCAGAGACCCGAAAACCACAAAACGCTGATAATTTTGACTCCACCAAGTAAAAAAGTTTCCACTGCACACAGCACGAGCAGAGCCAGAAGGCAGCGCGGACCGGCGGGCCATACGGTCTCGAAGGGTCAGACCCCCAAACGTGGAAGAACACGAGAAAACGAAACAGCTAACAAGGAGTCAGCAAGGGCGCCAACGGGAGGCCACGGATGAGACGCAGAGGACGCTGACCCGCGCCACGGATGCTCAGCGTCACTCGTGATACAAAATGCCATTGGGGCGCCTGGGCGGCTCCGTCGGTCGAGCGGCCGACTTCGGCTCAGGTCGTGATCTCACGGTCCGTGAGTTCGAGCCCCGCGTCAGGCTCTGTGCTGACTGCTAAGAGCCTGGAGCCTGTTTCGGATTCTGTGTCTCCCTCTCTCTCTGCCCCTCCCCTGTTCATGCTCTGTCTCTCTCTGTCTCAAAAATAAATAAACGTTAAAAAAAAAAAAAAAAAAGCCAAACAAGGACCCCGCAGGGACACAGCAGAGGAGGATCCCGGGGCCAGGGTGTGCGGGTGACGCGAAGTCTCCCGGAATCACAGTCACGTGACCTCCCACGTGCAGGAATTAAGGTTCCAGGACCTGCCACGGTCCCGCGGTGGCCTGGCGGTCACGGGGGGTGGGGAAAGGCAGAGCCGGCGCGTCTGTCCAGGGGCCTGGTTCCATGAACCAAGATTCTCCACCGGAGGGGTGACTCCGCCCCGGCGGGCAGGACGGGGGCCACGCTCGGTCACAACACTCCTTGTGGGCGCAGGGCTCGGTACCAAACCACGGCGCCCCAGGTGCTCGTGGGCAGGTGGACGGGCAGACAGAACGAGGCCGGTCCACGCAGCGGACGTCGTCCCCCACAGAAAGGCCCAAGCCCTGACAGGCGCTACCAGGCGGGCGGAGCCTGGCCGCGTGGCACTCAGTGAAAGCGGCTGAGGCCAAGGCCACCTGCTGCCTGCGCCCTTTCACGAAAATGCCCACGACAGCCACGTCTGTGGAGACGCAGAGCCTAGGGACGCCGCTCGGCCTGGACCGGACGGCGAGGAGCACGGGTTCCCTTGTCGGGCGTGAGATGTCCTAAAAGTGACTCCGGTGACAGTGGCCTGACCGTGGACCCACCGGAAACGGCTGAGCTGTGTGCTTCGAAAGGGTGAACTGGGGGGCGGACAGCACAGGACACGAAGGCCTTGCTCACCCCATAAGCCCGTCCCCCTGCCCCGCCCGCCCCTCCCTGCCCCCAGCCCCCTGGGCTCCCCGCACCACCACCCTGCCCTCTGCCCTCCCCCCTCTTCCCCTCCCCCCCACCCCACACTCCTCAACCCCCCCGCCCCCCACCGCTCCCCCCTCACAGTGCCGGCCACAGCCAGGAGCCGGGAACACCGGGGGTGGCCACTTCGAGGTGTCTGTGACCCAGGGGGCCGGGCCGAGGGCCCCGTGGGGGTGCAGCCGGACCACAGGGGCTCCTCCAACCCCCCGCAGCCCCAACCCCTCGGGGCCGTACCTCCACTTGGGCCTCCTCCCAGGCATCCAGGCGGACTGACTTCACCTTGCTGACCTGGGGGATGTTCCGGTGGATTCCCGAGCAGCTCAGGCAGATGAACACCCCCAGGGTGTAGGAGGCCCAGTCGGGATCTGGAAGGCAAAGGCGAGACCCTCAGGGGCTGGAGCTCGGCCGGGCCTCTCTGTGGCCTCAGTCTCTCCACCTGCGCAACGGGAGACCGGCGAGGAGATCCCCGGGGCGCACCGGCTCCGTGTCCCGCGCGGGGTCCCTGCCACCAGCCACAGGTGAGCGGCCCCACCCCCGAAGTCCCAGCTCCACAGACGCCCGAGCGGACGCGCCGCGGCCACGGAGACGTGCCCGACAGCGACACTCGATCGGCACCAAGTGCGCCGGGCGCGACAGGGACACTGGCTTGGCCGCGCGCCCACGCGCTCGGACGCACCCCGACGTCTCGCTCGGTGCAACAGCCACGTGCGTTTGCGGATGGCCCTTGACCCGGTCAGGGGCGCGGGTCCACTTTTCCGCAGGTTTGCCAGGTTTCACGTTGAGCCACGGCAGGCGAGCGTGGCGGAACGTGACGCTTGTTCACTCGGGGCACCGACGGCGCCTCCAGGACTGTTCCTCCTGTCGCGCACAGCCCAGCCCGGTAACGGCGCGCGGGGCCGGGGGCTGGGAGGACCGAGCCTCAGGGCCAGCTCTCAGAAGGGGCGGCAGCCGCTGAGACACCTTCCACTTTTAAGCGAAGCTTCTGGATCAGCCGGTTCGAGTCAAGAGGCCGGGAGGGCCAGAGCCCCTCCGCAGACACCACAGGCCCAGCCACAGGCCCACGGCTCCGTGCCAGGGGTGTGTTTGCAGGGGGTGTGCATGTGTGAGTGTATGAGAGCTCACGTGTGCACACACACGTGAGTGGGCAGATGTGGGTGTGCACACGTGTGCGAGTGGGCAGGTGCGGGGGCTGTGAAGGGGCACCTGGGGCCCTGGGGCCCCCCGTTCCCGCCCGGACTCTCGCTGCCCCAGGGCAGCCGGCCCCGCCCCCTCCCGTCCGTCTGGGGAGACGAGGGCTGGCCTACAGTGAGACCCGAGAGGGACACAGGCGGCCGGGAGGCTGGGCAGTTGAGCACGGGGACAAGAAGCGCCAGAGCTGGCGGCCACGGGCCTCGCTACTTTCCAAACCTAACAGCCTAGCTCGCGGCACCCCCGTCCCCACGGCGCCCACGGGGTGGTGAGCCGAGGTCTAGCAGAGGAAGTGCGGGCCGGGGAGGCAGGCTGCTTCTAAGCGGCGCCCAGAATAGAGAAGTTTCAGGAGAACAGCCACGTCATCCCGAGGGCCCTGCGGCCCCCAGGCCGGCTGTCTGAGGGGCGGGGCCTCCGAGCCCTCCCTCCTGGTCCCCACAGGTGCTTATGGGGTGGGGGTGGCTGGTGCAGGATGGGGGTCCCGGTGGGTCTGGGGCGGTGCGGGACGGGGAGGTGACCCCACGCACAGACACGGGCTCCTGGCCGGCGCTCTGAGACCACCAGGAGCCCCGGCCCCCCCACCTCCTGTCTATCCCGGGGTCGCCGACCCAGAGGCTCCCGCCAAGGGCGCAGCCCAGGGAGCCCGAGGCCTCAGAGCGTCGGCTCTGGGAGCCTCGCCACCCCCGCCCCCCCAGAAGAGCTGTGAGCAGAGGCGCGGGGCAGACAGGCACACCCGTCCTCCCACACGTCCCCTCCATCCATTCCCCCCACCCCACCACCCCCGGGGCCCTTCTGCCAGCTCCGCCCACAGGCCGCCACCCCGGAAACCAGAACATCACCAGCTTTCTGCTTGGAACCCACAGGGGACTTTTCCCCCCCCTCTCCGGGCTCCTCCCCACGCCCGGCCCGCCCCATCCCTCCCACACATCAGGGCAAATGTCACCCTCGCAGGCCCCCCGAACACCAGCTCGAGGGACCCCCGCGCGTCCCCATCATAACGCCCTCTGGGTTCTTCGCGGCATCTGCCAGTCCCGACACTTAGTTCCTGCCCTGTTTCTCGTGTGCTGTCGGGGCCGCTGCGCGTGGACGGGTGCCACGAGCCCCCTCCCAGCAGCCCGGCCGCACCCACATTCGGTACCCAGATGCCTACGCTGCCCCCACAGCCACGAGCTCCCTTCCGCTGCTCCAGGGTAACGGCTTGGGGGACGCCAGGGCACGGGCCACCACCCTTGCCGCCCTGAGCACTGACCTGGGGACGAGGCTTGGCTGCGGCCAGAGGCCAGGCCTCCAACGTGCCGGGACCGTGGAGCAGGCAGGCCGGGCACGTCGGGGGCCCCGGGAGTGGGCCGCGGGTTGCTCGGGTGGGGGGAAGGCCACGTGCCCCGGCTCTGCGCCTCCCCGGGGCCCAGGGGGCAGAAGGAAACCCCGGGCGGGGGTCGGAGAGCCATAGACCCTCCTCCGGCCCAAGGGCTCTTGGCAGTACGCGGACAGAGGACCGCCACACGCGACCCAAGCCTTCACAGGAACGCGGGGACGCGGGCAACACGCAGAGAACGAGCGCAGGGTCCCCGGCTCTGCACGAACCCACCTCTACCTCTGCCCGCTATTCTCAGAATACCCACTCCCTGCATTCTGGTGTCATTCTCGAGAAACCGCCCGGCTGCTGCGAGGGGCACATGGAAGTCCCGCCCCCGGGCTGCCCCCCGCCAGGCCCCCGCCCCACGCACCCCTGTGCCGTGGGCACGGCCCACCCTTGGCGGCCCTCCTGGAGGCACCCACCCTCCCTGGGCCCCGGGAGCCGCTCCCTCTTTTTGAAGATGCTGCCCCACCAGGAAATGAGGAACTCGTCCGGCAGGAGACAACGTGAGCAGGGAAGATCCACGCGGGCCGCGGACTCGGCCACCAGCCGGCTGGGTCCCCTGGCGTCGCTGCCCGGCCGGAGGGGCCCGCCCAGCAGCGGAAAATCACACCAGGGCAGGGCGGCGGGCTTTCTCCCACAGCCGGACCCGGGAGCCACGGCTCCCTCCCGCATTCGTACTCAGGAGAGACGTGGGCCCCCGCCCGCCTGAGCTGCCCCACTGGCCGCTCACCAGGGAGGACCCCGTGGCCCCGTCACACACCCTGTAGAGCTGAGCAGACCCCCCCGGAGCCAGATGGCCCGGGTCCCCCTCCCTTCCCACCCTTCTCAGCCGGGCGTCCCAAGGCAAGTCACTGACCTGCTCTGGGTCTGTTTCCGGCCTGCAGAATGGGCACGCAGAGCATTCAGGAGCGACAGCCGGGCGCGGAGTGCTCGGTTAAGGGCACTTGTCGTGCAGTGGCACATGCGTCCAGGCCACGCTGCCTGTCCCAGGGATTACGAACGGCTCCTCCACCCTCAGATACGTCCCGGTTCGGATGGTAACTTCCTCGGCCCCCGGGACGAGGGTCTGCGGCAGAAACCATCGGGGCTCAGCAGCATCTGTTTCTCCAGCTCCCCGGGGTCGGAGCTCACTTCCCAGTCTCCTGGAAGTTCGGCGTGGCTGGGGTTCTGGCCCGGGGAACGTGATCGGATGGACCCGTGTCCCTCTGGGCCTGGCCGACAGCCACCACCCACCCATGTGCTCATGTCTCCATCCTTAGCTGCTGTGTGTGTGTGGGGGGGGGGGGCTCTGAGAAGGGGGGAGGGGTGGAGGCCATAGCGGGAGGAGCCTGGGCCCCCGAGGCACTGTCTGCCGCAGAGAGACCCGGGAGAGCTGGGACCGGGCGCCCCTGCAAAGCTCTGTGTTACAGGCAAATGACAAATGACAAGTCTGGTCTCTGAGATGCGGGGTGTCTGTTACGGCCGCTGGCCTTCCTGACGAACTGTCTGTCTCCCCATTCATTGGGGCCCCCAGGACCCAGCACAGAACCTGGCCAAAACCAGGGGCCCAAGAGTTCATGCTGAATGAGCCCCCCAACAGCCCCACGCGCAGTCCCACTTCCGAGAGAGAGTCAAGGCCTCGTCCCCCGCCTCACCGGCCCGCGTTCGCCGAGGATGCGCGGGCAGGCGGGGAGCGTGCAGGGCACAGGGGCTTCGCGGGGAAGAAGGGAGCTGCAGCGGGGCTCACGGCTTGCAGTGAAATGCTGTCCCGGAGAACGAGCGGCGAGGACCAGCGCAGGTCCCAGGAAGGGGAGAGTCCCAGCTCACCACTCGGCTCTGCCTTCCCCAGAGACCTTCACGGAGCTGCTCCGTCAACGGCTGCACACAGAGTACCCAGCAGGTACAGAGTCTCGGGTGAGCAGCACCCCTTCCGGGCCTCACCCTCCTCATCTGTAAGATGGGACAGTAACAGACACCTGCAAAACGGGCCCAACTGGGATGCAGGGCCCACCGGGGTGCAGGAGAGACCCCCACTTTTCACCACCCGGGGACGTCTGCTCTGAGAGTGGACCTCTAGCCCAGGCCTCCCTCCTCACGGCCTTCATCCACTTGTGTGTACGTTCTGAGACTGGCTGAACAAAGACCACCAGATGCCCCTGCCCGGCCATCCTTCTACGCAGTGTCCCGGCCTGGAACATCTGTTCGCAGAACACTTTGGCGGGGATTAGCAAGCTGCGGCCCTCAGGCCCAGTGTTTTGTAAATAAAGTTTTATTGGCACACGGCCACGTCAATCATTTAGTCTATGGGTCCTTCTGCAATAACCCAGCAGAGTTGGGTGGTCGTGACAGAGAAGGTGTGGCCAGCAGAGCCCGAAAAATTTCCTATCTGGTCCTTTAAGAAAACATTTGCTGCCTGGCTCAGCAGAAGAATACCGACTCTCGATCTTGGGGTCGTGAGTTCGAGCCCCATGTTGGATGTAGAGATTAAGACACAAAAAGAAAAGAAAAAGAAAACGTTTGCGAAGCCCCGCATTAGAGGGAAAAGGGGTGAGACACAGATGTGAGCCCAGGGAGGACCTGTGATCGGAGGGGTGCTTACTGTCACTGCTAACAATCATCTCTGACAACAAGGCTTCTGGGTTTAAGGAGTGGCTACAGATGGGCCCGACATCTCACGACTGACGTGCGGACCCACTGGTACACAACTTAAGGCTGCCTGCAAGCCTGCCCGTCTGGCGTGTGGGGGGACACGCCCCGTGTGCACGCCCGCACACAGGAGGGCTCCGTCCAAGGGGGGCTCAAGGAAGTCTGACTCTAAGAAATGGAGACACTAAGCCTTTCGCAGAGGAACAAAGACAGAAACCGGGGCGCCTGGCTGGCTCGTTCGGCACAGCATCTGACTCCTGGTCTCAGGGTCATGAACTCGAGCCCTACGTTGGGTACAGAGATTAAAAAAAAAAACAAAAGACAAAATCAGGTACATCACGTGTGTTAGAGGCTATCGCTTGAGGAACAGGATGTTTGTGGTACCTTTTGAGAAAAGCGTTGGGGACGAAATGCCGTTACCCATCCACCAGAAAAGCTACAATGTAGAAGACTGGACCCCCGTGTGACGAGGGTGCGGGGAGGCTGGTACCCTCATACGTCACCCGCGGGAGGATAAGCGGCTTCAACTCACTTTGGAAAACGGCTTGGCTGCTGCTCACAGAAGGAAACTTCTCTCCCCCGTAAACCAGGATTTCTACTCCCAGGTGCTCACCAAGGCGAAAGGCAGACACGTCCACACTTCTGTGACCACAGGAAGATGGTCACACCCAGTAACAGAGACAGGACACAGACCACGCCTCCAGGGATTTATGCCAGGAATGAAGAGCTGCCTTCGCATCTGGAAATCGGTCAACGTAATTCGCCATGTTCACAGGTTAAAAATTCACAGGACTGTCTCGTAGGTCCAGAAAAAACACGTGACAAAATGTAACATCCCGATCAAAATTCTCAGAACACTAGGAATGGAGGGGACCTTTCCTAACTTGGTACACAGCTTCTATGAAACACCTACAGCTGACATCATACCTAACGGAAGAAGACGGAATGTTTCCCCCTAAAATCAGGACCAAGACGGGAAGGTCTGTTCTAATCGCTTCTAATTAAAACTGAACTGGAGATTCTAGTCAGTGCGATAAGGCAGTGACAAAAGAAAAGGCTTCCAGGTTTGGAAAGAAAGAAACAAAACCTCTTTCATTCACACACAACATGATTATCAATGTAGAAAATCTGATGGATTCCACAAAAACACTACTATAACTCGTAAAGTTGCAAGATTGGGGCTGCTGGGGGGCTCAGTCGGTCAAGCGTCCGACTTCAGCTCAGGTCATGATCTCACGGTTTGTGGGTTCAGGCCCCACATCAGGCTCTGTGCTGACAGCTCAGAGTCTGGAGCTGCTTCAGATTCTGCGCCTCTCTCTCTCTCTCTCTCTCTCTCTCTCTCTGTCCCTCCCCTGCTCACACTGTCTCTCTCTCTCTAAAATAAATGTTAAAAAATATATAAATAACGCTACAAGATATAAAATATACAAAAATCAATTATATTCGTATATATCAGCAATAAGCAGTTGGAAACTGAACGCTTAAAAACACCATCTACGGGGCACCTGGCTGACTCAGTTGAAAGAGCATGTGACTTGACCTCAGGTCATGAGTTGGAGCCCCATGTTGGGTGCAGAGATTAAATAAACTTAAAAAAAATAAAAATACCATTTACATTCTAGAGATTGTTGTACAACGTGAATGTGTTTTTAATTAATTTTTTACTTTATTTTAAATGTTTATTTTTGAGAGAAAGAGAGAGATGTGAGTGGGAGGGGCAGGGAGAGGGAGACAGAGGGTCTGAAGCTGGCTCGAGTCCGAGCCGTCAGCACAGAGCCCAAGGCGGGGCTCGGACTCACGAACCGTGAGATCGTGACCCGAGCCGAAGTCGGACGCTCAACCGACTGAGCCACCCGGGCGCCCCGACAGTGTGAATATTTTAAATGCAAATTAACTATACTTAAAGAGGGTAGGGGCACCCGGGTGGCTCAGTCAGTTGAGCGCCTGAGTTCGGCTCGGGTCACGATCTCACGGTTCGTGAGTTCGAGCCCCGCGTTGGGCTCTGTGCTGACAGCCTGGAGCCTGGAGCCCTTGGATTCTGTGTCTCCCTCTCTCTCTGCCCCCCTCCTCCCTGCTCGTGCTCTGTCTCTCAAAAATGAATAAACGTTTAAAATAATTTTTAAAAAAGAGGGTAAAACAGTAAGTTTTATGTTTTATGTGTTTTCCTACAATGTAAAGTTAAAAACACTGTTATAGAAGCATTGAAAAAATGAAATACCTACAGGTAAAAGGACAAAAGGTATGCAAAACAGCACAGTGAACACTACAAAGTGCTGCTGGGATAAATCACAGACCGCCTACATATGTAGGCAGAGATACAGTTTTCCTGGGTTGAAAGACTCAATATCATGAAGATGAAAATTATCTCTAAACTAACCTAGAGACTCAAGGATCCCAATCAGAGTTCCAGCAGGATTTTAAAATATATATTCACAACCCGATTCTAAAATTCACGTGCAACTACAGGGGACGTAGAGTAGCCAAAACAACTTGGAAAAGGGACAAACGCTACTTGGTTTCAGGGGAACAGAACAGAGACCCAGAAACAGTCCACACGCATTGTTGACAAAGGTGTAAAGGCAATTCAGGGGAGAAAGAAGAACGTTTCAGCACACAGCGTCGGAACAGTTGGAAAACATCTGCAAAAATATTAAACCGCCATCCACACCCCCTGCCACGTACGAAAAATCACTCGCGACGCACCGCGGTGCCAACGGTAAGACCCAGAGCCAAGGAACTTGCCAAAGAAAACGAGAGAGGCCTTTGGGACCTTGGGTTAGGCAAAGCCTTGTTAGCCACAGAAAACTGAAAAATTAAACAAGTTAAGCTTCATCAGAATTTTTGGAAAGATCTGCTCTTTGATTTTTTTTTTTTAACGTTCATTTATTTTTGAGAGAGAGAGAGACAGAGCGTGAACAGGGGAGGGGAAGAGAGAGAGGGAGACACAGAATCTGAAACAGGCTCCAGGCTCTGAGCGGTCAGCACAGAGCCCGACGTGGGCCTCGAACCCACGGACCGCGAGATCATGACCTGAGCCGAAGTCGGACGCTTAACCGACCGAGCCACCCAGGCGCCCCAAGAAAGATCTGCTCTTTGAAAGACACCGGTTGAGGCCGGCCGCACCGGGGACGTTTTGCAGATCGTGTATCTGACGAAGGACTTGCGTCCAAAGTACGTAAAGAACTGTTCGAACTCAGAAGAAAAGAACTCCATCAGAGAGAGAGGCAGAGGGCATCGACCCAGCAGAGGCGACGTGCGGGCGGTACCTGGCACGGGTACTGCCTGGCTGGCCATCCGGGAAGGGGGACGGGCGTGGGAGCTCTGGGGCCAGGGCAGCCCGCCCTCCAGCCTCTCCTCCCGGCATCCCGGCACTCTTAGAGGGGGTGCGCTTTCTTGTGTGTAACTCACGCCTCGGTAAAGGTGAATTTAAGGAAGCGGAGGTGTGTCTAGACCCCAGCCCTACCCCAGACACCGGGGAAGCAGAGAAATCAGGGCCTCTCACCCCGGTGCGCCCTGCTCTGCGGGGCAGGCAGGGACCTGCTGGATGTGGGCCCATCCAGCGGCCTGACCTTGGAGCAGGAAGCAGGAACGTGCTGGCCATCTCGTCCACCTGGGGTAGGGGCACTGACCCCCATCACACTCGCTTGGGGCTAAAGATCAAGTACGTTGTCCCACCTGGTCCCGTAGCTCTGCCCATCCTACTAGTCCACTTCTACAGAACAAGGCATATAGAGCCCAGAGAGGGTCACACACTCGCCTGAGGTCACACAGCGGCGGAGCTGGACCAGGCTGGCACCTGTCTCCCAGAGCCCGCCCGGACCCTGTTCAGCACAGGCAGGTGCCAGGAGCATGGGAAGCGGCACGGGCTGTGGGACCGGGCAGGGGAGAGGGAAAGAGGTCCTGGGGGCGGGGGTGGCCTCCTAGGGGGCCGTGTGGCAGGTCCACAGGGACACAGGGGGGTGGGCACAGTGGCCCCGCCTCCGGGCAGGGCTCCCAGCACCCGTGGAAACCCACTAGAGGACTGACTTCACATTTGGGTCCGATCCTTCCAGGGGCAGGAAGGGGAGGTGCGGGGACCCCGGGCCTCTCGGAACACCCTCACGTCACGATGGGCGCAGGGGCTCGCGGCCTCCCCTGGGTCCTAAACCTCAGGCCCAGAGAAGCAAGACGAGCAGTGACAGGCACAGGCTGGGCAGAGCTGGGATCCCACCCAGCAAGGCCCGCCCGTCCGCCATCCCTGGAGGTGACGGACTGCCCGCCACCCCTCCGGCCTCCCCTCCTGGGGCGGGGGAGTGTGGAAGACGAGTCCAGCCTCCGCGTACGCCTTCGCCTCGCAAACCCGTAACAGACGGGACAGAGGTTCCCCGCCTGGGGAGCCCTCACCGCACCCCACAGATGAGCTCTGCGTTGAACCAAGGCCAAGGCCGCCAGGAGAAGCGCCGGCAGGAGGCGGGACTGGGCTGGACCGCTGGGGAGAAGGAAGCAGAAGCCTGGGGCCCGTCTTCCAGGCCGGCAGGGTCTGGAGCGGGGCTTGATCCAGCAAGAGGGGTACTTTGACCCAAGGTGCAGAGTGCGGTCCCCCCCCACCCAAGCCTCAGGCTAATGATTCCACAGCACTGTGTGGGGGTGCCGTCTGCCTAGCGAAGATCCTGCCCAAATGTCCCCTCTGTAGTCACGCAGGACGGCGGCTGAGTGCCACTCGGAGGCCGGCCAGCCCGCCTGTGTGAGGGGCCTGCGCACAGTAGGCTCACAGCAGCCCCAGCGAGCGCACCACCAGGGTTGAGAGCCTGTAATCCCAAAGATGAGGCGTGGGGCACCTGCCTCCCCCCGGGGCCAGCCGGGGACATGGTCCTGCTGTCCTCGGACTCAGTGACCCCAGAGGGCCCTGTCCAAGCAACACACACCTGAAGCGTCACCCCTGGGCCTGGGGCCTGGGAAGGCAAGAGCCCTTACTTTAGGGGCGCCTCGGTGGCCCAGTCGGTTAAGCGTCCGACTTCGGCCCAGGTCACGATCTCATGGTTCGTGGGCTTGAGCCCCACGTCGGGCTCTGTGCGGACAGCTCGGAGCCTGGAGCCTGCTTCCGATTCTGTGCCTCCCTCTCTCTCTGCCCCGCCCTGCTCATGCTCTGTCTCTCAAAATAAATAAACATTAAAGAAAATTAAAACAGAACAGACCCTGGACTCAAAAAGTTAAAAACAAACAAAAGCCCTTATTTTAAAGAAGGATCCTGACTCTGGAAGGAGAGTTCTGGAAGTGATTCTGAGCAGCCCTGTAAGACTCCTGGGCTCCAGCAGAGGGACCCTCCCCACTCCCACCGCCGCGTGCCCCTGAAACCACCACAACAGAGGGCAGAGGGCCAGTGCCCAACAGACTGGCCCTCTGCTGGTGCCCACGTCTTACCAGGACCAGCACCCCCACAGGAGTCAGGTTAGTGGAGTAACTCCTTGCCAAGCGCTCCTGCTTCTCCTGGAGCCAGAGACTCCTGGGCTCCCAGCCCCTCCCTCCTCCCTGAGAAAGCCCCTGGGCAGACTCTCAGGAGGTCACCCTCACCTCCAGAGTGGGGCCTGTGTACACGTGCACGGAGGACAGGAGCAGCTGGATGAAGGCTGGCGGGAGGTCCCCAAGGGAAGAAGGACGGGGCTGATGCTTTAGTTCTCCAAGTGGCAGGGCTGGGCCTGTGGGCTTCCTTCTCAGGCTGCTGGAGCACAGCCAGATCTGCCCATCTGAGCACACCCCCCCCCCATCAGGTCTGCCCACCTGTGCACATGCACCCCCCCCCCCACCCCCCCGCCAATATCAGAGCCAGGCACCAGGGGTAGGATGTCCACATGTCACGCTCCTAAGCTCAGAGCCCCTCCGGGTGGGAGGGCAGCTGGCTGGGGTATCCCAGCAGCAGAACCCCCTGACCCCAGGCAGGAGGGTCCCACACCCTATTCCCAGGCTCTGCTCTGGCTGCACCCCCTCCCCAGAACCAGACACACAGCTGTCCAGAGCCTGCCCTGCTCCTCTCTTCGGGCACCAGGGATCAGGACTTCCTTGCCCAGGGGCCTGGAGTGAGCCTCCGGCACCTGTGGGGACAGGGGGGGACACGGGGGGGGGGTCAGAGGGGGACACGGGGGGGCAGAGGAGGGCAAAGGGGGACACGGGGGCAGAGGAGGGCTAAGGGGAGGCAGGGAGGAACAGAAGGCAGCAGAGGGGGGCATAATGGGGCAAGGGGGACAGAGGGGGGCAGTGGGGACAGAGCAGAGGTGGGGGGTAGAAGGGGTAGGGGGGTAGGGGGGCAGAGGGGGGACAGAAGGCAGCAGAGGGGGCAGAGGGGGACATGGGGGGAGCAAAGGAGGGCAAAGGGGAGGCAGGTGGGGACAGAGGGGGGCCAGAGGGCAGGGGTGCGCAGAGGAGAGGCGGGGGGGGGCAGAGGGGCACAGAGGGGCGATGGGCCTGAGCCTGCAGTTCTACCCCTGTCCCCAAACCCACGACATCAGGGCTGCCGGCACATCAGGCCAGGGCCTCGCCCTCTGGGGTGACACTGCCCATCAACCCCAGGCTGCCAGCTTCTTCCCGACTCCCCCAGCGACCCCCTCCCCTCCTCCCCCACTCCCGTGCCTTCCGGGATGTCACTGCCCTCCATCTACCTCTGCTCTGCATTCTCCCGGGGCTTGGAGGTGACT
This sequence comes from Panthera leo, assembly GCF_018350215.1. NCBI lineage: Eukaryota > Metazoa > Chordata > Mammalia > Carnivora > Felidae > Panthera > Panthera leo. Next base: position 685,058 of record NC_056694.1, read on the forward strand.
CAGCCCCTCACCATTTCCTGGAGCAGAAGGGAGGCACCTGGGCAGGTGAGACACATCCTGGGGCTGAGCCGGACTGAGCCGGTATCGTCTGGAACCGTGCTCTGGCAAAGCCCGGTGGCCGGGCCCCAGAGAACGTCGCCCCTCCCCTGCTGAGGCCCGGGAGTGAGGGGGGCTGAGGTCCAGAAATACAGCGGGCCCGGGGAGGGGGGAGGGCACAGGCGGCCCTCCCCCACAGCCGCCCTGCTGTTTATCCCATGCACCCCCTCCACAGAAGCCAAGCTCGGTGGGGGGGGGGGGGGGGGGGGCACTTGTGCCACCACCAAGGAGGGGCCATCCACACAGTGGCGCTTAGCGGCCCCGTGGCACCTGGAGGAGGGAGGCTCCCACGTTGCCCTTGCTGCCCCCCTGCAGAGGACCCGGCCTCCCCTCCCGACCCTCCCCTCCGGCCCACCTGGCCCAGGGGCCTCCTCCTGGCACGTTCCCTTCCCCCTCCTGGCCCCACGGTACCTTCCGGCCTCCACCCCCGCGTTCACCGAAGCCCCGTCGCAGACACCGCTGGCCTCCAAGGTGCCGACCCGAGCCCTTCAGGGACGGGGCAGCGCGCAGCCGGCCTGCGCACCCCCGGTGGTCTTCCCGCCCACCGCCAGCTCCCCAGCTCTCCGTGGCGTCCCGTCTGGTCCCCTGGTTATAAACACCCAACCATGGAGCTGAATGGAGGCCGCACGGCCCTGGAAATACGACAGATGTCACAGAACTGTTGGCTTTTACTGGTCGATTCCGTTTGTGTGACTTTCCCCTCGGCGAAGAAAAACACGAAACGGAAAAAGGTACACACCGTCGGCTATTTTCTACCTGGGTTCTACCTCCGGTCGCTTCTCCAGAACACTCCTCAGCCCCGAGCTCGTGTCTCCCCCCCCTTGCCCCCCGGTCTGTGGCGACTTCTCAACCCTAACGCCAGCTCCTGGTCTCCACCCCACTCCCTTCAGCCTCGGCCAAAAACTGGAGTGGCCTCGCCTCTCCCTGTCCGGCACCCCACGCCCCAGGTCGCAGCACACGCTGTTCCCCGAACTTCAGAACATGCGCAGAATCTGACCGCTTCCCGCGGTGTCACCTCTTGTCTGAACGACTCCAAAGTCCCCCAACGGTCTCCCGGCGTCCACCCCACCTCTGTCGGCCGGGGACTCTCCCCGAGAGCCACAACAAGGCCCCGCGTGCACCGTGTCACTGGTGAGCCCGTCCCCCACCCTTGGCTCTGGACACACCGGCCCCCCTGCTTCCCCTTTCAGCACACGAAGCCACTGCCCCGGCCGGGGCCACCCGCCTTCCGGGGGAGCCGTCTCCCCTCCTCTGTGGATAATTCCGGAAACCCCGGCACTGGGCACCCCTTTTTCTGACCCACCTTTCCCCACGTCCCGTCCTGGTGGCGCCCTCACGACACCCTCGCCGTACCCCAGGACCACACCCTGACCTTGGTCACTGCCAGTAACCCCACGCTGGCCACCTCAGCACCAGCACTCCCCCGCGGCCTGCCCCGACGCCAGGGGCCGCCGGTCTGTTCGCTGCCCCTCTCCTCACAGCCCCGCGGCCTGTGCCCCTCACGTCCCATCCCTCCACCAAAGCCTGTGCTCGAAGAGCTGAATGTTCTAGACCAGGGGAGGCCTGGATGGAAAACTGTGGTCAGTGGTCAATGTCAGCTCTTAGCACAGGAGCAGCGACGCCTCTGGACCTCTGGCCCCGGGCAGGCGTTGGCCCAGCACACAGGAACCAGGTGGGCAACAGGGACCCCGTCCTCCACATATCGTCCCCGAGCTCTTTTCACGGACGGCTGCCTCCAACCAGGAGGTGGGCGGCCGCTCCCCCCCGCTCAAGTGACCTCCAAGGGCATAAAGGCCCAGCACCCCCTCTGCCCCCTCGGACGGCAGACCTTAAAGTCCGGGGTATTCAAAACACCTGCAGAGACAGGAACGATTTTAAAGTGACCACAAATCGCCAGAGAAAAACGAAGACCCAGGAAGGTATTAAGTTTACCCTCAGGCTGATCCTTGGCGGACAAGTTCCAACAATAAATAAACAGATAGATGACGGAGAGATGATAGATAAATAAACAAAAACAATGACGAAACCCTGGGACGAGGGGAGAGCCTGATCTCCAAGCTCCCACCTTATCGGAAAACAGTCACAGGGCAGAGACACAGACACGCAAGGCCATTTGAAGGAAAAGATGAACAAAATGTGTCCCCGACAAAGATTCTGTAGCAGATAAATTACACAGACGCAAAAACCAGTTTTAAATGTGCTCGAGGAGCTAACGGAAAAGTGTGGAGAAAGCCAAGAAAATGATCTACAAACAAACGGGGGATAGGAATAAAGACAGAAACGGTACAAAGGAACCAGAGAGGGACGCGGAGGTAGAGCCGAGCAGCGGGACCCACGGAGGCTGCGGGGCGAGGACCACACGGAAAGATCGAGACGTCGTGAGCAGAGACTCAGGGGCCAAGCGACGGGCGTGGGGACTCGCGGGCGGGGGCAGGGACGCGAGCTGGGGAAATGACGGCGGGAAAGTCCCCCAGGTGCAGGGAGCCGGGAGCTTACACATCCACGAGGCTCCTGAACGCCACGGCCCAACAGCGCGACGTCCAAACCCAGACTCGAGGGCCGTGGAGCGGGACAGTGGCCACGGGTCACTTCCGACACGTCCCCAAATAGATGAGGAGCAGGCTTTCTCCTCGGAAACGTCAGAGGCCGGAAGACCGTCAGCCGATATGTGCAAAGGGCTCAGAGGGAAAGGCCGTCAACCAGGAATCCTGTTTCTGGCAAAACTGTCCTTCAAAAGTGAGGGAGAAATCCAGACCTTCCCGGCTAAACGGAGGCCGAGGGAGTTTGTGACCAGACCTGCCTGCAGGTGAAACGAAAGGACGAGGCCGGACGGAAGCGAAGATCTCCGGAGAAGGAAATAACGCGGCGATTATTATAGAAGCTAGTGCTGTTAGACACTGGAAGGCATTCAAACCATGGTTTTCTACAGAATTTGAGACTACTTCATTTAACGAAAAAAACAATTATCAAAGTAAGAGTCAGTGTTACTCTAACTTTGGTATTTACCCTAAATCTTATTTTCTACCTAAGAAACTACTGCATTTAAAATTTTTCTCTCAAAATAAATAACTTAAAAGAGACAGCATGGGGGTGGGGGGAGCGGCAGAGAGAGAAGAAGGGAGAGAATCCCAAGGAGGCTCCATGCTGTCAGCACAGAGCCCAGTGTGGGAGTGGAACTCACGAACCACGAGATCATGATCTGGGCCAAAGGCAAGATCTGGGCCAAGTCACTTAAGTGACTGAGCCACCCAGACGCCCCTACAGCACGTGACTCTTGATCTTGGGGTCACGAGTCTGTGTTCCACATTGGGTGTAGAGATGACCTTAAAAATTTTTAGCAGGCGCCGGGGTGGCTCAGTCGGTTAAATGTCAGACTTCATTGAGCTCCGGTCATGATCTCACGGTTCGTGGGTTCGAGCCCCGTGTCAGGCTCTGTGCTGACAGCTCGGAGCCTGGAGCCTGCTTCCGATTCGGTGTCTCCCTCTCTCTCTGCCCCTCCCCTGCTTGTGCTCTGTCTGTCTGTCTCTCTCAAATATTAATAAACATTAAAAAGAAATTTAAACAAAGAATACGTAAAAAAATTTTTTTAAATAAAATAAATACAAAAAGAAGAATGGCTATTTATGTCTCAGGGCACACGGTGCACCAAGAGGTAAGACCGTGGCATCTGCAGCCACGGGGTGTGGTCCAGGCCGAGTGAAGGAGCAGTTTCTGCGTGTTCCTGAAGTTCAGCTACTATAAATTGGATCCAGGAGGTTATAAATTTCGGATGTTAGATGGAATCCCCATGGCAACCACAAAGAGCCACAGAACATACACAAAAGGGAACCGGGAGGGACTTTCAACACTCGACTACAGAAGCTCAACGCGAGAGAGGACAGGGACGCGGGAAGTGAGGGACAGCAAAGCCGTAGGCCGCGCACAACGGGACGAGCGCGAGCCAGACGGCAGGCCGTCCTTACCCACGTCCACGGGAAAGGCGAACGCGGGAAGCTCTTGGATCCACAGACAGGGGACGGCGGGCTGGACGACAGCCCGTGGTCCAGCCACGTGCCGCCTGCGGGAGGCTCGGCTGAGGTGGAGACACAGCAGGGTGGCGCAGTCAAAGGCGGGAAAGGAGATTCGTGCACACGGCCGCCAGGAGGCTGGAGCGTCTCACGGACACCAGACAAACAGACTCAAGTCAGAGCAAGGTCCCAAGGGACAAAGAAGGACGTTGCACGTTAGTAAGTCCTCGGTGCGGCCAGAAGACGTGACACACTCACGCCTCGTGCCGCACCGTCACGGCATACGAAGCAAAACCCGGCGGAGGTGAAGGGAGAAACAGCCTCGAATAGCAGACGGGGGGCTCGATACCGCGCTCGCGGTAACGGACGGCAGAGTCCGACACGGGAAACGAGGACTTCACACAAACGGCCAGATCCAACCACACGCGCCGGCCGACCGGGACGCGTTCTGGCCTGGTGCCCACGGGACGCGGCACGGGACCGACCCCACGTGAGGCCGCCTGTCGGTCTCCTACCAGGTGTCCTCTCTGGCCGCGACAGGGCGGATGCAGTTAGAAGTCAACACAAGGAAAAGTGGAACGCTCACGACTTCGTGGAAGCCACACACTTTTACGAGACGACCAGCGGACCAAAGAAGAAGCCGCGAGGGAGGTGAGCAGACACTTCGAGATGGGGGAAGGCGAAACGCCACAAGACACGGGATGCGGCCAAGCGTGCCAAAGGCGGGTCTGGCACCGCAAACGCTGCCGTTAAAGCGCAAGGGAGGGGTCCGGTCCGCGACCTAACGGACAACGGAAGGAGGCCGACAAAGAAGAACAAGCCAGACCCAAGGCCGGCCCGAGGGAGGGAGACTGGAGCGAGCTTGATGACGGAGGAGTAGAAACGCAGGAGAGAAAGTCAGCGAAACCGACAAGAGCCGGCTCTTCGACACGAACGGCAGTTGGCGAGCCTTGAGCCGGACGGACTAAGAAACACACTCGGGCCACTAAAATCAGACTCAAAAGCGGGGACACTGCCACCAGAAATCAAAGGGTCCAGGAGACAGCGCTGTGAACAAGGTCGCCGACGACGGGGGAACCAAGATGAAGTGGATAAATCCCTGGAAGGGGAAAGGCCGCCAAGACGAACCCGTGAAGAAATGCACGGTGTGCACGGGCCGGTAAACGAGTCAGGAGCCCCCCTCGGGAACCACCCACCCCCCCCCCGAACAGAGCAAAGTCCCGGTCCCGACGGCCTCACTGGCGAGTCCCGCCGAACGCTTCAAGGACACCCCACGCCGGTCCTTCTCAGACTTCTCCAGAAACGCTGAGGAAGAGGGAGCGCGTCCCAACTCCTTCCAGGCGGCCGGCGTAGCCCCCATACCAAAGCCCAAGGCGCCGGGAGGAGATCGGGGACCGCCACCCCTCGTGAGCGCTGATGCAAACAGACCGCGACAGCGCACGCACGGACGACGCGCCCCGAGGGGCCTCGCGCCTGCACCGCGAGGAGGGCTCCCACGACAGGCCGGCAGGGGGGCGCGGCCCCTGCGCAGAGGGGGGAAGACCCACGCGATCGTCCACCTCCACGGACGCGGGATCGGCCCCTGGCCGGCCCCACGCGGTCATCACGGCACTCAACCAACCGGGAACGGGAGGAGCCACCTCCACACGGTCCCCGCCGTCTCTGGAGAGCCCACGGGGGACGTCATGCGCAGGGGCGAGACACTGAGAGCTCCTCCTCGAGGAGCGGACACGCGAGAAGGCCCTCGCCACCTCCATTCCACACCGAACTGGAAATTCCAGCCAGAGCAGGCAGGGAGAGAGAGAAGGAAAAGGCACCCACGGCGCAAAGGAAGCAGCCAAACCGTGTTTGCGCAGGACGTGGTCCTGCCACACAGAAAACCCCAAGGGCTGCACGAAACAGCCGTCGGAGCAGGTGAATTCAGCAAAGGAGCGGGATACAAAGTCAGCACACGGAGATCCGTTGCATGTTTATTTTCTTTTTTTTTTTTTTTAATTAAAAAAATTTTACTTCATTTGAGAGAGAGCACAAGTGGGGCAGAGGCAGTGCAGACAGGTGCCCCTAATTTTTTTTTAATTTTTCTTTACGTGTTTATTCATTTTTGAGAGAGAAACAGAGAGAACCAGCTGAGGAGGGGCAGAGATGGGGCGGGGGGACCCAGGATCCGAAGCGGGCTCCACTCTGACAGCAGTGAGCCCGAGGCAGGGCTCAAATTCAGGAAACGTGAAATCACGACCTGAGCCAAAGTCTGATGTCACCCAAGTGAGCCAGCCAGGCGCCCCAGTGGGCTGCATTTTTACACCCAATAAGCGATCTGAAAGTAACTTACAACAGCATCGAAAACAATATAATACCTAAGAAATAACCAAGCAGATAAAAAACTTGCAGGATGATAACTATAAAACATTGTGTGAGGAAATGAGAGATGTAAATACATGGAAACACATCCCATGTCATGGACGAGGAGACTTGAAACTGTCAAAATTCCAGGGGCGCCTGGGTGGCTCAGTCCGTTACGCGTCCGACTTCAGCTCCAGTCAAGATCTCACAGTCTGTGAGTTCGAGCCCCGCGTCGGGCTCTGTGCTGACAGCTCAGACTGGATGGAGCCTGTTTCCGATTCTGTGTCTCCCTCTCTCTCTGCCCCTCCCCCGTTCACGCTCTGTCTCTCTCTGTCTCAAAGATAAATAAAAACATTTAAAAAAAAATAAAAAAAAAGAAACTGTCAAAATTCCATATGACCCAAAGCAAATGTACAGACTCCACCCAATCCCTATCAAATTCCAAATGACATATTTTGCAGAAATGAAAACCCATCCTAAAATTCATATGGAATTTCAAGGCACCCTGAATAGCAAAAACAATCTTGAAGAAGGACAACCAAATTAGAGGATTCACACCTCATGATTTCAGAAAGTAATACAAAGCCACCATAATCAAAGCAGACATAAAAACAGGGCACCTGAGTGGCTCAGCCGGTTAAACGTCCGACTTCAGCTCAGGTCATGATCTCACGGTCTGGGGGTTCAAGCCCCGCGTGGGGCTCTGTGCTGACGGCTCAGAGCCTAGAGCCTGCTTCCGATTCTGTGTCTCCCTCTCTGTCTGCCCCAACCCTGCTCACACTGTCTCTCTCTCAAAAATAAACTAACATTGACAATTTTTTTAAAAAAGGAACAAGAGAGATCTTTCATAGACCACCTAACTCCACACCTCAAGGAACCAGAAAAAGAAGAACCAAAGAAGCCCGAAGTTAGCACAAGGAAAGAAATAACAAAGAGCAGAGTGGAAATGAATGAAACAGAGATGAGAAAGGCAATAGAAAGATCAATGAAACGTACAGCCACTTTGGGGGAAATACAAGCACAACTGGCAAACCTTTAGCCAGACTCAACAAGAAACACAGAGGGGCAGCGAGGGGACTCAGATGAGATCGGAAACGAAGAGGGGTCGTGCCACTGACACCCCAGACACACTGGGGATCACAAGAGACTATTAGGAACGACTGCACGCCAGCAGGAAACTAAAACATCCCTGGGAAAGTACACCCTACCAAGACGGAGTCGTGAAAACGTAGAAAATCCAAACCGACCAATGACCAGCAAGGAGACTGAATCTGTAATCGAAGACCTTCCAGCGAAAGGTGGTCTGGCTGGTGGATTCTACCGGCATTTGAAGAAGAAGTAACACCGATCCATACCAAAACGGAGAAGAGGGGAGAACACTTCCAAACTCACCTGATGAGGCCAGCACCACCCTGAGGCCAAAACCAGACAAGGACGGCCCAAGAAAAGAAAATCATAGGCCGATATCCCTGATGAACACAGATACAAAAGCCCTCGGTAATGTATCTGCAGACCGAACTCAACAACGCACTGAGAGGGTCACACGCCCCTAAAGAGTGGGATTTACTCCAGGGATGCGGGTTTGGATCAAGAAATCGATTCGAGGGGCACCTGGGTGGCTCAGTCGGTTAAGCGTCCGACTTCAGCTCAGGTCACGATCTCGCGGTCCGTGAGTTCGAGCCCCACATCGGGCTCTGGGCTGACGGCTCAGAGCCTGGAGTCTGCTTCCCATTCCGTGTCTCCCTCTCTCTCTGCCCCTCCCCCGTTCATGCTCTGTCTCTGTCTCAAAAATAAATAAAAAAACATTAAAAAAAAATTTAAAGAGAAAAAGAAATCGATTCGAGCAGTCTCCCCTTTGCTGTCCCGTCCACTGCTGGCGTGTTCAATAAACTTGTATCGCCTTAAAAAAAAAATCAACTTGACATCCGCAAATCAACTAATGTGACACACTGCATCCATGAAGTGCAAGATTAAAATCGTATGATGATTCCAATGGATGCAGCAAAAGCGTTTGACAAAATCCACAATCTGTTTTGATAACCACCCTCAACCAAGCGGGGACGGAGGGGACGTACTTTAGACACGCTAGAGGCCGCAGGTGACAACTCAGAGCTCATATCACGCCCAACAGGGGGAAGCTGAGAGCTTCTCCTGGAAAATCGGGAATCAGACGAGGAAGCCCAGCGTCTCCACTTTTGTCCCACAGAGTCCTGGGTGTCCCGGCCAGAGCAACCAGGCGAGACGGACATACAGACAGCAGCTCAGCCGACAAGAAGCGGAACTGTCACTGTTTGTAGATGACACATCATGGAGAGAGGACCTTAAAGCTACACACACACACACACACACACACACACACACACACACACAGCGGCTGGAGCTGGTAAATGAATTCAGTGAAACTGCAGGACACAAAATCAATGTCCAGAAATCGGCTTCTACACACTAATAACAGAGCATCGGAGAGAGAAATTAAGAAAACAATCCCCCTGACAAGTGCATCAAATAAAACCCCGAAGAACAAACTTCATCAAGGAGGCGAAAGGCCGTACACTGAACACTGTAAAACCCGAGAGAAAGCGGTGCCTGGGGGCTCAGTTGGTGAAGCATCCGACTCCTAGCTTCGCCTCAGGTCATGATCTCACGACTCGTGAGTTCAAACACCGTGTCAGGCTCTGTGCTGCCGCATGGATCCTGCTTGGGATTTTCTGTTTCTCCCTCTCTGCCCCTCCCCAACTCATACTCTCTGTCGCAAAAATAAATAAACATAAAAAAAAAAAAAAAACAATCTTAGGGGCGCCTGGGTGGCTCAGTCGGTTGAGCGTCCCACTTCGGCTCAGGTCACGATCTCGCGGTTCGTGGGTTCGAGTCCCGCGTCGGGCTCTGTGCTGACAGCTGGGAGCCTGGAGCCTGCTTCCGATTCTGTGTCTCCCTCTCTCTCTGCCCCTCCACTACTCACACTCTGTCTCTTTCTCAAAAATAAATAAACATGAAAAAAAATTTTTTTAATCTTAAAGAAATAAGCTGAAGACAACACAAATAAATGGAAAGAGAGTTTGTGCCCGTGACAGGCAGAATTAATATTGTCAGAATGTCCACAGTACCCAAAACAATCTACTATTCAGTGCAATCCCTATCAAAATTCCAATGGCATTTTTCACAGAAATAGAGCATACAGTCCCAAAATTTGTACGGAATCACACAAGACCCCAAATAGCCAAGCAATTCTGAGAAAGCAGTGGGACACCATCCACCTGCAAAACTTCTGCCCAGCACAGGAAACCATCCACAAAATGAAAAGACAACCTGTGGAATGGAGAGAATATTTTCAAATCAGATCTCGGATGGGGGCTAATGTCCAAAATATATAAAGAACTCATACAACTCGACAGCAAAACAAAACAACAAAAACCCCAAACAATCCAAGTAAAAACTGGACATTTCTCCAGCGAAGGCACCCAGATGGCCAACAGGCACAGGAAAAGGTGCTCGCCATCACTCAGCATTGGGGCGCCTGGGGGGGCTCGTCGGTTAAGCGTCCGACTTCGGCTCAGGTCACAGTCTCACGGTTGGTGGGTTGGAGCCCCGTGTCGGCCTCTGTGCGGACAGCTCGGAGCCTAGAGCGGCTTTGGATTCTATGTCTCCCTCTCTCTCTGCCCCTCCCCCACTTGCATTCCATCTCTCTCTCAAAAATAAATAAACATTAAAAAAAATTTTTTTTTTCAAATCACTCATCATCAGGGAAATGTAAGTCAGGACCACAGTGAGATGCCACCTTGCACCTGTCAGAATGGCCACCGTCCAAAAGACAAGAAGGAACAAGTGTCAGAGAGGATGTGCAGAAAAGGGAAGCCTTGCACCGCTGGTGGGAATGCAGACTGGTACAGACACTGTGGGAGACACTATGGAGGTTCCTCAAAAATTAAAAATAGGAGTACTGTAACATCCAGCAACTCCACTTCTGGGTATTTACCCAAAGGAAACAAAAGCACTAACTCAGAACGGTGTCTGCACCCCCACGTTCACTGCAGCATAATTCACGAGGGACAAGACGCGGAGGCAGCTAAGTTTCCACTGGTGGACGAGAAGACACAGAAAATGCGTTCACATACACATTATTATTCGGCCATAAAAAAAAAAGAAAACCCTGCCATTTGCGACAACATGGATGGACCTTGAGGGCGTGGCTAGTGAAATAAGCCATACAGAGAAAGACAACTACTACCCGTGAAATCTAAGAAAAATCCCCTGAAGTCATAGATACAGAGGCCAGATCGGTGGCTCCCGGTGGGGCAGGTGAAACGGGTGAAGGGGGTCCAGACACACAAGCTTCCAGGTGTAAGACAGTAAGACCCGGGGGTGTAAGGGACAGCGTGGGGACTGTGGTTAATGACACCGGATTGTATAGGTGCAAGTTGCTAAGAGAGTAGATGTTGAAAGGTCTCCACACGAGCAAAACTTGTAACTGTGGCGACGGACGCTAACTACTGTGGGGGGCCTATGGCAACACACATGATATCGGATCGGTATGTTGTACCCCTGACCCTAATCGAATGCTGTGTGGGAGTCACATCTCAGCTTTAAAGGATTTTTGTAAATGTTTTTTAACGTTTATTCATTTTTCAGAGACAGAACGTGAGCGGGGGTGGGGGGGTGGGTGGGAAGAGAGGGAGGGAGACACAGAATCTGAAGCAGCCTCCAGGCTCCGAGCTGCCAGCACAGAGCCCGATGCGGGGCTCGAACCCACGACCCTGGGATCATGACCTGAGCCGAAATCAAGAGTCAGACGTTTAACGGACTGAACCACCCAGGCGCCCCTATTTTAAAACCATAAAAGGAAAGGGGTGCCTGGGGGGCTCAGTCGGTTAAACGTCTGACTTCGGCTCAGGTCACGGTCTCACGGTTCGTGGGTTCGAGCCCCGTGTCCGGCTCTGTGCTGACAGTTCGGAGCCCGGAGGCTGCTTCGGATTCTGTGTCTCCCTCTCTCTCTGCCCCTCCCCTGCTTGCACTCTGTTTCCTTTAGTCTCTCAAAGATGAATAAATGTTTAAAAAAAAAAATTTTTTTTTTAAAGAAAGAAGGGGGAGAAGAGCCTGTCCCAGCCACTGTCCTGGGCCTGATGGAGAGCAGCAGACGAGAAAGCCCACACCCTCCCCCTGCACCCCTGGGCCTGGCCAGGCAGGGGCCTGAGGGGGTACTGGGGGCCTGGGTGAGCTGGGACCGTGCAGCCAGCTCACAGGCATGGGGAGTAAGTGAACAGGGGACATGCCTGTAGGGGGGCACCTGGTGCAGACCAGGGCTTAGCAAACACAGCCCAAAGCTAGCAGCAAACGAGGAGGGTACCAGGGACAAGGTCGCCCTCACCCCATCCCCTGCCCCACATGCAGCTGGAACGCGGGCACAGCTCACACACCCGTGTGGAGGGAGAAGCCAGCCCGGGCCCCTTCTGGTCAACCCAGAAGCCCTGGGTCGGCTCGGGGGCCATCTCGGCCACGTGCATCTCCCCCGGCAGGACAGGCACCGTGGCTGTGCCTCCCACGTGGGGAGCGGGTGCAGTCTGGGGAACAGGTGAGGGCGGTGGCTGCGTCCTGAGCAACCACTCCTTGCCAGCAGCACCCCCCCCCCCCCCCACACACACACACCGGACCGCTGGCCTGTGGCCTCAGCACAGAACCAGGTATGGAAAACAGCCTGCAGGTTCCCCTCGCCAGTCACACAGGGTCCTCACGTGACCCAGCGATCCCCTCCTCCGTCTCCACCCCCAAGACTTGAAAGCAGGACTCAGAGACCCACCCACCCACCCACGTTCATGGCAGCCAGGAGGTGGAAGTCACCTAGGTGTCCACGGGTGGATGACGGGACAAAGCGTGGCCCATCCACACAAGAGCAGAACGTGGTCCCATGAGGTGGATAACAGGACCTGAGGCTGAGTGGAATAAGCCAGCACAAGACAAACACCGCGTGACCCCGCTCCCACACGGTCCCGGGGTCATCAGACTCACGACCCGGGGGGACACGCACCGGGACCCGCTCACACACGGTCCGGGGGTGGTCAGACTCCCGGACAAGGCTGGACGGTGGGGTCGGCGCTGGAGGAGCGGGCGGGGGTCCGTGTTTCAGAGTGACAGGATGAACAGAGCTCGGGAGACGGACAGCGGGGACAGCTGCATGATAACGAGCAGTACCTCCTGTCGCCGAACTGCATACTTACAATGGTTGCAATGGTAGCTCTTCTGTTACCCGTGTTTTACCACAACAACACCATGTTGGCTAACCCGAGACTCAGGTGGGGCTGCCCGCCCACTCCTCAGCAGCCCTCCGCCGACCACGCGCCCACCCAGGGGACCCTCTCCCAAACTAGGCCACATTCCGGAAATTCCTCCCCGCCAAGCTGCTTCTGTCCTGGCTCACGGCGATTCCGATTTTGGAAGACTCGCCTCTCCCGCGAGGCCTGGCAGGGCTGCGGGAGGGGCTCGTGCTGAGGTCACCTGAGAGGCCGTGCGGGCACACGCCGGGTCCCGGCTGAGCCGCGAGGACCCCCCAGGTCAGTCACGCCCAGACCCTCTGGGTCCTGGCTCTGGAAAACGTGCGTGGGGCAGCCCAGAACATCCGCTGTCTGGCCCGGCCCAGAGACCCCCGCTCGCTGAGCCGCCCGCTCAAGCCAGAAGGCCCGGGCGCTCCAGAATTGGTTTTACCTGGTGCCTCAGGTGTCTCTGCTCATCAGAGCACCGCAGAATGATGGCCCACGCCCAAAGCCAGGTGAACAGCTGAGAACCCCAAGTCCCTCCAGGGCACCGGACCCGAGGTCAGGACTTGTCCCGACTAGGCAGGCAGCTTGGAGGATGTGCGGGCCGCCCCACCCCTCCAGATGGGGCCCCCACCCGGGCCTTGCCGAGAAACGGATGCAAACACACTTACTCCCCCAGGCCCGTCACGAGAAACGCTTCTCTGGAGGCTGTCAGCCGGGTCCCGTGTTCAAAGGCGGGGGGGGGGCCGCTGCTGGGGCAGGTAACAGGGAGGGAGGGTCTGGGAGCAGGTCCTGTGAGGGTTGCAGGGACTGCCCCCTCCCAGGAGCCCTCACACGACCAGCCGTCCAGGTCTGCCCAAATCCACCGCAAGGCCCCCCACCCCCACCGGGCCAGGTGTTGGAGGCGGCCCAGGCCCGCCCTGATGTCCTGCTGTCCAGGGCCCAGGCCTCGGGGACCCTTGCCCTGGCGATGCCCTGCTCCTGGCTGTGGTCAGGACAACCACGAGCCGGTCCGTGTCACCACAGAGTGGCCCCCAGTCGCCCATCTGGGCCGCGGCAGCACCCCACGGTGGCTCAGAACCTGGACAGACTAGGCGGCTTCATCCAAGCAGCAGGGACTGTAGGCGAGCATTCTATGGGGATCACGAGGGAGGAGGCAGGGTAGCAGGCCTCACCCCTCCACACACCCCTGGAGCAGGGGGGAGGCCAGGAGAGCGGGGGGCAGGGCTACAGCATCAGGAGACCTGCTCGGCCTTTGAAGCACCATGTCCCCCGAGGTGGCTCAAGTTTCCAAGGCCTCAGTTTCCCCAGCTGTGAAACGGGCTCCACAAAGCTGCCCGACAGATCAGGCAAAATGCCAGTGTCGTGGACCGATTTGTGGGTCGATTCTGGAAGACGAGAGGCTTGGCCCAGTGCCAAGGAGAGCTGGGCTTGCAAGAACCCACCACTCCAGAGCCCCGCGTGCCTGCCTCGAGGCGGCGGATGCCAGCTGAGCAGGTGGGCGGGGCAAGGCAGTGCCCACTGGAGGGGAGGGGCCCCCCCGCAGGGCCCAACAGGCCAAGGAAGCCCCCTCTCCCACCTACAGGCTGGGGGCCCCGGAGGTAGCCGGGGTGGGGGGGGGCTCTGGGTCCAAAGAAACTGCTTCCAAGCAGTGTGACCAGGAAGGACGGGGCCCGACCCCCCCCCCCCAGCCCGGCCCCCAGCCCACGTCTGAGAACATCCTGGCTGCCCTTTCTCAGCTGCCCTCTCCCCGGCGAGGCCAGCTTTCCTGAACAAGTGGAAATACGGGTCTGGAAGAGGGAGGGAGAGCGTGGGGTGAACCAGCCCAGCTGGTGGGGGCAGGGCACAGTAGCTATGCCAGTGCTGCCCCCACCGCACCACCAGGGTGGGCCCTGTGGCTCCCGAGCTCAGGGGGCCGGGAGAACGGCCACCTCAGGCTGCTCGGCTTCCGGAAAGGCCTGTCGCTGCCTCCCCTCTGGGGCACTCGGGCTCCAACACTGCCGCTGACCAGCAGATTCCCAGGACCTAGGGCTGCCAGAGACGCCTCCCGGCCTAGCGGGTGGGCGACAGAGGGGAGCCGGGGACCGGGTCCCTTTGGGAGTGCCCAGGACGCACGTCTCAGACTGGTGTCTCAGGACGAATGCAGGCCTTTAGCCTCCCCATGGGGCGCTAGCTTTGTTCTGAGGAGCTCAGGCTAGAAGCCCCCAGCAGAGCGTCCAGTGTCCCCCTGGAGTGCCTGGGGGACAGCGCCTGAGGGGGGTCACCCTCCACGGAGGCGGGGAGCAGGTGAGCCTCTAGGGGCTGTTCCTGCCCCACCCCCACCTTCAGCGAGGCCCAGGGGCTGCTGCCTTGGGCTCAGAAGCAGGTGCTGATGGCCTGAGGGCACAGCCTGTCTGTTCCCTGTCAATCCCAGGACAATTAGCCCCAGGAAGGGAGGGGAAACTACTCAGGACTCTGGCACCTTGGAAATCACCCCAGAGCAGGGGCCACCCAGGAGCAAAGTCCAGGAGATGCCGGCGGCGGGGAGGATCCGCGCAGGTGGATGGACTGCGAGCTCGTTACAGGCCGCACCTGCCCCCTCCCCGGAGCGCCACCTGGACTGGCCGCCTGCCCAGCGCAGCCGGGCACCAGCGGGGGGAGAGGGGGGAGCCCTTTCCCACCCCACCAGCTTCACGGGGACCCAGCCGGTCCTTGCTCCCCTGCCCCCTGATCCCCCGGCGAAAGGGTGGCTCGAGGTGGGGGCCATGACGTCACCTCTAGGTGGCGGGGAGCCAGGTGGACCCCCCCCCACACACACACACCCACGCACAGAAGCCCGAAGCCCGCGGGGCCGCCTGGCCCTTTCCCTCCCTGCAGCCGCTCGCCCGCGCGATTTCCTCTTTCTCTGCGGAGCCGAGGTTTCGCAACGCGGCGGCGGAGGTCTGGGGCGGCGGAGGTCCGCGGGTGACAGCGAGACACGCAGCCCGGGGTGGGGGGCGGGGGGAGGGGGTGGAGGGAGACGACACAGCCTCAGGCCCGGGGCCGCTGGGAGGCGACGTCCGGCTCCGTGCAGGTGCACTCCGGCCCGCGCCCCCCAGCCACGCAGGCGCCGCAAGCAGCCCTCCTGCCCACCCCCCCCCCCCCCACGCCCGGGGCCGGCATCCAGGCCGGCCCCCACCCCGGGCCGCACCCATCCCGGCCCCGCACCCTCCCCGGCCCGGGCCCCGGCCCCGCACCCGCCCGGGCTCCGGCCCCGCACCCACCCCGGCCCCACACCCGCCGGGGCCCCGCGGCCACCCCGGGGCGCACCCGCCCGGCCCGCACCTACCCGGGGCGCCGCAGTCGGCGCAGCGCGCGTTCCCCGGCCGCTGCAGCAGCTCCAGGACCGCCCTTCGCCGCTCCTTGGCCATGGCCGCGATGCCGCCCGCCCGCGATGCCGGGGCCGGGCCCGGAGCGTGCGCCCGCCGCGCTAGCGCCCCACGCAGGCCGCCCGCCGCCCGCGGCCCTGCGCCATCCTGGGCGGCCTCAGCCCGCGCGCCGGTTCCGCATTCCTGCCGCCCGGCCCGGCTCCGCCGCCGCTCGTGTCGCCGCCGCGGCCGCCGAGCGTGTGCCGGCGCGGGGCCCGGGGCGCACGGCGCGCTCTGCTCTGGCCGGCGCGGCCCGCGGGCGGCCCCCAGCGGCGCGGGCGGGCGGGCTGGCGGCCTCCTTCCGCGCCCGCCCCGGGCCCCCAGCCCGCGCGCGTGGGGACCAGCCCGGAGGTCTGCCCGCCGCCCACGCCCATCCGAGCACCGCGTCCCACCCGGGAGGAGGTGGCCAGCGGGCACCGGCGTCAGCGGGCGCTCAGGCCGCAGAAGGGACAGGACACCTGTCACCTTGCCGGTCACCGTGCCCGGGATAAAGCCCCTCTGGCAGGAGGCCAGGGACCCACGAGTGCAGGTGAGGGGAGATAGAGGGGACAGGTCACAAAGGTGTCCCCTTGTCTCCTCGTCTGCTTGCCTCTGCAGTTTTTCAAATTCTTTCCATTTTCTTGTTATGAATGCAATGGTACCTGCTGTTACTGCAAATTGAAACTATCAGACCGAAAAATTATAGCTTCTCTCCACCCCCACCCCAGGAAATTCTGACCCAAACACTGTTAACAATCCCTTAGCGTCCTTCCAGAATGGTCCCTGGCCTGTGAGAACACCAGGGGAGTCCCTAGTCCTTCTGATCTGCCGCCTTTCTTTCTTTTTTTTTTTTTTTTTGTCATTTGTTTTGGTTTGGTTTTTGGTCGGTTGATTTATTTTCACTTAATAAACCTTCCTATCTCCCAAGTCCATACATACAGATTCACTTCCTTCTTGTTCAATGGCTGCATCCTGCTCAGGGCTCGGCGGGACCATCACATGTCCACCCAGCTGTGGGCTGAGGGGCCGCTGGGCTGTTTGCAGACTTTCAGAGTCACAGGCCACACCACGGAGTCCACCACCGACACCTTTGGGACTGTCCAAGGGGAGTCCCCTCGGGGACAAGGGGAAAGGCGTTCGAATCCGTGGCCAGTCTGTGAACTTGCACTCTGTCAAGGCTGCACTGGCTTGCTCCCTGGGGCCTGGCTCCCCGCACCCCGGCCAACAGAGGGTCCCGGAGCTCCCGGAGCCTCAGCCACCTTTTCCACAGAACGCGGCAACCCACTTAGGTCTGCATTTCTAGATCCTGTCGGGCTGTGTGCTGTTTATCATTTTTTTCAGCAGTCTCCACACCCAGCGTGGGGCCTGAACTCACAACCCCAAGATGAAGAGTTACAGGCTCCACCGACCGAGCCAGCCAGGCATCCCGTGGTGCTGTGAGGTTTAACTGGTCACACGTCTGCCTCCCCCATCGGACTGGAGCCTTGTGAATGAGGACAGATGGCATTTTCATCTCTGGGTCCGGTGCCAGGGTCAGATCCTACCCCCCAGCACAAGCAAGAATGTTGCCGAAGGAAGACGTTAGCAAGTTACAGCTTTTGACCAGGTACCAGGCACCAGGCATGAGGTTGAACCCCTAGAAATACTTTCTTATTGGGGCGCCTGGGTGGCTCAGTCGTTTGAATGTCCGGCTTCAGCTCAGGTCACAATCTCACAGTTCACGGGTTCGAGCCCCACGTCGGGCTCTGGGCTGACCGCTCAGAGCCTGGAGCCTGCTTCAGATTCTGTGTCTCCCTCTCTCTCTGCTCCTCCCCTACTCATGCTCTGTCTCTCTCTGCCTCTCAAAAATAAAGAAACATAATAAAAAAATTGTTTTTAAATAAATACTTTCTTATTTAACTCCCATTTTATGGGGAAACCGAGGCATGGGGCAATTCAGTCACTGGCTCCAAGCTACACATGGCTTATACAAGTCAGGACCGGGGTAAACGGATAACTGGGAAAGAGAAAGACACACACGCTGGTCAGGTGCCCAGAGGCCGACTGCCGTGGACCTGGACGTGGTTCCACCTGGGGACAGAGAACAGCATGGAAGGACGGGGGGGTGGGGGGGCACAGAAGGGCTCGGAGGAAGACCAGGAAAGGGACGGGCAAGCGCTTTCCATGGGAGGGAACGGCCTGAGCAGCTGGCCTCACCCTGTCGGGTGGGGAGGGGGGGTCCTCTGCCTTCTCTGTCGCCCCTTCCCCCTTCCGACTGAAGGGGTGATGACACAGTCCCCGGGGGAGGGATGACCCCAAAGGAGGCGAAAGCAAGATGTGCAGCCCCTGCCCGGGCTGCCCGGCAAGGGGTGGGGGTGGGCCCCCCCAAGGGCTCCTGCTGGCTGCGGTCGGGCTGCCGAGGGTTGTGACAGCACGGCCGGTGCCGGGTCAGAACCGGCCCGGGTCTCGTGGGAGGCGAGGGGTCGGCGTGGGCGGCTCGCCTGCCCCTCCCGCTGTCCTTGGTCTGCAAGGCTCTGCTGAAGGTCCCTGAGTCCCAGTTACTCAAGCATCTTCTGAGCCCAGGCAGGGGCCTGGACAGCCAGTGCCTGCCCGCCCATGACCGCTCAGCCACCCCGAGCAGACGGGGAGCTCCGGGGGGCGGGGCCTGCCTGCTGCCCATCCCCACAGCCCCGGGGGAGGCCACGCACAGCTGGCCGGCAGGGGAACCGGCGTCTCACCAGCTGGCAGAGCCAAGGTGAGACCGGGCCCCTTGGGCTAGGGGACAGGGAGGCACGTCGGCACTGGCAGGGGCTGGCCCTCCCGAGGAAGGAGTGGAATGGACACAGGCTTCCAGGGATCGGGGCCCGTCCTGGGCCCCTCTGAAGGGATGGACACTGCCCTCAGCCTCGCACTTGGCCTCTACTGACAGAGAACCCACTTTCCCAAGGCGGGTGACAGGAGCCTTGCCAGGCTCCCTTCCCTGCAGATACACACAGCTCCTTGCCGCCTCCTCCTCCTTGAAGCCCTCCCAGACGGCCCCGGGCAGAATTCCCCACATGAGGAAAGATGACCCCTGCCCAGTGTCAGGATTTTGTCCATGGACCTCAGAACACCCAGCTCCCAGCCCAGAGTCTTGAGATGATCAGGCCCAGAGCACCCTGCGTTCTAATACCCCCTTGAGCAGAATACAAAGGGAACCACCTCTCGACAGTTTCCTGTCTTTTTACCACCAAGCTCTTTCCATCCTACCAACTGGATTTCTAAGACCTCCAAAGCACGAACTGATGTGACTACCAAGAAACCTTTCTAGTCCGTGGAGTCCCCCTCCAAGCTGCGAGCGGCTCTGGGGCACGGGAATGCTGTGTGGTGTCTGTCCACACCCCTGACGTCTCTAGTCCTGATCAGGCGGACGCTGGGGCGGCTGGAAGCTGAGGGAATCCCGGCTTGGCCGGCGTGCAGCTCGGACGTGTGAGCTGGGCTGGGAAGACCCTGGACTGCTCTGGGCCTGAAACTTGGGCCTGGTCATGGAGAACCTCGCTGGAGAGCAGGCCCTGGGCTGCTCGGGGGTCCCAGGATGCGCAGCGTTGGCGGGCAGAGGACAGAGACCCTCCGGCCCAGCCACGGAGACGGAGCCCCAAAACTGAAGGCAGGGGTCCAGACGGGATGGAGAAACCGAGGCTGGTTGAGGCGAGAGTGGCCCAGGGGGCCTCAAGAGCAGGCCGTCCCGCTGAGGCGCCTCCTGGTAGGCAGCGAGGTTGTGCTGGGGCAGGAGGGCCGCTCTGGTGCCTGGTGGGGACAGTCGCCCCGCAACGAAGGGTCCTGGAGGGCAGCACCCCCCACCCCGGGCTGCAGGATTGCCTTCGCAGTGTCCCGCATTTGCTGATTTATGCTGTGGGTTGAATTGTCTCCCTAAAGCCATGCTGGAGTCCCAGCCCCTGTACCCCTGAACTGTGAAAGTGGCCTTATCTGGGAGGGGGACTTTGCACATGAGGGGTGGGCCCTGATCCAATGGCCGAGTCCTTATAAAAGGGGGATTTGGACACAGACACGCACCCAGGGAGAGTGCCATGTGATGAAGGACGAAGAGATCGGGGGTCAGGGGGGTGGCAAGGGGAGCGTCCTGGAGCAGCTGCCTCCCCCAGAGCCTCCGGGAGGAGCCTGGCCTCCACGGGGGCCACCCCCAGAGCTGGGGGGACAAATGTCTGTAGTTCAAAGCCTCACGAGTGAACTAACACAGTTACACATCGCTGTTTTTAGCCGCCTTCGTACAAGTCAGGAAGCCATCAGCCGGCTGGCGGGCACCCACACCTCCCCCTGTGGCCTGCACCCAAGGGGACCCACGGGCTCTCTCCCCTCCCCAGCCTCCCGCCCACCTGCATCGGGGACGGTCCAGGATGCCTGGACAAATCTAACTTGGGGAGACATAAAGCAAACGGGGTGGGGGTCTGACCGCCTTAGAGCCCCGGGCCCAAGTCTGGGGGTGCATTTTCCTCCCCCTGAAGCCAGAGGAAGCCCTCGGGGCCCCAGCTGCCTGCCCCAGCTGCCCGTTCTCACGTCTCCAGGTTCCTGCCTACACCCCTGGCCTGCAGCCCTGCCCGGGGCCATACCTTCCTGTGGGACCCCCACCTGGTGTCCCCTCTTTGTCCTGCCCTCCAGAGGCTGATGTGGAGAACGCCCTCCCTGCTCCATCCTGGTGGACCCATTCCACACACTTACTGAGCACCTACTGTGTGCCCTGTCTGGGGTGGGAGCCCCTGTAGTCCAGTCCCTGCCTCCAGGGAGGCCAAGAGACTGGCCGTCACCCGTGTTGGATGGAGGGGGGAGGAGAGGCCACAAAGTGTCAGGGAGAACAGGGAGGGGTCCCCCCGGGGTCCGTGGGCACAGAGGCAGAGGGCCAGAGACGGGGACAGGGAAGGCTACAGTGAGCAGGGTGCCCGGGAGGGCTGTGCGGGGCTGGAGGGAGCTCTCAGGGAAGGGGTGAGTGAGGCGGGACAGCGGGGGGGGGGGGGGGGGGGCACAGGACAGATGGTAGGTGGAGAGGACAAGTTCAGAGACAAGGAGGCAGCATGAGGGCCTGGGTGCCTCAGGTGTCCCCGTCCCCACAGAGGTGTCTCCACAGAGGTGTCCCCCCAGGTGTCCCCACAGAGGTGTCCCCTTTTCCCTGGATGCCAGGAGCCCCGAGGGGAGCTGACCACCAACTGCCTGCCTTGGCTCCCTCTTTTTCTGCCCGGACACCAGCCGTCTCCAGATTCTTGAGGAAATTCTGTAAAGCAGGTAGGGTTGGCAGTCCCGCCTGGGACAGGGGAGGGGGCACACCCAGCCCAAAGGAGGTGGGCAGCGTGGAGGCCGATCCCCTCCACCCCTGGGCCAGCACGCAGGAGGAGCCGGGCGAACGCTCAGAGTTCTTTGGTCTACACGGCCCTGTCTTTCCCGGGAGCCGGGCCCCTCCTCCCCTGGGACCGGGCGGTGGCCACGCGCCTCGACAGTGTTCACTGCGCTCCTGCTCCGTGCAGAACCCTGAGCAGGTTGGAGGAGCCGGCCACCTAATCGGGGAGGAGACAGGGACCCCAAGGCACCCAGCAGAGGGGGTCCAGCCCCTGCCAGAGCTCCCCCCCTCAACACCGGGCACGAGGCCTACACTGCATCAGGCCTGACCCTGGAGTAGGCAGGGCAGACACTGCCTCCCAGACCCAGACCCCAGCCTGGAGCCCTCCCCGCAGACACCGAGCAAGCAGCAGATCCCAGGGCGGCCTCGGGCAAGCTGTGAGCAGAGCGGGAACCAGGACGGGTCCCGGAACCCTCCCCCGGGGCCTCGCGCCCTCCTCCGGCCCTCTCTGGGCAGGGTGGCCGCACCCGGGTGCCTTGGCCCTCCCTCCTCCCTGGGCCTGCCAGTCCCCAGGGGGCCCCTGGCCTCCACTGGGAGCCGGAGTGTCAGCTGTGGGCAAAGCCCCCGGGAGGACACGGGATGGGGAAGCCGAGGAGGGTCGGCACGAGGTCCAGGGAGGCCACATGCCTGGCCACGAGAAACAGCCTCCTGGTGTGGCTGTCCCCACAGAGTTCCTGTTTTCCAGCCAGCCCTCGGGTAGGCCATCAGCCCACGGCCCCGCCCCCGTAGACACGGTCATTTGTTTGCTCACCAAGAGAAACACAGACAAAGCAAAAGGAAAGAGGATCCGAGTCACCCAGGGCCTCACGGGAGAGAGGACGAAACGAGGGGCCGACAGATGTGCAAAGAGGGCGCCGTCCTGCCCTAGCCCAGAAGTCACAGCCCCACAGGCTGGGGGAGCCGGCCACAGCCACCGGATGCTTTCCACATCGCCGTCTGGGAGTGGCGCTAGCCCAGAAACTGCCTCGGGAGGTGCGGGTCTCCGGGGGTGTCCCCAGAGATGATGTGGGGGTGGGGTGCTGAGGGTTGCCGAGTGGGCTTGGGGACATTGAAAGACAGTTTTGCTTGGTTTCCCAAAGAGCAAGAACACGACAGCATCTGGCAGTGGGAGGAGGGTGGGTGTGGGAGGCGCTCCCACCCGTCCCGAGGGCCGGCAAAGGCATGGTCCCCCCCTGCGCGTGAGGCGTCCCCGGGGCCGGGCGGGCCGCAAGGGTCAGGTCCTCTGGGGCTGTCTGCCACTGTCAGCCGTTCCCGTGGTTTGGGGAGAAGGGTGAGGTCCGAAATAGGACACTGGGGCTTGCTCTCTTCCCCTGACCCTGTCCCCTTCCGGCAAGGACGTTCAGCAGTGGATCTTAAGTTCACCTGCAAATCAGTGGAAAAAAAATTCCAAAAAATCACTTATAAGGAACCTCTGCAAGTCAACAATAAAAAAGGCAAGTGACCCAGTTTAGCAACAAGAAGACGATCGGAATAGACGCTCCTCTAAGACCTACAGCTGGCCAGGACGCACACGAAAAGATGTTCGACACCCTCAGCCGTCAGGGAAATGCAGGTCGAGACACTAGTAGATCCCACTTCTCCCCCCCTCACACGCACACACAGACACGCATGCACGTGCACATGCACACACAGGCGCACACACAGGAACACACAGGCACACAGAGATGCACGCATGTACACACAGGAATACACAGGCACAGGTGCACGCATGTGCACATGTACGCACATGCACAGGAACGCACACACAGGAATGCACGCACACATGCACACAGAGAGGCACACGTACACACAGGTGCACATGCACAACGATGGCTGCAACTCAGAAACAGAAAGTGACAAGTGTGGCGACGGTGTGGGACCCAAACCCTCGTCCACGGCTGCTGGGCACGTAGAATTCGCAGCCACTGTGTGAACAGTCTGGGAGGTCCTCCGACGGTCAGTGAATTCCCAGGTGCCCAGCAAGTCCAAGTACAGATCCCAGAGAAACGAAACCACATTCACATAAAAGCTTGTACATGCATGTCCGCATTATGCACGTAGAAATTCAATATTATTCGCAACAGCCGAAGGCGGAAGCAACCCAGTGTCCATCAGACAAGGAATGAGTAAACACCACGTGGCCTGCCGCACCGTGGAATATTACTCTGCCGAGTAGTGACCCACGCACCACCTGGATGAACCCGGAAAACACGACGCTTGGTGAAATCCACCAGCCACGAAAGGACACGCGCTGCATTCTACTCCTGTGAGTCCCCTTCACAGGAGTACTCACGCCGGTCTCCCTGTGTTGCAGTAAGAACTCAGAGGCTCTGTGCTTCTCGCGTCTGACGTCGTGACCCCTGTGCTGAGCCTCCTGAACGAAGGGGTCCCGCCTTCCACGGCTCAGCGGCCCCACACAAGGCTGACATCACATCCCTTAGAGGACGGGGAGACCGAGGCGGGAGGCGTTGGGTCACACAGCTCACAAGGCTTCCCTCCGAGATCAGACCACAGGCCTGAGGACGGACTAGGGCAAAGGGACCCCCACACACCGCAGAGCACCGTGGCCAAGAAGCCTCTCAGCCTCACAAAGCACGAGGAGGAAGGTGTGGAAGTACTTCACAGTCTGTCATGCCCTGCACACTGCGAACAGAGCTGCCTGCCTCTGAGCCCATCTGCCGTGAACTGAGTCTACGAACGAGTACATCAGGACAGGTCTCAGACAGGTGCAATGGGACAGGGCGTTTGAGACAGGTCTTGTATTTCCCAGAGAACATCCCTCTGCCCACCCTCCCATCCATCCATCCACCCACCCACCCATCTATTCATTCATCCAACATCTATCATCTCTCCATCCATCCACCCATCCATCCATCCGCCTATCCATCCATCATCTATCTATCATCTATATACCCCTCCACCCATCCACCCATCCATTCACCCATCTATTATCCATTCATCCATCATCTATCATCTCTCCATCCATCCACCCATCCATCCATCCGCCCATCCATCCATCATCCATCTCTGTCTTCCCTCCTATGGGATCTTCTATAACACGACTGACATCCCTCCTACCTCCCACTGAGATGTGGGATCCATGTCCCCACCTCGAGTCTCAGTGGGGGGCTGTGATTGCTCCATCCAGTGCAGGATCGTTGCGAGACACGGGATAGACTTCTCCGGCTGAGTCCGAAAAGGAGGTCGCTTCCACCTGGTGCCCTCTCTGTCTCTGCCTCCGCCTCTCTGTCTCTCCTTGGGAACCTGAGCTTCCAGGTACCAAGCCTGGCCCCCAGACACCGCACTGCAGAGACCACGTGGAGAGGGCCCGGAGACAGTGACGCCCCAGCTGCCAGAGGCCTCCCGGCTCAGGTGCCGGCCATGTCCATGCAAGTGAGGAGCCTCAGGTGCGGCAGCCGACCCTAGAGACATAAAAATCGGAACCATAAAATGCTGTTGCCTGAAGGTA
This sequence comes from Panthera leo, assembly GCF_018350215.1. NCBI lineage: Eukaryota > Metazoa > Chordata > Mammalia > Carnivora > Felidae > Panthera > Panthera leo. The sequence goes on from NC_056694.1 coordinate 709,924, forward strand.
AATTTGGGATGGCCTGCAGTCTGGCAAGAGCTAACTGGCATAGCGGTGGGAGAAAGAGAAGGAGAGAGAAAAGGAGGGGGGGAGGGGGAAGGGGAGGGGAGGGGGAGGAGGGGGAGGGAGGGGGAGGGGGAGAGGAGGAAGGTGGAGGGAGGAGGAGGAGGGGGAGAGGACGGTGGAAGGAGGAGGAGGGAAGGGGGGGAGGGGAGAGGAGGAAGGTGGAGGGAGGAGGAGGAGGGGGAGAGGACGGTGGAGGGAGGAGGAGGGAAGGGGGAGAGGAGGAAGGAGGGGAGAGGGAAGAGGGAGGAGGGGAGAGGAGAATAGAGGCCTGGAGGAGCAGGGGCCACAGGGCTGTGTGCCTCAGGAGACCACGGCCCCGGGGCAGACACCTGCAGCCTAGCGCTGGGTCCCAGGGGCTGGAAGGCCCCTAGGCCTGGCCTGAGCCCTCCTCCCAGCCCCCTCCTTCACGGGGACCCTCTTGTCCCCAGGGGGGTGTCCTCTGCGGGGGGCTCCTACTACCCCCAGATCACGGTTTGTGGGTGCGGCGAGCCCCTTGCCACCCGTCACGGACTCCCCTGTGGTGCCAGGCACTGGGCGTGCACCTGCTCTGTGCTGCCCTGACATGTACGGGGGAGCTGGCATGGGGGCGGTGGCGGGCAGCTGAGGCTCCCCTTCTCTGAGCCCCTGAGCCCCCTGCCTGGCCGTCAGGTCAGGAAGACCTGGGGCCTCAGGCATGCACAGCCCTGGTCCTATCTGCAGTTCCTGGAGCGTGGGGAAAACTGTGCACGCGGTCCCCCCTAGGTGGCCCTCTTCAGGCGCTGCGGTGTCGCCTCTGTCCGGCAGGGGCCGCCACGCCACCACATTCTGTCCCGTGGTGCCGCTGGCCCCGCAGGCCAACGGGAGGAAGGGAGAGCTGGTTTCCCCCGAGTGGTCGGCCCCCACCCCTGCCCCATTACTGGGCTTTTGTAATTCGAGGGCACAGTTGCCCAGCCCCACGGACCGACCCTGAAAGCCCCAAGTGGCAGCCGGCCCAGCCCCCACACCCGTCCTGGACCCGCTGTCCTCCCAACACCGCCTGCCCGCCCGCCCGAGCCTCCCGGGCCCCGCACCTGCAGCCCCAAGCTTCCAGCCTTGACTTCGCCCACCCCTCCCAGGACCCACAAGCTGGCTGTCCCCCAGGAAGCACAGGGCTGTCCTCTGCTGGGCAGGGTGGTAGCCGAAATCCCAAACTGGAAGGTGGCAAGCAGAACGCTGGCCCGGGAGCTCTTTCCCCAGAACTCCCCCTGCCCGTGTCATGGCGGAGCACAGCGGTCAGGGTGGTGGGATCATCTCTGCTGATACATCTCCCGCCTCACGATCCCTGTGCCCCGTCTAAGTAACTTCCTGTCCCACCTCCTTCCCCTCCTCCGGTGACCCGTCCGGGACATTCCGTGGCCGAGACAGCACGACCAGGCCCCGGGGTCCCGGGGAATTCAGGTGCAGTGCCGGCCCCGGGGGCCATGGGCACTCGCCCCTCCTCCTCCTGTCCCCTGACCACTCCGCGTGGGCTCCCCCCGGCGATGCACCTGGGCTACCTCAGAGCTCAGCTGCCTCTAAAGGTCCCAGATGGAGGGGCGGGGACAGAGACGCACCCCACTCCCAAGGCGGAGAGGGTGCAGAGAGTGTCCTAGGATCTGAAGTGGCCACGTGACTCTGGGGTTCCACTGGACTGAGGGCAAGACAGGCTGGTCCGAGCCCCGAGACAGCCCGGAACTGGGGCAGGCTTGGGAACGAGGCGCTCCCCCGCCCTCGCCCCTGCAGCGCTCCCCACAGGGCTCAGCAGTAAATCCATAGCTTCCCGGAGACTGGTGGCTGCCTTCCGACTTCAGGGGGAAGAAGGGTGATGACAGGAAACCAAGCAGGCACTGGGGCGCCCGGCTGGCTCAGGCAAGAGACTGTGTGCCTCTCAGTCTCAGGGTCGTGAGCTCAAGCCCCATGCTGGGCATGGAACTTACCCAAAGAAAGCACTCCAGTGGGAGATGTTCGCACAACTTTGTGAACTGTACTCTTCCAAAAGTGAATTTGTGGGATGCCGATTCTATCCCAATAAAGATTTTTAAAAAAGGAACCAAACGGGCAAGAGGACTTGCTTTACAGTGACATTCTGTTTTCCTGGGCATTGGCAGCCAACCTCAGCGCTGCTGGAGCGTCCTCGGGCAGCACCCACAAAGTCACCTGCTCCCGCGTCGTCACTGGGCGCCACCCGCCCCGCCGTCTGCCGAGGGGACGCAGGCCCCCCTGAGACTGCAGCGGGGACGCAGGCCTGGCCTGGAAGAATCAGGGACGTCCACCCAGAGGAGGGAAGGGGCCCAGGCCGGGGGCGGGAGACAGGGCGCCCTCGGGCCCAGGAAATGGTCCACATGATGCGAGAGTGTAAGTGCCTGAGCCATGACAGAGGGGCTCCCGAGAAGTGGCTGGGCACGCTCCCTCCCCCAGGGGACGGCTCCCTCGGCCACAGCCCGCCCCGGTGACGATCGATCAGAGATCAGAGCCGAGAGGCTGCAGACCAGACGTCAGTCCCTCCTCTCGGAGCACAGAAACCACTCCGGCTGGGCCCGCGTGGTCTCAGGGCGGCCGCTCTCCTGCTGGAGCTGCCGCTGGGTTCTGTGCGGGGCCTGCCGGCCGGCTGGACACCAAGCATCTCACCCGACCTCTCAGCTCTGTGCCTGCCCAGTGGGGCCTGGAGGGCTCCCTCCGGCCTCCGGCCCCCACCTGATGGGGCGGCTCGGGGAGCCGACTCTGCGGTCACAGGAGCTGCCCGGGAGCCTGCACGGAACCAGAACTGCCCCGTCCTCTGCAGGCCCGGGAGAGGCCGTGGGCACAGCGCACAGGGAGACGGGCCAGTCCTGACTGCAGGACGCCGGACAAGGTGGTCAGGCAGCCCAGGGAGACAGGCCTGTTCCAGCAAGAAAAAAGAGCCAACTGGACGAGAGGCGGGAGGGTGCTCACTGGGGAGGGGACAAGAGTCCTGAGGCCTGCTGCCCTGGTTAAGAAGTCGACATGGCTTTCGGGTGGCAGGCGGCATGCACGCAGACCGGACCCACCCCGCCTGCCTTCATGGCTCTGGGTCCCGTTGGTCCAGCAGCAGGAAGGATCTGTCCGCCCCGACCTTGAACACCCCCGGACCTGCCCTCCACACGGGCCAGCGGAGGGGTGTTTTAAAGCAGAACCACAGGGGCGCGTGGGGGGCTCGGTCGGTTGGGCGTCCGACTCCTGATTCCAGCTCCGGTCGTGATCTCATGGTTTGTAAGTTCAAGCCCCACATCGGGCTCTGCACTGACAGCGAGGGGCCTGCTTGGGATTCTCTGTCTCCTTCTGTCTCTGCCCCCCACCCCCGCTTGCTGTCTCTTTCTCTCTCTCAAAACAAATAAATAAACATTAAAAAAAAAAAAAAAAAAAAAAAAGGCAGTGTCACCACACCCGCGCAGAAGCTCCCAGGCTTCCGCCTTCCCGAGCGCCGGACGAACCCCACACAACAGTGGTTCCGGGCTCCCTAACGCCTTGGGACGTCCCGGAGAGCGTGGCAGGTGCAGCCACATGGTGTGTCCCCTAATGAAAGCTGGTGGATGACGTCCTTCCAGGCCACCGGGCCACCAGCAGGGGGGCCGTGACAGCCCAAGCTGATGACCAATGCCTGACGCCAGGCCTGGACCCTTCTTCCCAAGAGGTGTCCTTCCGCCACAAAGCTCTGTGTGCGGCAGGTGTGAATTTGGTTCCATTCTCCCAAAAGACTAGAGATTCACAATTTTCCTCATAGAACTATGACAGTCACTTCTGTGGATTAATAGAAAGTTCTTCACTGCCTCTTGCAGTCATAAAATCTCTGCCTTTTCGCCGTAAATAATCTCACTCAAAGACTGAATCCAAATGCCAGGTGGGTGGGATGACGGGCACTGAACTCTGCTTCCCGGTAGAGACCAGCAGGAGGCAGGCAGCACAGACAGGAAGGGGCTCTCGTTTGGGGAGGCCCCGGAGGGCTGGCTCTGTGACGGTGTTCCCGCCTTCCTACGGGCGGGGGGGGGGGGGGGGGGGGGGGGACCGGAGCAGACTGCCACGCCTCCCCTCCAAGACTCCATCAAGTGACCACTGGGGACATCAGGCCAGCCCTGTGTGCTTCGCAGAACTGCATCTCAACCCAAAACCAGCACAGTTTTACCAGGAAAAATAAACCGGGCAGTATTCATGCACGATATAAAATTACAACCACAAGCACGTAATTTATAGGTTATGTAAAATTACGGCCAAACACAAGCAGTTTTAAACTAACGATTGTTTCTATAAAAACGATACACGCTTGTTATAAAATACAGCCATAAAGAAAAATACTTGGAGGAAAGCCACATAGGTCCGTCCAGATGTGCCCGCCACATGGACGTGTACTGCGAACACTCACCGTACGGGATCCCAGACCTCTCTCGCGTCTACATCGAATCTGCAAACGTCTAGAGAGACGCTTTACAGGAACAGGGGTCATGTCACACGTGCAAAGGCCGGTTCGGACCTTCTGATCCCGTTTATTAAGCCATACTCATTCTCTGTCGTCACCAGCGAGAGTGGCTGTAAAACCAGTAACAACCAGTAACAAAGATCTCAGAAAAATACGGGATTCCAGCAGCCCTGAGCAAGTTCCACCCATGATGGGGTCACTGCAGGGGAGACAGACCCCACAGCTGCCCAAAAGCACGTCCTCCGGGCACGGGCCTGCGCGAGCTGCCCACCAGCCAGCTGCTTGGCCCCGAGGCCCGCGCGGTCCGATGTCCCATCCCTGGCTCGACCCTGTGAATCCGATTTTCTGGGTGTGACTAGGGTAAGGAGGTTGGGCAGGCAGGCGACCCTGGATTATCTGGGTCAGCATTGTCATCAGGAGGGTCCCTGTAAGGAGGCAGGAGGGTCAGAGTCAGGGAGAAGATGGGAGGGGGGGGAAGGTCAGGGCAGAGAGAAGGCGCCGCCCTTGAGGACGGGCCCCGGGCCAAGAACGCCAGCGCCTCTAGAAGCTGGAAAGACAAGGAGACGGACTCTTGCCAGAGCCCCGGAAGAAACGCGGCCCTATGGGCCCATCTACACTTCTGACCTGCGGACGGTCAGAGCATAAACATAAGCCTGTATTGTTTAAGCCACTGGGTCTGCGGTGACTTACGTGAGCACAGGACGCTTCGTGGAGGGGAGTCTGTCCTGCTCGTGACGGTGGGAGGGACAGGGCCAGCGGGGCGGAGGGAACCCCAGGGCTGCGTCCCGAGCGCTTCCGGACACGATCGTGTGGCTGAGACCACGGGCACATCCAGCGCGCCCACCCGAGGGGCCGGAGGGAGGCAGACCGGGGAAGGGCTCATCTTCGGGGAAGGCGGCTGTGGGCCTAGGCCTCACCACGGTGGTCGGGGAAAGCCGTCTCCTGCATGAGGACACTTGGAAAACATCCTGGAGGTCACCCGTGGGCACCTTTGAATATGGCTGGTGGGTTTTTGCGACAAGTGCCTAGGTGGCTTTGCTCAAGCGGACACACGTCCGGCACGGACATGTGCCACGTGGCTAGCGACTCAGATCTGGGAAGTCAAAGGCGATGCCGGACTGCTGCTCCTTCGAAGAGAGCTGGGCCGTCTCTCCCCACACTTCCTCTCCCCGGGGCCGACACCACTGAGTCACGTCACCTGCTGCGAAATCCACTGAATGCGTTTCAGAGCGAGAATTTTCTCAATCACGTACAGTTAGACTACACAGAACCTGATGCAACATACTTTCTTCATTTTGAAATAATTTAATCTGAAGCAGGTTCCAGGCTCTGAGCTGTCAGAAGAGCCGGACACAGGGCCCGAACTCACAAACCGTGAGATCGTGACCTGAGCTGAAGTCGGACACTTAACCGACTGAGCCACGAGGGCATCCCTAGAACTTTCAAAAATTTGCAAAAACAGGACAAGAGTTCGTATGTCCAGCTTCCCCAAACAACATCTTACGTAATCATAGAACAAGAATCCAAGCGTCCTGTGGGTCGCCAGGCCTCCCGGGCTGCCTGCCACCATCCGCCCTGACCCAGGGCCCGCGTGGCAGTCAGCTTCCTTGGACCCCTCCTCGGTTTTTATCTTTCAGGACCCTGGTGCTCCCAAAGCACCTGGTCCTCACTTTGCAGAATGTGTTCAATTTGGCGTTGGCTCAATGGACAGAGGTTACCATTTCTGGTAAGAAAACCCCAGAAGGATGTGGTCTTCTCGGGGCATCAGATGGGGGCAGCAGCCGTGGGCAGGTCACCAAGTGGTGACCACGCACCTAAAGTGACCACACTGGCCCTATGGCTCCCTTTCTAAGTGCTGGGCACCCTGAGGGGAGGCCCCCGGGCGGCCCATCTGCACCCCTTGCCACTGTGGAGGGACTGCTGTCTCCACTGCCACTACGGGTGCTGTCCCTCCCTCCCTGACACATTGATTCCATCAATTATGAAAATTGTTTTAATGTTTATTTTTGACAGGGAGTGAGCGAGTCAGGGAGGGGCAGAGAACGAGAGGGAGAGAATCCCAACAGGATCCAGGCCGTCAGCACAGAGCCCGACGTGGGGCTCAATCCCACGACCGACAGGTCATGACCTGGACCGAAACCAAGAGTCGGTTTGCGCGACTGAGCCACCCAGGCGCCCTCCGTTAGTTATTTATGAGTGTGGACTCCTGGACAGTCATTTGTTCTGAGGACCACAACCCACTACAATACTGTGTTGTTCCAAATGGCCCACGTGTGGCTCCGTGGCGTGGCTGTGCCCCCTCATTCTTCCAGGAATCCCTTACTTTCGGACACAAAACGGTCCAGGCTGGGCGTGGACTTTCGGGCACTGGCCACAGAGTCAGCTGTCCCCCCAGGAGCCTGGTTCCTGCTGCCGGTGTCGCGGCTCCAGGACCCGGGTGCTCAGAGTCGGCCGGCACACGCGTGTGGACGCACGCACGCAGCCGAGTCTCTCTCTGTGCGGCCACCTACACCCGTGACCCAAGCAGGACCCGGTCCGTGCTCTCCCGCTCCCCGGCGTGAGCTCGCTTTCAGAGCGGGGGAGGGTGAACCACTGCCCAGAGGACACAGCCCGTCTCCTCGTCCCCAGCGCCGGGCTGACCTCTGCTGTCCACTGCAGCCACGCTGTGCCCCAGCCGTGCGCCGCTTGGAACCCCGTCCCCCGGCCACCTGGCTGGGCCACCACCGCGGCTTCATTTCTGCGCACGTGACACGGGCAGACGGCTGGGACTCTGAGCCACACTACACGCTGCTGACCGTTCTCGGCGTCCGGTTTCTCCTTCCTCGATTTCGTGTTTGCACAAACCCACAGACGCTTCCGGCTTCCTGCGTCTTTCTTGTTAACGGTACCATAGATGCTTCTGGAGGCTGCCTTTCTCATGGAGTCACTCCGCGTCAGCACAGACCTCCCTAACCCCCGCCCCGCCCGCACCCGCCCGCGGCTGCACCGGCGAGCCGTGCGGACCGGCCTCAGGTCACTGAAGGCTCGCAAGTGTGGGCATTTGCATGGCTTCAGGGGTCTGCAGAACTGGACTTTCGTGACTCGATTTTCGGCTTGGCGGTAAAAGCCAAGACACCTCGTAAACTAGACATGGACACACAAGACCTGTACGACCCCAGCGGAGGGCAGACCCAGCATTCCGTGGAAACCGCAGAAGGGAGCCGGTGGTGCCCAACCAGTGACGCAGGAGGAGGTCCAGAGTGAGCCCCGAGGACGAGGACTCACACGGGAGGGACCTGCTTCGGGGTCTGAGCAAGAGCACCAGGCCAGCGAAGGACGGAAAACAGGGGCCTCGAGGCAGAGGACTGGACGCGAAGACGCCTCTTACCAGCCACGGCCAAGGTGGGGGTGGAGGTGACTTCTGGGAGCCCAGACCCGGGTCACAGCTGGCTGTCCCCACCGGGGTCGCCGTCCACGTGGGGACGTGCCCGGGATCCTCTGACTGCCGTCTTCCGTTAGCCACGTGAGGACAAAAGCCAGCTGGCCGGCCGGGAGCCAGGGAAGGCAGTGCTGGGCCCAGACCCCACACACTCGGCACCCGGATCGTGGACCTGAACCCCGGCCACATCAGAACCGGCCCAGGGTCCCGGCTCGGCATCTGGGTACGCGTGGGGTCGGACCGCGGGCAAACTGGTACCTTCCTGGACGTTGCCGCTGTGGGCCTGGTCGGTGAGAGAGGACACCACAAGACCCTGCCCTGACGTGTGCTCAGAGGCCCTGGAAGCCACTGCCGATGGCGCGTGCACGTGGGTGCTCTCAGAGGACACGTGGAAGACCACGTGTGCAAGTCAAACTACAAGAGTCTGGACTTCCAGAGTTACAATACATGAGTTACTGAAATTAAACTGGCTTTATGTACACGCACACAGGTCAGAAAACGAGCCTCTGGTTCAAAGGTACTGGTGATTCGAGGCGCCTGGGGGGCTCAGTCGGTGGGGCGTCCGACTTCGGCTCGGGTCATGATCTCACGGGTTGTGGGTTCGAGCCCCGCGTCGGGCTCTGTGCTGACAGCTCAGAGCCTGGGGCCTGCTTCCGATTCCGTGTCTGCTCCTCCCTCTGCCCCTCCCATGCTCATGCTCTGTCTCTCAATAATAAATAAAACGTTAAAAAAATTAAAAAAAAAAGATATTGGTGTTTCAGGCACTACCAGAAAAAAAACGAGTAAGTCAAATATGTCAAAAGTTAACAATCTCATTTCCAAGTTTATATTGTATATTTTACTTAAAAAAAAAAAAACACGGGAAATAAATGGGCACAGAAGGAAACCATTTTGCCAGGAAATGGTTTCCGGACAGCGTCTATGTGATGGGCTGAAACCGCTAGCATTCAGCATGTCAGTACTGAGAAGCTACGGACAGTATCACTGAGGGAGTCACCACGTCGCGGATGCCCACATGTCCCCTCGCGCAGCGGGCGTGACTCTGCTCTCCTTCCTCCCACCCGCCACAGGCCTCCCTAGGAACTCTCCCGATGTAAAGATAAAATCTAAGGCTCCTGGGGAAAATGAGACCTAAAGGGGACAATCGCTTCTCAAAATAACCTGGGAGACATCAAGAGGAGAGGTTTCCACCAAGGAGGGCGTTCCAGAAACTTCTTCCGAAGTCACAGCGCCTAACCATAAACCGTCAGTTGACAAGGTCACCCAACACACTCCACCTTGGACAAGCCAGCAGCCGGTGGATGGACTTCTTCCCATCAGGAGTTAGTTTCTGCCCCTGGTTTTCCATCCAACAAATCTCCAAATCCCAGTTTTTCCAGGGGCTCCTGTGCCATCAGCTGCCTGCAACAAAAACGAACAGCAATGTCCGTGCGAGGCCTGCGCATTCGCTCCCATCCCAACTGCCTGCGGCCGGTGGCACCGCTGGACCCAGGCCCCCGGGACCCCGAGGGCCTCTCTGCGCCCTCCTTCTCCCAGCTGACACCCGCGCCTCTGGACTCCGGACGGACGGCCGCTGGCGGACAGTGTGCGAAGCCCCTGGGGTGCCGGGTGGGGTGCCGGGTGGAGCCGGGACCCCGAAGGAAGTGGGCAGACCGCCGCCGCGAGCCCCCCGCCGGGTGCCAGTCTGGGGCAGACGCGTGTCCCGTTCGAGGCCTCCAACCTCAACCCGGCCTCCAGGTCGCTGGGAAGATGCACCAGACAGGGCGGGGGGGGGGGGACAGGACAGACTTTACTTGGTAAAGTGACCCCTGAACAAGCCACAGGTTAGGGGCACCATTCACCTGCACAGTCGAAAATCCGTTCCTAACTCCTGACTCCCCAGAACTTAAGGACTACAGCCCCCGCCGACCAGAAGCCTCAGCGACAACGTGCATTTTGCGTGTCGTGTGTCTTCCGGCCGTACTCTTACCAACAGGTCAGCCGGACAAAAAAGCTCGTTAAGACAATGGTCAGGAAGCAATACGTTTACAACACTGTCCTGCACGTATCAGGAGATCTGGGTGGTAAGTGGGCCTGCCCCGTTCACACCGTGTCGTTCAAGGGTCACTGCACTTGTGAGCTTCACCTGTGACTCAGAAACACTGGGACACGTGGCCCACCAGCTCTGTCTCCTCTCACTGCTGCCCCAGGCCCCGTGCCCCACACAGCCCGAGCCGTGGTCCCACAGCTGGCCGGTGGCCGTGTCCTCTGTGCTCCCGCTCCCTCTGTGCCCAGCCGTGTGCCAGCCCCTCACCATGTCCGTGTAAGTCAGGACCTCGAAGACCGAGATGTCCCGGAGCACCTGCTGGGCTGGAGCCGCCCCCGTCCAGCCTCTCACTGCCCACACCCCAGGGCAAGAGGGCCTGGCTTTCATTCTGCTTCATTTTTTTGGGGGGGGGGGGGGCAGGGGGCAGGGACAGGTCCAACTCTTGGAGGCCACCTGTCCATCCTGCTTGCTGGTGGGAGCTCAGTGTCCCTGCAGAAACCAACAGGCCCGGCCGGCAAAGGGGATGCCCGCCATGCCAAGCCACCATCACTTGGCGCCGTGACCCCCCCCCCCCACCACCGCTGAGCTCACGCACCCCCCCGCAAGCCTGGCAGGCCAGCACAGGCAGCCAGGGTTCAGCCAGCACGCTGGGAACCGAGGGACACTGTGAGCCACCTGGTCACCGGTCAGATGACCCACTTTGTGTGGGTTCTGTGGGGCTCCAGGCGAGCTGGCTACCCTCCTGCAGAAATACAAAACCTAGCAGATGACCTCTACCCAAGCTTCACAAGGGCTGTCCAGGCCGTCCCCACTGAGAACGAAACTAAGTGTTTAGGGTACGTGCCCTCGAGGGCTCCAGCCGCGGGGACGGGGGAGTGGGCAGGTGCCGCGGCGCCGCGTTCCCTCCACTGGTGCGCGCACGGCAATTTCCGTTACAAAAAGCTGGAATCCGCTGAAAGGTACAAAGTCCACTTGGGGACCAGACTGACTGTGTTATCTGTGTCCTTACGTGGCAAAGGGGGATGAGCTGAGGCGGAACACAGGAGCCGACCAGGTGCTGCTGAGGGGAGACCGCCTCGGACTCCTCAGGCGGACTCAGCGGCAACGCGGGAACCCTTAAAATCAGAGAGCCTGCGCCGGCTCTGGTCAGAAGGACGGAGGAGGAGGACGGGCCAGAGACACGGCATCGCCGGCTTCCAGGGGGAGCAGGGCCACGAGCCGAGGGGCGTGGGCGCCTCTAGAAGCTGGAAAGGCAGAAGCAGTTCTGCACCGGAGCATCCACGAGGAGCGCGGCCCGCGGGACCTGCGTCAGACATCTCGCTGCAGAACGTGAGTGTGCTGGGGGCACCAGGAGCACGGGGAGCAGCAGTGCTCCTCGAGACACGACAGGACCTGTGTGTTCAGCAGCAAACAGGGAGCAAGGGGGAAAACACTACAAGCTAAATGAGACGCAGTTCAAGAGGCCCTTTCTACAGACGTGCGAGTCTTCACAAAATCCAGCTCTGTGGCCAGGACACAACAACAACAAGTCCAACGATTACCGAGTTCTAAAGCCCAAAGGATGACGTGGACGCCTCCCCTTCAGCATAAGGGGACAGTGCAGGTTTTTAGGACCCGAGGCTTTCCAAGGAGCGTGCTCCGGGCCTCCTCCAGCCCGGCCAGGAGGCCCGGGTCGCACGCCACAGGATGAGTGGCACAGCCCCCGGATGCCCACCGCACGGGGCAGGAACTCAAAGTCAAAAGATCACAGAGGCTTGAGATCACAGATCACAGCGTACTTGCTGTTTTCTTGGCCGACAAAGTCATCCCTGATTTAACAGCTCTTCCCACAAGAGTGTGATCCACATCCACGCCGCCCAGACACTTCCACGTCGAGCTAAGACGGCCCAAGTCCTCAAGAGGCAACTCTAAAATCTCACTGTGGTCCAGTTTTCTACAGAGATGCATATGGTGGGGGCGCCTGGTGGCTCAGTTGGTTGAGCGTCCGACTGTGGCTCAGGTCACGATCTCACGGTTCAGGAGTTCGAGGTCTGCATTGCGCTCTGAGCACAGTGCCCACTTCGGGTCCTCTGTCCCCTCCCTCTCTGCCTCCCTCCCACTTAAAACTAAACAAACATTAAAAGAAAGATGCCTATGGACGTTCGTAGGGGTAAATAACGTCTGGGATTTCAGCATGAAAGGAATAAAAAGGTTTACAAAAAGCGGGAAGGGAAATAAATGTGCAGTCTCGATACTGAACCTGGATGGTCATGGACTTGGAACTGAAAACCGTCCAAAAGTCTGCAGCCAAAATCACCGACCGAGTCTGAACACACATGTACCCCCTACATTGGCCTTAACGTCGCCGTACCAACCAGAGAAGCCACTGGAAATAACGGAACCCACGGAGAGGCGAGCTGCACCCCCCCGCCGCCACCCCGTCCCCACTGACCTCGGCAGGCCTCAGGGCAGGCTGGTCTCCAGAGGCCGTGCTGAGCGAGGTGTGGCCACGTGGACAGCACAGCACACAGCCCACTGCCAGGGTCCACATGGGGAGAAAAGGCAGAACCTTCTGCTGTCCTTTGCCAGACGGGCCAGGAGCCTCTCTGGGGACCCAGACGGCCCAACTCTCTGGAGCAGCTCCCAGCAGGAGCGGCTGCCTGCGTGTGCTGGCCACTGTGCTGGCCGGCACGGGGATGGCTCACCTGAGCTTCACGGGAGCAGGTGACCTGCTCACACCCTCACACGCGGTCAGAAACCAACTTCAAACTGTCTCCAGGGAGTGGCAGCACCAAAAAGAAACTCAGTTCATTTCTGAAAGGTGTATCGACTTAGAACACAGTAATTTAGGGGTGCCCCTCCAGTTGAGCATCTGACTTGGGCTCAGGTCACAATTTCGCCATTAGTGAGCTCGAGCCCCGCGTCGGGCTCTGTGCTGACAGCTTGGAGCCTGGAGCTGCTTCAGATTCTGTCTCCCTCTCTGCCCCTCCCCTGCTCGCACTCTGTCTCTCAAAACTGAATGTTCAAAACAAAATTTTTATATATATATATATATATATATATATATGACAGTGATTTAAACACGTGGATTCCAGCAATGGGCTATTTAAAGATGGCGAGAGCTGGACTCGGTGGCCCCGAACGACTCAGAGGACAGAACGAGGGCCTCACATGAGGGCCACGCTCCCAAAGGGCCAACGTCCCACATGTCCACCGACAGCCCTCAACGCACCTGTGGGCCTGAAGGACACGAGCGATTGTGCCCTGGGGGAAATGTCGGACTTTGTTACGGAGAAACGACAAGGGGGCTCTGACTGGATGGGTTTATGCCACCCCATCTTCAGACAAGGCCGTGTGAAGACCGGACTCCTCACCGAGCTGATGAAGGGCTCGAAGGGCAGGAATAAAAGTTCCCACCCCCACCATATAATTATACGCTCTATGCTTTTCCCCGTTAGGAGTAAGAATAGCTCTTCAGTAAAATCTCAACGGATCACAGTCAGAAACACTTGTCTCACTTAAAAGCGAGCGCTGGTAAGTTCTGCTCAGGACAGAACAGACCTCCATGTTTCACCGTTTCTGAATGGCCCATTGTCTCCCCTGTCACATTTCAAGCACTGCTGAGCTACGGGGAACCAAACGGTATTTTTACGGTCTGAGAACGTGAGACGAAGAAACCCTGTGCCCACGACCTCCTGACTCCGTCAGCATTTTTATGATGTACGATTCTGAAACCTTAATGACAGGTCAGCAGCTCCCAGATGTGCAAACAAAACACTCAGGAACGCAACCCCGTAAGCCGCGCTCCCTCTCCGCAGGGTCCCCAAGACTGTGAAACCTTCAGTGCCACTGAATCTGGCAGGCCTCCGTTCCAGGGGCGAGCCACTCTACGTTCTCAAAGACAAAGGCTTGGAACCTGGGGGATGAATGAGGCCCGCTGCAATGACCTCTCGGGGAAAAAAAATGTTTCCATGGGAGTGCGGGGAGGTTCCAGAAGTCGTTCATTGCCAGCAGGTACTTGCCTCTCCATTCTGCATTCTAAGTAGTCTTTCGACTCACTTCTGCACAAAGCATTTTCGAATCTATTGTCGCGGAGACACTTCATGAACTTCTCCTTAAAGCTTTTGCATTCGCCTAGAACGAAAAGGAAAAGAGCACCCAGTTTTCAAGTGAAAACACGACGCGGTGGGACGGCACGCGCACCCGCAGCCGTCCTTCCAGAACGAGTCTCCTTCACACTCACGCTGCAAAAGACGAGCCTACCGCGTGCCTCATGGTGCGGCGACGGCCCCTCCGCTGCGTGTTTGGGACACTGCAGGGGAAGGCGTCGGTTACGAGAAAAATCTGCGGACCCACTTCCGGAGCCTTGGCTCGCACAGAGGCTCACCCCAAACGCGGACTTCCGGCCGCACACGGGCGGCGACCAGCGGACTTTCCAGGTCCGCGCGAGGCCCAGGTTAACAGCCTGCGGGCTTTGTGCGAGGCTGGGCGCGGGTCCCCCGGACGCCGGCAACGCTCTCCCTCGGGACGTCCTCCGCAACCTGTCGCCCCTCGTCCCGCAGGCCCGCCTCCGGGGTGGTGGAGTGGGCCGCGGCGGGCCTCAGTTTCCCCACCTGCAACCGCGCGCGGACGCCAGCGCCCACGGGGCCGCACGGCGCCACCGGAGGAGACCCACGACCCGAGACTCGGCGCAGGAGCCCGGCGGCCGCCCGCCGCTCACCGAAGTGATCCAGCGGGAAGCTGCCCTTGTCCGGGGGCCGCGGCTGGAAGCTCTTGGACCCAAAATTCATGGCCGTCGACATGATGGCGGCGCCGGAGCCCCGGAGTAGGACGCGCGCCGTACGCAGGGCGGTGGGTCGAGCGCCGAGCGCCCCCGCGAGAGCGCCGAGCACGTCGAGCGGCGAACGGCCACGGGCGGCAAGCCCCGCCCCCGCCGCCCAGGCCCCGCCCCCGCGCTGCAGGGCCCGGTCTTCGCCTCGAAGGTGCCACGCCCGTTATTGACCGGGCTCCTCTCCACCGACGGGACCGGTCCCTCTCGCCACGCAGGCCCCGCCCGGGCATGCCCTCCCCCCATCAGGCCCCGCCCCGCACCACAGGCCCCCGCCCCCGCCCCAGGGGCATCCGAAAGGCCCTGATCCAGGCTGCTCTGCCCGGTCCTTGCCAGGCTGACCCTCACAGGGACCGAGGGGCAGAGGCCGGCGTCATGTCCTTATGAGGAAACGGAAGTCCAGAGAGGCTGGACTTTACCCAGACACACAGCTTGAGTCAACAAGAAGCCCAAGGGCGAGTGCACTCGGCAGGCTGTGCGGGTGGCTGTGCATCCCCAGGTGTCTGGGGGGGCTCAGCTGGTGACAAGGAAGGAGTGAGGGCCACCACAACAAAGTCCCACACCCTGGGCCGCTTCAGCTACAGAAAGGTGGTCGCTCCCGGTTCTGGAGGCCGGATGTCCCACACGGAGGAGGTGCGGCGGGGCTGGCTCCTCCCGGAGGTTCTGGGAGAGCCGGCTCCAGGCTGCCCTCCCCCGCCCCCCAGCTGCAGGTGGCTGGCAGGCAGTCTTGGGGGCTGCTGGGCCGCTGGGCCTTGTTTCTGCCTTCACCCTCCCATGGCATCCCCCTGTGTGTCTGTGTCCAGAGGTCCTCCTGTGAGGACGCCGGTCAGACTAGGCTAGGGCCCACCCTAATGACTTCAGCATAACTAATTACATCTGCGATGACACTGTTTACCAAAGAGGTCACCTCCTAAGGTACTGGGGGCTAGGACTCCAACATATGAAGTGGTGGGGGAGGGGTGGTGCAGTGCAACCTGTAACAGAATAAAAGTCAGCTCTGGCAACCGCTTATTATTGTCGTTATGGCAACAATAACAACGGTGAAAGGGCTCAGTGGAGACCCCAGCTCTCCCAGGCTGAGCCTCCTCCCAGCGCTGTACCCTGCACAGTCACCCCTCTTCCCCAACTGGGCATCCCGATTTCATCTGAACGGAGGAAGTGGGTCACTGCCCCACCCCCAACCAGCGCCCCTGTGCTCTATGACTCTGTCGTGAGCTCCAAACTTCATCCATGCCCCCCGAGTGCCAACCACATACCAGGCCTTGGAGATAAGCAAATTGGGTCCTCAGTCACACAGCTCACCAGCTGCACCCCCCCCCCCGCGTCCCCCTCCCCCACCGGTTCCTGACACGATCCTGCACCACGCCTCCTTCTAATGCCAGGAGAAGGAGCCGGTTCCAGCAACTGAGGGGCCTTGCCGAGAAATGCCCGGCCAACAAGCCCTCACAGCCCTCACCTCAGGGCCTGCCCCCTCCTCGAGTCCTGCCCTGAGGCATCCAGCTCCCCACTCGCTCCTGCCTCTCTGCAGGGCACAGCAGTGGATCTCCGTGCCTCACGTGACATTGGGCTGTGTGTCGTGCGGCGCGGGGAGCTGGGCCCTAGTGTTTGTAGGGTCCGGTGGGGCCGCAGGGAAAGCTCATTCCGGTTGCTGGGGCCTTAATCAGCCTGGTGTTCTGTACCCACTAAAAACTACAAAAGGAAAATTGCACCTTGATCTTGTCACATAAAAGACTGTTTTACGTGGCTAGCACCAGGGGCCACGCACTGGGTTATTCATTAATATGTTTCCAGGGCCGTGAACAAAAGACGCTTTTATTACCCAGCAAATAGCACTTTTCCACTTGACTAGATCACACTACTTAGCAGGAAAAAGGACAGCCCAGCCCCCCAATGTTTCCTTGCAGCCTCTCTGTCCGACGGCCCTGAGGGACCAATGAAGCATTGCAGGCCCCGTGACCTAGAGGTGACAGCCAGCTTTTAATTGACATGTCCGTACCTGGCAAATGATTATTGCTCTATATGACACGTTTGGCTGGGAGAGAACGAAGGGATTTTCATCTCTGGTGCACAGATACAAAAAGTGGGGGAGGGCCTTCTGTGCCAGGCTGCTTCACATGGGATTGTCACAACAGCGTCTGGTGAGCAGGGGACGTCCCGTTACTAGTCTTTATTTATTTTTTTTAAATTTTTTTTTTTAACATTTATTTATTTTCGAGACAGAGAGAGACAGAGCATGAACGGGGGAGGGTCAGAGAGAGGGAGACACAGAATCGGAAACAGGCTCCAGGCTCCGAGCTGTCAGCACAGAGCCCGACGCGGGGCTTGAACTCACGGACCGTGAGATCATGACTTGAGCCAAAGTCGGACGCTTAACCGACTGAGCCACCCAGGCGCCCCCCCATTACTAGTCTTTAAAGGACGAACCCAGCTAGGCAGTATTCTTACCCTCATCTCACACATAGAGACTCCCAGAGACGTTACATTCCTCGTCCAAGGTCACGCAGCCTGCACACGAGCTATCGAGCTCCGTGTAACGAACGGCCCGAACTCAGAGGTGTAAAACAGCAATCTGCTTTGCGCAGGAACTTGAGTGTGGCCTGGCCTTGGTGGAGAAGGCCCACATGGCACTGGCTGGGGTTGCTCAACCTCAGGCTGGGACCCACTTCAAGACGGTGCACTCTTGGGGCTGGGAGCACTGCCTCTATCAGGGCCCAAAGCCCCCAGCCAGATGCCAGGGCCGGGAGCCTGCTCCCGATGGGGAGTAGGGCAGAGTCACATTGTACGAACAGCCCCTGGATGGAACCTTGCCTGAAACTTTCTCTGGTCTTTCCACTTTAATAAATTCTGCTGCCAAAGTATTCTTTTCTAAAGGCTGAGACCGTAGTTCCAGTAGAAACCTAAAGTGCCCATGTGTCAGAGTCTCATTTAATGCACGGGTGCAGGAGCGTGGCCCGATGGCAAAGCTGCTTCCAAGAAGGGCGCCCCAGCCCCGATAGAGCCGCGCGCGGTCAGAGAAAGAAAAAAGACGCCAGAGTCAGATTGCTAAGCTGGACCTAGGACGGGTTAATATCTCACAGGGCAATAAACCCTAACCTTCGGGATGGTCTTTTCTGCCAGACAGGAACGATTTGCGTTTTCTGTTTGCTCCATGTGAATGTCTAGCTTGAGGGCACCTGGGCTGGGTCAGTACTAAATGGTGAGTCGCGTGTAGTTGAATGATGCTCGGGCAGACTGGCTAGACGGCGACTGCAAGAACACAGTGAAAGGACCCAGTGTCACCCACTTGCCTGACTCCTGCCTATTGGGAACTGTTCTGAACATTCCTTATAGGAGTCTCAGGGCCACTGTAACAAAGCACCAAAAACTGGGGGCTTAACCACCAGAAAGTGGTTCTCTCCCACTTCTAGAGGCTGAACTTGAGATGGGGGTTCCCCGTGAGGGCCGGCGGGGGGGGGGGGGGTCCTCCCGCCTCTTCCAGCTCCCGGTGGCCCTGGTTCCCGGCCTGTGGCCACACCCTCCATGGTGTCCCCAGGGTCACCTGGCCTTCTTCCCTCTGTGTCTGTCTTCTACTTTTCTGTCTGTTATGAGGACACCCCCACCCTAATCCAGGATGACCTCCTCTAAACTTGATCTGCAAAGACCCTATTTATAGATAAGGTCCCATTCTGACATTCGAGGGACACATGAATTCCGGGGGGGCCATTCTGCCCAGGACACTGCTCCAGATAGTTTGCGGTGGTTTTCCCAACTGGCACAGAGTAGTGAGGTCCAGATGCCATGAGACATGGAGGAAGGTCCCCGTAGGCGGTTGGAGGGTCCTTTCTGGAGCCCAGGAGGTGTGGGCAGGGCCCTGAAGCTCAGGAATCTCGAGCTTGAAAGTTGTTCTTTGTGCAGAGAAAATCAGTGTTCCCAAGGTAGGAACAGCCACACCCGCGGGCGCCCCACCTGAGGGCACACTCGTGCGCTAGTCCAGGTCCCTCTGTCACCAGACCTCTGCTTCCTGGTGCTGCTCCCAGGGGCACCTGCCTCCTCCCCACCCCACCCCCCCCAGCTGCCCCCTGGCTCTCCTGTAGGCACTCATCAAATGCTGCCTCCTCCAAGGAGCCCTCCTGGCCTGACACTCCTGGCCCCCTGCTCCTTGCATGGCCCATCTGCTTCCCCGCAGGGGGGGGGGGGTGTCCTTCTCTCTTGCCCAAGGCGGGGTGGGCACTTGGACCTACCCAGGCTGGGACACGGACCTCCTACCCCACCGGGGGCCTGGAAAACGGGCTCAGCTTCCCCTGAGGTGGGGCTGGGCTGCCCAGGCGGCCGGAGCCCTGACCTACCTCCATCAGTGACCGGTCCTGCTGTGACAAGCGCAGCAAGTGCGGGTTTCCGATGAGCGGCAGTGGGCGTGGCCCAGGGGGCCAGCGAGGGGCTGGGGAGGGGGTGCGGGTGTGGGCTCGGAGCAGCCCCCAGAGCCCCAGGAGCAGCAGGGCCATGAGGACGGCGGGCGGCGAGGCCCCAGCTCCCCTTGACAGGAGGCGTGGGCGGGGACGAGAGGGGGCCGCGTGGAACCCAGAAGCCCCCACCCAGCCTGGGCATCGAGTGGGGGCGGTACAAGGAGCAGCCGCGGAGGAGGCAGAGGAGATGGGAACGCAGGCCGGGAGGCGAGGGTCCCTCCCGACGCCACCCACACGGGTGTGGGTCAGCGGGAGGGACCGTGGGAGCATCTGCCAGAGGGGATTCTGGTTCTAGGAACTGATTTTACAGCACAAAGAAACGTGCACCCAGGATGTTTTTGACCCAGAGACAGAGCAACAGAGAGGAGACGAGGCAGCGGTCCCAGAGGAGGAGGCTGCTGTCTGATCCCGCCACGTTGTCACCTTACAAAGAAAGAGCAACTGAACAGAGGGAGGGAGACAGGGCAGCAGGAGACAGGTCGTCCGCCTTCTGGAAGTTGGCCAAGGCCAGGGCTTCCTGGCTGTCTACGGGTCTCAGCTCCGCACAGGAGCCGTTTGCTACGTTAATAAATGAAAGCGTCAACACAACCGAAAAAGGCACACGATGACGGTGCGTGCCGGAGTGTTTCTGGAAGGATGCATGAGAGAGGGGCTCTGTGGGCGCCCCGGCGGGTCCGACTCCCTGGCTGGGGCACGTGCATTGTCTGTTTCAATGGAAAAGTATCCAAAGAAACACCTTAGGAGAAAGCCTTCTGGAGCTGGGGTGCCTTGATGGGGGAGGGAAGGGCCCACGGAAGTGCAACCTCCAGTCTCTGCAGGGGCAAGTCTCCAGGTGAAACCACCCTGGGGGGGGGGGGCTGGCGATGAGGGACTTCTGGGCCCGCCCGCCACAGCGTGTTTCTGGTGTTTTCAACACCCAGTTTGTGGGTGGCTTTGCGCAGCCCCAGGACTCACATTGGTTCGAGCGTGGGGCCCCTGGGGACCTGAGCAGGACCCTTCCAGTGCTGGGGGGTAGGGAGTGGGCGGGGGAGAAGCCATGGGGTGGGGGGGGCAGCCGCCGTCTAGAAGTTGCAGAGGAAGTGGCGGGGGGGTGGGTGGCGAGCAGAGATGCAGATACGCTGGGACATTCCACCGGGCACCCCCAGCTTCCTCTTTCCGGGGCCTGGATGTAGGGGAGCCCTCGACACTCACGCTGCCTGGAAAAATTCAAGGCCAAGCACCCAGTTCCACCCTTGTGAACCGGATTTGACTCTGTCGACCAGGAGCTCCAGCCCCGCAGGCCGGGCTCTAAGAAGCTCCGGGTGCCCAACTGGCCTCCCCTGGGCTCACCCCACGCACAGGGGCCTGCCTGCCACATCCCGTGGTCACATGCCCCTGGTTCGGTCCACGCTAAACCCCAGGAAACACCACGCGGTCAGGATGCCCACAGGGCTGGGTCTCATTCCCAAGTCTGAGCCCCTCACCACCACACCCCACTGCCCCCCCCCCCCCCAGCAGCCGGCCAATCAGAGTGGTGGATTCCCCCCCCCGACCCCCAGCAGCCGGCCAATCAGAGTGGTGGATTCCCAGCTCTGTGGTGGGTGGGTGCTGTGGGGCCCCCCATGACCGCCACTGCCAGTGCACCCAGAGCTCCAGCCCCTCTTCCTCTTCTGAGAAGCGGGGGTGACTTCCTCGGCGGTCGGGAGGAGCTCAGAGGTCTTGCAGGTAAAACCCCAAAAACCAGGGATGCGTGGGCGGCTCAGTCAGTTGGGCGACAGACTTCGGCTCAGGTCACGATCTCCCGGCTGATCAGTTCGAGCCCCGTGTCGGGCTCTGTGCTGACAGCTCGGAGCCTGGAGCCTACTTCCGATTCTGTGTTTCCCTCTCTCTCTGCCCCTCCCCTGCTCACGCTTTGCGTCTCTCTGTCTCAAAAATAAACATTAAAACAAAACAAAACAAAAAACCTCCCAGAAATGGCCGAGTATAGATGCCCTGTAGACAGTGCACCCAGCCTCCCCTGCAGGGACCCGGGTGGTGGCACCCAAGTGGCTCACAGGAGCCCAGGCCTCAGCAACCTGAAAGAGGAGGCCACGGAGGATGGAGCCCCCCTCCCAGGGACCCCGAGTTCCCGCCTCCTGCGCTTCCAGCCACGGATCTCCAGCCTCACGCCCCCACCCAGCCCCTTGCTGGCACGGGGCCTCTGGGCTTTGCACACGCTGTTCCCTCTGCTGGAGTGCCCTGCCGCTTGGCGACTCGACTCTGGACCCAATACCCCAGAAGTCTGCAGTGGCACGGCCACTGCCACGTGGGTCTCTTCCACTGGACTTGGGGGCCCTGTTTGGATCCCTGACCACCGATTTCTGCGGCCCCAGCTGCTGGCTGAGCCTATAGCACCACACATACTCCGGAAATGCTTGTGGAATTAATTCAGTGGACTGTCCCGGGCAGAGAGGAGCCCCAGCCGAAGCACCTAGCAGCGGCCTTGGTGCCGGGCACTCAGCCCAGATGACCCAGAGACGCAGCCGCTGGAGAACCATCCTCCCTCACAGAAGCCCCACAGCCGTGCGACAGGGCAGCCCGCCCGAAAGCCAGCGAGCACCCCGTCACGGGACGTGTGCAAATCGAGGCTGGAAGCAGGTTCGGGCCTACGGGCTGCTTCGGCTCCGGGTGTGTGGAGGGGCGTGGACGGTACGCCGGGAGACAGGCCCCGCAGCGAGGGGCCCGGCGTGGGGCTGGGGTTCCAACTCCTCATGTTGGGGCAGGAGGCGTGGAGCAGGCCCAGCCACTTCTGATGCCAACGGCCCTCCCACCCCTCACGGCTCGTTCCACGGCGGGGCCTCCTTCCCTCCCAGCAGGGGCACCAGGGTTAGGGAGCCCAGAGTTCATGCAGCACAGACACATGGGGGCTCATAAGCCTGGCCGGCCGTCACCCACTCTGCCCCTGCCCCGTCCTGCGTAGACCAGTGCCTCCTGCCCCAGGTGACAGGAGCAGGTTGTCACCCAGGGAAAGCTTGCCATCTGAGACACGGCAGGGGACCCTCTGGCAGCCTCTGAAGGCCCCGGGGTTTGAGGCGTTTGCTGTGCAGACCTTCGAGAGCCATCCGCGGGGTCTCCACAGACCTCCTACCCCATGGGTCCTGTCGATGGAGGCTCAGAGCTCCCCTCAGAGCTCGGGCCCAGCTCCCAAAGCCCCACAAGCCCCAGTTCTGATGGGGAGACTGAGGCAGGAAGCAGAGGCCGGTGGGAGGGGCACAGTGGCCACCACGGCGTGTTCTCTCCAGCAGGCAAGGGACGGAGACGCCTTAAGCACAAGGTCTAGACGGCGGCCCCCCAGACGGCCCCTGGCGTCCTGGCTCCCTGCCACAGACGCGACCCCACATTCCACGCACGCCTGTCACTTTAAGCTGCCTGGCTGTCCCCTGTGAACCGCTCGGTCCACATTCTCTGGGTGGAGGGGCGAGGTCCTGGCACGCCCTCCCCCTGCCCGACAGCCTATAAGGCACAAGGTGGGGAGCTGGGGCCTCGCCGCCCGCCGTCCTCATGGCCCTGCTGCTCGTGGGGCTCCTGCTGCTCCTGGGGCTCTGGGGGCTGCTCCGAGCCCACACCCGCACCCCCTCCCCAGCCCCTCGCTGGCCCCCTGGGCCACGCCCACTGCCGTTCATCGGAAACCTGCACTTGCTGCGCGTGTCACAGCAGGACCGGTCACTGATGGAGGTAGGGCAGGGCTCCGGCCGCCTGGGCAGCCCAGCCCCACCTCAGGGGAAGCTGAGCCCGTTTTCCAGGCCCCCGGTGGGGTAGGAGGTCCGTGTCCCAGCCTGGGTAGGTCCAAGTGCCCACCCCGCCTTGGGCAAGAGAGAAGGACACCCCCCCCCCCCCCGCGGGGAAGCAGATGGGCCATGCAAGGAGCAGGGGGCCAGGAGTGTCAGGCCAGGAGGGCTCCTTGGAGGAGGCAGCATTTGATGAGTGCCTACAGGAGAGCCAGGGGGCAGCTGGGGGGGGGTGGGGTGGGGAGGAGGCAGGTGCCCCTGGGAGCAGCACCAGGAAGCAGAGGTCTGGTGACAGAGGGACCTGGACTAGCGCACGAGTGTGCCCTCAGGTGGGGCGCCCGCGGGTGTGGCTGTTCCCACCCTGGGCTGGAGGCTGGACAGTCCTGGCCCCAGGTCGCCGGCCGGCTGCCCTGCCCTGCAGCCAGGAGACGGATGGCCCGGCGCCCGCCCGACCAGGGCTATCCAGCCACTCCTGGGCCACTTCCGGCTCCCACGACCACCCTCCCTGCTTCCCCAGAAATGCAGCTACTTCCAGAAACCTCCCAGTGGCTGCCTGGCGGCCCCCCAGGTCCTGGATGTGGGAGGAGAAGAGGGGGCTGCGGGCCTGGCCCCTCGGGGGCACCTCTCCAGGAAGCACCCTGGGCCCCCGAGTCTCAGGCCGTGCCCAGCGCTGGGCCCGTAGGCCACACTCCGGCATGCGGGGAGCAGAGCGGGTGTGGACAGGAAGGGCGGGCCTCTCTGTCCCTCAGTGTGTGTGACTGGCCGCAACTCACTTGTTGCCTCTGGGCCTCAGTTTCCCCATCTGTAAAGGCACAGAAGGGCAATGGCCCCAGGCGGCGGCCTTGGAGGCCAGCCTTAGCCACGTATTGTCGTTCTGTGCCCCGGGGGTCAGCGTGGGGGAAACTGAGCGGACGAGGCCACCCGGGCACTGCTCCCATCCATCTGGGTTTCAGTGCTAGGGGTGCCTGAGCAGGGGCGGGGCCTCTGGGGGTCAAGCTCGGGAGGCCGCCCCGCAGACAGCCCCTCCTACCAATGGCAGCCCCCTCCCCTGCCTTCCCAGAATGGATGGGGAGGGGGCACGGGCCAGCACACCTCCTGCTTTTTGGCTTCTGGACCTTTATTCCGCCTGCTCTCCACCGGCCCAGTTCCCACAGACCCCGCCTAGGCCACCCCCGGCTCTGAGTCCCCCTGAACCCGCCCCGCACAGGTGCAGCCTTGGGGTGGGGGGCGCTGGCTGATTCCTGCCCGTCCCCACCAGCTTTCGGAACGGTACGGGCCGGTGTTCACTGTGCACTTGGGGCGCCAGAAGATGGTGGTGCTGGCCGGCTACGAGGCTGTGAGGGAGGCCCTGGTGGGCACCGGGTCAAAGCTGGCCGACCGACCCCCCGTCGCCATCTTCCAGCTTATCCAGGGCGGTGGGGGTAGGTGTGCCGTGTGGGGTGCGGAGGGGGCGGAGGCCGGCGGGGCACGGGAGTCCCCGGACCCCGGGGCGGGGGTCTGCGTCTCTGAGCCGCGGGAGACAGTGTGCCCTGCGTGGCTCCCGGGGAGGGACACGGTGTCCACGGGGCAGGAGACCAGCATACACCGAGAGGGGACGAGGCTCGCCAAGGCCGGCTCTTGGCAGAAGGGGCTCAGGCATGGGGGTGAGGCCCCCGACGTCGGGTCTGCCCCATCTGCTCCCTGCCTGCGTCACTCAGCGGCGACTTGCCCGGCCCGCAGGAATCTTCTTCTCATCGGGGGCACGCTGGAGGGCCGCCCGCCAGTTCACTGTGCGCACCCTCCATGACCTGGGCGTGGGGAGGGAGCCCATGGTCGACAAGATCCTGCAGGAGCTGAGGTGCCTCATGAGGCAGCTGGACAGCTACGGAGGTGAGTGGGGGCCGGGCAGCCCCTGGTGGGGGTCCCTCACCCCCCTGAGGCCCGTGTCCCTCCCACTCCAGGCCGGCCCTTCCCCCTGGCCCTGCTCGGCTGGGCCCCCTCCAACATCACCTTCACACTCCTCTTCGGCCGGCGCTTCGACTACCAGGATCCCGTGTTCGTGTCCCTGCTGAGGCTTATCGATGACGTCATGGTCCTCTTGGGGACCCCCAGCCTGCAGGTGAGAGGCGGCTGCTCCCGGCCTCGGCTGGGGGTCAGGGAGCTGAGCATTTCTTCCCTGGACGTGGGGCTCGATGTCCTCCTGTCTGCCTGTCCCCCAGCCCTTCCGGCCAGGGACGATCCACCCGATATCGGTCCCCCACAGCGCCAAAGAAATCACGCGAACTGGCCCTCTGGTTTTCCCGACTCCCAGGGGCGTGGGCATTGCGCTCTTTTCCAAAACGTGAAACGTTCACCGTCGCGGCAATTTCAGCGCTAGGCGCTAAGCGCACGCATCTAGGTGTGGGGCACAGATTTAGAGGGATGCCACAGTGGCGGGTCTCTTCCTCCCAATCTCTCATGGACCCGCGGCCACGGGCGCGAGGCAGGGGCTGAGCACAGTCTCCCGTCCTCCTGCTTCCTTCCTAGGAGCCCCTGCTGTCCGCTGGGCGGGAGGATCTGGCCTCCTCGCGGAAGCCCCAGGAGGACGGAGGCCAGGGGGGCGGGAGTGGAATGTTCCGGGCCTCCCCACCCCGTGTGCCGGCTCCTCACTGGGCAATTCGATCCAGGGATCGCTCACGTCCTGGGGGTGCACAGCGATGCGGGCGCAGCCAGGAGAGCCGTGGACAGCTGCCGAGGCCCCACCTGGTGCGGGACACGCGCTGGCTGGTCAGACACTCCGTGGCCTCCCTCCCACAGCGGCTCGGCTGGAGCTCTGAAGTTTGCAAATTCTCTGTCCCGATGACTGGTAGCACAGGCGACCCTCTCCCCCTTCTCTGTCCTACGGCTTTGGTGGCCGGAGGGCGGGGCGTGATTACAGCCGCCCCACGTCGGGGAAGCCACCCGTCAAGGCCCGTCACCTGCCATCCGGTCCCGGGACAGAGGGTTTTGTGGGAGCCCAGGCTGCGGTCCCAGCAGCAGTGCGAGCCGGCGCCCTCTTGTGGCCACGGGCAGTCCCCCACCCCGCAGGTCCGCCTGGAGTCCCGGGGCAGCACCTGGGAACCTGCACAGGTGCACACACCTGCTGGGGGGCGGGGGCCCGCGGTGGGGACCTCACCCTGACCCCCCCCCGGCTGTCTCGCTCTCTGCCTTCAGCTGTTCAACATCTACCCCCGGCTCGGGGCTCTCCTCCAGCTGCACCGGCCTGTCCTTCGGAAGATAGAGGAGGTGCGAGCCATCCTGAGGACCCTCCTGGAGACACGGCGGCCCCCCGCCCCCGGGGCAGGCCCCGTGCAGAGCTACATGGACGCCCTGATCCGGCAGGGCCAGGTGTGGGCGGGAGGCACCCTCCCGCCTCAGAAGCCTGCGGGCATTTGGGGGCCCCAGCCCAGGAGGAGCGGGGCTGGCCCTGCGCCACCTCCCCCCTCTCCTAGCTGGGGGCCGCTCTCAGCCTCGGTCTCCCCATCCGCGAAACGGGGCATTTGCAGTGCCTGCTCAGGGGTGGCAGCAAACATGTGGCGAGCCCAGAACGTAGCAGGTGCCCTGCTAACCTGGCTCCTTCCTCCCATCCCTTTCTTGAGCCCGGAGCTGGAGGGGCGGCGGGAGGGGGGGGTGGGTCCGTGGCGCCCAGCCTCCGGCCGAGTCCTCTCCAACCCACCCTGCAGGGGAAAGACCCCCACGGCCTGTTTGCCGAGGCCGACATGGTGGCCTGTGTTCTCGACATGGTCATGGCCGGCACAGAGACCACCTCCGCCACGCTGCAGTGGGCCGCCCTCCTGATGAGCAGGCACCCGAGTGTGCAAGGTGAGCCCCCAGCCTCCCTTTCCAGCACGCGTCGGTGGGCGGGGTCCCCCAGGGCCCGGGGGGCCGGGGCTCGCAGGGACGCGGGGACCCACCGTCTCGCCCGCAGGCCGGGTGCAGGAGGAGTTGGACCGGGTGCTGGGGCCCGGGCGCCCCCCCCGGCTGGAGGACCAGCGGTCACTGCCCTACACCAGCGCCGTGCTGCACGAGGTCCAGCGCTCCATTACTCTCCTGCCCCACGTGCCGCGGTGCATGGCGGCTGACACCCAGCTGGGCGGCTACCTGCTCCCCAAGGTGGGCCCCCCTCCTGGCCCCGACGGGATGGGCAGGGCTCCCCTCCCCCTTTCTGCTCTCGGTCAGGCTGGGCCCAGCTGGGTCTCGCGGGGCACGCCCCCGGGGGGAGGGGGCGCCGGGCCCAGCCCACCTGCCGCCCCACCCACAGGGCACACCCGTGATCCCTCTGCTGAGCTCGGTGCTCCTGGACAAGACGCAGTGGGAGACCCCTCGCCAGTTCAACCCGGGTCACTTTCTGGACGCCGACGGGCGCTTTGTGAAGCGGGCAGCCTTCCTGCCCTTCTCTGCAGGTACCCCCAGCTCGCGGGCAGGGGCGGCACGGGGTCCCTCACCCCCAAGGAGCCTGCTCACCAGGGACCTCGGAAGCTCAGGCCCCCAGGCCTCCCACTGCCCACAGCCTCCAGCACCCCATCCCTTCCCCTCGGAGCTGGCCCGCACCTTGCTCTCGGGTCCCCACCTCTCCAGGGGACCGGCCAGCCCCCCTGGCACAGCCCTGCAAAGGGCAGGCTGGTAGCCCTGTGCCTCGGTTTCCCTCGCAGGCCGCCGCGTCTGCGTGGGGGAGAGCCTGGCCAGGTCGGAGCTGTTTCTGCTGTTCGCCGGCCTCCTCCACAGGTACCGCCTGCTGCCCCCACCGGGCCTCAGCCCTGGCGCCCTGGACACCACGCCCGCCCCGGCCTTCACCATGCGGCCGCCAGCACAGGCCCTCTGCGCGGTGCCCAGACACGGGGGCTCTGCCCAAGCAGACCCGGGGAGGGTCTGAGTCACTCTCCCAGGTCCCAGCTTGGGGTGCGTTGTGGATGATGGAGGCCGGACAAACGGGTGGACAGCCCTCACTGTGCCCCTTGCCGGGCTCTTTGCCATGGCCCCCGGAGCCCCACCTGGGCCCGATCGTGCTCTTTCGGGGGCCCAGCCCCCTGCCAAGCTCCCTTGCCCCGGGGCATCTCTACCCCTCCTCCTCCCGTCTCCCCGGGGCAGCCGGGCCCCCTCCCCACCCTCCGCCCCCAGACCCCTTGGGCGGCAGCGCTGCCTCGGTCTGCACTCAGGTCCCCCCCAAACCTCAGGGTGCCTCCCGTTCCCCAGTGGAGAAGTGCCCCCTTCCCGCACCCCACGCCTCCCAGGCTCCCGATGCCTCCTCTCCCCACCCACCTACCCTCCACGCTGCCCCCATCAGGCTCCCCTCGGGGCCACTTGCTCTTGGGGTGCGGGGAGGCGGCAGGTGGCAGGGTGACACCCACCTAGAGGCCGGCCTCAGACCCGCGTTCCCAGCGTGCTCTGTGCTGTGCGGGGCCCCGCTGGGTCTCCTGCAGACCCCCACCCTGTTCTTGGGGCTCCTGGGGGGCCGTATCCAGGAGGCGCTCTGCCCTTGGAGCCAGGACCCTGAGCCCTGGGACATGGGCCAATCGAGGATCAGCTGCTACCAGAGGCTTGGGTGGCAAGGGGAGCAGGGAGGACACGGGGGCCCCCCCAAGCCAGTCAGCCTCATACCCGAAGCCCAGCTCCCCGCCCAAGATGTACGGTAGCTCCTAGGGCAGGGATCTGTTGCTGACCGGGACACCAGGTCAGGGGGCCGAGTGGGGGGCTCTCCAGCCTGCGTCCATGGGACACACTTCCCACACAGCCGAAATTCAGTGATGTGCGGTCACGTACGTATCTGGCAACCACCGGCGGCCCGGGAGCCTGGCGGGATGGGGTTTGGACTCCAGCCACCCTGGCTGCCCTCCCCCGTCCCAAGCCCTGGGTGGGGGGTGCAGGGGGCTGGCAGAGGTCAGGCAGCCTCTCCCTCAGGGGCCGCGCCCCCCGGGGCCCTCTCTCCGGTCCCTGCTGGTCCCCACTCTGCTTCCGCATCCCTCGTCTGCCCCTCGACCCTCCCAAGACTGAAGCCTTTTGAAGTTCAGAAGCTCGTGTGTCGGTGTGGAGGAATCCCAAGGCGGAGCCCACGGCGGTCTGGCGGGCGGAGGGCTGGGCCGAGGACGCAGCAGAAGCCAGCGGTGCAGGAGTACGGAGCGTGACACCGCCGCCTTCTCCGTGGCGGGCGCCGGGCGTGGCAGCACACGAGCGTGGCTCCCGCCGCCGTGGAGCTCCCCTCTGGACTGGAGGGAGGCACGGGGCAGGGGGCCGGAGGCCCTTCCTGGGGAAGGACGCACACATCACCGTGAAGACCGGGGGTTGAGGGGGGGCGTCAGAGGAGCACGGAAACGTCTGACCATGCTGAGTGTGGCGGCCTCGTGCGGAAGCTGTCCAGGGAGCGTGGGCCGGCCAACGGGACAAGACCGGGCACAGCCGCAGAAGGGGGGGCCCGGCGCCCGGCGCCCCGTGCACGCAGTGTGCTCCCCACGGAAGAAAGAGGACAAGGGTCCCTACCGTGCAGCGGTGTCCGAGGTTAACGAAGCGGCCCAGGACCACGGATCAGCGCGCAAATCTCAGACACCGGGGTGGGCGGTGGGGGGGAGTCTTTCATAATCGGGGGCAGGGCCGTGGCCACGCGTGCTTCTGGATGTGCTGTTCACATGGTGGGCCCCTGTGGGGGAAGGGGTATGGAGTATGGACTGGGTATCTTTTATTTCTGGAAAGAGCTGGGTGCTGGGGGGCGGCGAGGATTTTCTCTGTCGCCGGACTGCTTCTGTCTCAAACGTCTGACACCTGGGTGGAGGGGTCGGGGCCGCTTTAGTCTAGCGGGGTCACTACAAGGAGCGTGGATCTCATCCGAGTTCATCCCGGCCAATCAACTGACAGCATCCTTCAGAGCGAGGCGGAACATTCCGGAACAGCTGTGGAAACCCTTTCAAGCAGCTCTTGGCTGAAGAGACTGTGCTGCTCAGGGCGGGCGTGGTGGGAGGGGTTGGGCAGCCCGAAAAGGGAAAAGGTGAGCATTAGAAGCGAAGGCAGCGGTTCCGGGGGTCTCCTTTCTTTGTGGTGAACGCAGGGCTGTCTGGACCCCGTTTCCAGGAGCCACGCCCCCCGTCCGGGACGGTCCCGCGTCAGCCGGGAGGCGGGACACACACACTGAACCGCTATTTCCTAACTCACAGGAACAGGCGTCAAAACGAACCACTTTCCAAGATGACTTAACTTTTCTCCTCAGAATCCGATAGGGTCGTTGCTGCTTTGGGGTAATTGCTTTGATTTGCCAAGAATAAATTTGAGAAGCCTTTGTGCTGGGCTTGGAAGGTGTAGATCCCGGAGGAAAACGCTTTACAAACACGATGCTCGCCCCGTGGCTACATCAGGGCTGGCGGTTCTGGTGGGAACGGGTCCCTGTGGGGGACCCCGGGAGCTCTGGAGGGACATTAGGCAGGAGATCCCCACGGCGACCCCAGGCGCCCGCGGCTCGGCTCCTCAGGCCTGTGGGCTGGTGCAGATCTGAGGTGGGCCGGGCGGAGGGCTGGCGTGAGAGGATCCTCAGCCACCCCGGTCCAGGGCGCGGAAGGCTCTGGCACCCCCATCACCCCTGCAGGGGACCTCTGGGC
Organism: Panthera leo; assembly: GCF_018350215.1. Taxonomy (NCBI): domain Eukaryota; kingdom Metazoa; phylum Chordata; class Mammalia; order Carnivora; family Felidae; genus Panthera; species Panthera leo. The sequence continues at coordinate 740,423 of NC_056694.1, forward strand.
CCCCTATTCTCAGGCTCCCCTCACCCCTGCAGAGGACTGGCTGGGGCCCAGGAGAGCCGGGGCCGTCTGGGGAATATCTGTCCCCATGTGCGTGTCCTCCCGTGTCCGTGAGTCAGACGACCCCGGGGCCTCGTGGGAGTGGGTCCCAGTGCGTGTCCTCCTGTATCTGGCTTGTGTCACTCACCGCGGTGTCTGCAGGGTCCGCCCATGGTGGAGCAGGTGCCAGAACTTCCCTTTTAAGGCCGAATAGTATTTCGTGGGTGGATGGCGCATGTTGTGTTGTCCATTCATCCATGGTGGACACTTCCAAGTTTGGGGCCCCGTTTCTTGCCGGCTGCATCTCCAATGAGCTCAGCCTCCAGCCTACACGGCTTTTGGGAGGAGCCTCTGCAGACGTCCATTAAGGGTCCCCAGACGTTGTGGGTGAGGAGGGGGCAGCTGGGCCCCTGAACGTGGGTTCCCATGGCCACAGCGCCCCTCCTCTTGGTTGTGAGGGAAGGAGCCCCTTGGTCCCGTCACACCACTGGCCCCCAAACCAGAAGCAAGCTCCCAGGGCCGCTGGGACACCCACCCTCAGGGCAGACACACGAGAGGCTGAAGGTCCGTTCCCAGGGCAGGGGTCCTGGCTCATGGCCACCTAATGTCCTGAAGCACCTGTCAGGGACATTCCTGCTGGATAAGCACTGATTTCACTAAACAAGGACAGCTCTCCAGGGGGCACCGGAAGGGGAAGCTTGGCGGGGGGGCCATTGGTCACTGCAGGAGGTCAAAAAAAACACCTGCCTGAACGTTTCTCACACACGAGTCCCAGGAAGGGCGCTTCCTTGGAGGGTGGGGGCAGGGTGATGGCTTCGGCACTGACGGCCAGGACGTCTGGTCGCTCCCTCACCTATTCTCGATGGAGCGCTCGAGACGGTCTCCAGGAGGGACGCGGGGAACTTTGGTGAGAACAGACATTAAGGTGACAACGAACTTCTTTACCATTTTCCTTCCAAAGTGCTTTGCTCTTTGGAGTGAGCTCTGCCCCGCGAGGCTCTGTCTCTGCTCCCCGGAACGGGTCTGACACCTGCACACGCTGTGTGGTCGCAGTCCCCGAAGGCGCCCCTGCCCCTGGGTGCTCCGTCACCGCAGGTGAGCAAGGTCACCGTTCCCAGAATCTCGTGTCAGTGGAACAGTGGTCCGAGGTCCCCTGCCCAGTGCAACGCTGTGGCCTGTGTCAGCGTTTCTGTCCTTGTACTGCTGAGTGCTGTTTGCCTTGGTGTCCCGGTCACCTGCTGCTGGACGTCTGGGTTGTTTCCGGCTTGGGGGTGCCGACGGGCAAACAGCGGCCACGGTCCAGCTTCTTGGCCCAGGGGCCCCACACAGACCTTGGTGAGTCAGGGACTCACAGACCGTCCTTCAGCACGCACAGCCCCCACCCCACGCCGTGGCCTGGCCCCGGGGCTCAGACTCTCCCACGTCACTGCCCCGGGGGCCTCATCCATACCGTCTCTGACAGACACCGCCGGCAAGTGACGCTGGTCCTGGTGCGCCCAGGTGACATGTCTGTGTCACCTCACTCTGCCAGGGGGAACCTTGCAGTAGACAGCACTTTATGCCCTGGAAGGAGCCCTTAGGGAGGAAAGAGCCTTCTCCCATCTGGTATCGGGGAGCGTTTGTGCTCAAGTGAAGGGAGTGCCCTGGTCTCCCGACTGTTTCCATTAACAGATGATGAGGACTTGGGACCCATCGCATTCCCCTTTTCAACTTGGCTGCCAGGAAACCCAGAGCTATGGTTCTTGATCAATCAACCCTGATTCCTTAAAAAAGAAAAAAAAAAATGCCTTTTCTATCTTATGGATCTTCCTTTGCGTGTCTACTTTTCAATGTATTTTTTAATGTTTACTTTTGAGAGACAGAGACAGAGCACAAGCAGCGGGGGGGGAGAGAGAGGGGGAGAGACAGAATCCCAAGCAGGCTCCAGGCTCCGAGCTGTCAGCACAGAGCCTGATGTGGAGCTCAAACCCACAAACTGCAAGCTCATGACCTGATCCGAAGTCAGATGCTCAACGGACCGAGCCCCCCAGGCGCCCTTAGTGTGTTTTTTGGGTGCCTCCTCAAAGCTTAGGCACTGTGAGGCTGGCACCCCGATTGCCTGACGCCCCCAGATTATCTGTGGAGCCGTGATGCCAACGCATCGGATTGGTGATGCACTCGCAGGCCTGCGCCAACTCGGGGTTCCAAAGTGCCTCCTGTTCGGGATCTCACTGATGCCTGGAGGGTCGGGACCTCCCCTCTGTCTCTAAAAGCCAAAGAGGGGGCAGGTGCTCTGGCCCGGAGGTGGGTGTGTGTGCGCACTTGGTGGGGTTTCCGCTGCACCAGCGGGAGGGGTGGAGCCAGATGCCCCCGGGGAGTGGCGGAGTATCACCCCTGCCCCTGGGGGGGGCGCGGGGGAGGCGTGGGTGTTGGGTGGGAGGTGGGGCCGCGTGACCCTCAGAACCCAGGGGTGTGGGTTGCAGGTGAGAGAGGGGAGGTCCCAAGGACCAGCCCAGGGCCCCCTGGACGCCTGGGCCCCTCCTGGCCTGGGGAACCCTCACCTTGAGGCCTGACCCCATCAAGGAGAAGCGTCCCTCGGCACGGGTGGTTCACGGTACCCGAAGCTCAAGTGAAAGCAGAAACCGAGGCTGGGGACACTGCTGGGAGGGGACGCCTCGGGGGAACGTGGCTGGAAAGGCCTGGCCAGGTGCGACCACGGCGAGGCCCCAGGCCTTCTTCTGGAATAAGGAGTCTACGCGCAGGCCAGGAGCCTGTGACTCACGGTCGGCACCGTGACAGGACACAACCAGTTCACCTTACACACCTTCGTGCTGCCCTGGTTGTCTACTGCACGCGCCCCAGCAACAGGGTTTACAAACCTGCAAGGTGAGGACTCGGTGGTGACAGCTCACCTCTGCTTCGCACGGTGTCACCTGGGGTGGAAGCCGCCGGAGGGCCTGCCATCACCCAGGTGGACCCCCACGCAGCCTCCCCATTCGGCAGGGGCTTCCCACGTGAAGGCCGCCAAGTCCCAAAGGCACACGTCCAGAGGGCGCCGGCTGCCTCCGCCTCCTGTCCTGGCCTCAGAGCCGCACGGCTCCACCCGTGCCTCACCCCATGCTGGAGGCTGACCCGCGTCCCCGCACAAATGAGAACGAACCACACAGAACGAGAGCCACGGCCGACACGGGATGGTTTTACTGCAAACGGGAGTGGAAACGGTCGGTGAACGCAGGCAGGTGACCGGGCAGCCCTGGGCGCCACCGGAGGGACCGCCCTCAGCCCCCAACAGGGACGGACCACTGCTGGCGGGAAGGGCTGGCTCTGGTGGATTTCTGAGTCATTCCAGTAGAAAACAGGCCTTTCCCTCGGCTTCCTTGTGGGCTCTGGGGCCACGGAGAGACCAGGCCAGTGTCTCTAGGTTACCCCCCAAGTGCTCCCGTTCGGTTGTGAAGGCATGAAAACCTGTCACCGTGGAGTCAGTCCTCCCGAGGGCCAGGGGCCCGGCCCCCGGAAGTCCCCGGGCCCACTGGCCGCTGCCCTGCTGCTGACCCCGCTTGCCCCTCGCTGGGGCCCCACTGCCGGGAGGACGCGGTCGCCCTCACCGAGAGGCCCGGGACCGCCTGGGGCTGCGGCAGTGACCCGGCCTGCCGGCAGCCCTAGGACAGCAGCTGTAGCACCTGCCGGACGCGCTGGATCGTCCCCAGCGGGAGGGTGTCCGCGCCCCTGGCCTCGTCTGACTTCTGCATCAGGGCCTCGGCCTTCTGCACCGTCAGCTCTCGGGCCCGGCCCCTCAGCCCCTCCAGGTAGGCCAGCAGGGTGGAGAAGAGCTCGTCGGGAACCTGGTGGGGGAAGAGGACCAGAGCGTCAGGGGCCGGGCGGGGTGATGTGGCGAGTGTGGACACTGAGCGGGCCCGGGCGTCAGGCGGCTCACCGCCTCCTCCTCCAGGCAGCAGACCTCGGCGTCATCTCGGCCCCGGGCACGCCGACGGTGCGGGGCCCCGTGTGCCGCACCCCTGTTCCCACCCCGTGCCGCTGCTGTGGGACCACGGGGCTGGGGGAGGCGGGGAGGGCAGGCCAGTCTCCCGGTCTTTTTCGAGGTCTCGGGGCCCTGCAGCTATAGGATGTCGCCCCCTCCCGAAAGGCCACCCAGTCGACAGTTAACAGGCGTGTTTGTGAGGAGAGAAATCTTCTGAGACACACACACACACACACACCCCGGGGGTCTGAGGGTGGAGCCCCCGCCGATAAAACCGAGTTCTGGCTCCCCGACCCCGGGCCTGGCAGGTCCCGTCCCGAGGGGAGAGTGAAGGGGCAGCCGGGTCCGCTCAGAAAGCAGGTAGTGACTTACAGGCCTCAACTCCAAAGCTTCAGCAGTGGAGGCGGAGGCAGAGACAGCCACGCGGGGCAAGGGGACAGAGCCGGACCCAGGCAGGACCCCCTCCACCCACGGTCAGCCGGCTCTCGACAAGGGCGCCCAGACCATTCGATGGGGAAGGGGCCCCCACATCACTCCCCCCGCATACGGACCCTCTCCCACCCCTTGTTGTCCCCCCCCCCCCACCTCCCTGCACAGGCTTCCCCGGTGTTGGTGGCCAAGCCTGTGTCCTGCAGCAAGACTAGAAGATTCTACCGTGAAATTTGAGGACACAGGAGAAAAACCCAGATCCTGAGCCCAGCCCATCAGCTCAGGATCTGGGTCTCAGCTCAGGACACGGGCCCCTGGGGTGCACGCAACCCTGGCCAGGTTTCCAGGCCCCTCCTGACCCCACAGGGCATCACGTCAGAACAAAGCGTCTGATCTCAAAGTCAGAGGCCAAGCAAACAAACCAAAAGCGACCTGAACAAGATAAACGTCGTGCGGAGAGAAGGGGACTTCAAAGTGGTGTTACTGACATCCTCGAGAAGTAAGGAAACACGATCCACTGAGAACACGAGAGAAGAACACCGCCGAGAACGGCTGTGTCTTCAGCGACACGGGTCAGTCTGTCTTTGGTCACGGGGCCATCCTGCTCTGACCGGCCCCTCCCCAACGCCCGTGACACTGAGCTCCTCGGCACTCGCTCAAAGGCCACCTGCATCGTCTGCTCTGGACAAAGGTCGACGCACACCCTTTGTCCGTTTTAGAGTTGGGCTGCCCTTCTGTCGACTGAGAAAAGCTCCCACAGTCCGTGAGATCGGGGTCTGCGCCCACCTCCTCCCTCCTGTGGGTGGGTGGGTGGCCATCTCCCCGCCCGCCAGTCTGAGTCTGTGGTCACTGTGCTGGGGCAGTCGGCGCCTGTGCCCGACCTGAGGCCACAACAGGTGCCCCACATTCGCTTCTGGGAGCTTTAGTTTCAGCCCCGACATCCGGGGCCTCGATCCACTTTGAGGGCTGCTGACAGAGGTCAGGCGGGGTCACCTTCCTTCCTTGACACGTGCAAATCCAGCTGGCAAAACTCCGCTTGCGGAGGAGGCCATTCTTTCCCCATCGAATGGTGGTGGCTCCCTCCGCCTCTGTGGACCCTGAGGGTACTCGTTCCCTTCCGGGCTTTCTATTCCCCTCCTTGCCAGTCCACCCCCACGGGGGTCGGATGTGGCTTCTGTCTCATCCGTGAAACTGAATCTCATATCCTGCTCCCGACAGGAAGTGCTCATGCACACCCACGCACACACGCACCCACGTGTGCACACACCCACACGCAGACACGTGGCGGCCAGGAGGTCAGGCCCGTTCGCCTCAGGGGCTCGAAGTGAGGCTGGGGTGGGGGCGGGGGTTCTTCAAGTAGGCGTACCAGGAAGACAGGGCACGCGTGGGACCACAGAACAGTTTCGGCTCACGTCACGGCCTCTGCTGTTCCCGCGGGCAGCACCGGGGCGCCACTGCTGCCACGGTCCAGCCAAGGAGGGTCCGGCACTCTGCTCCGGGGCCAAACACAGCCGGCGGGGCACGTGGGTGGGACGGCAGGACGCCCACAAAGGGAAGCGGGGCTCGGTGTGGGGCCAGGAGGCAGCACCGTCTAGCGTCTGGGGCCAGAGTAACCAGGACCCCCAGCTTTGGCCCCGGGGTCCCCTCCTGTTCCTGTCACCAGCCTGTTGAGTCACGCAGGCCCGGGAGCATCTGCGGAACCAAGGGCCGGGCACACCGTTCCCAGGGGCCCTTCCCCCTTCCCCGCCTCCGCGACTCCCTTCCTACCCCCCCACCCCCAGGCGCCTCGGCCACAGTCATCCGCTGCGGTCCAGGGCTTTCTTCTATCCCACTGCCTGTGCCGGACCCCAAGTGAACCCTGACCCTGACCTCAGGGGGCTCACCAGGGACCAATGAATCCATCGGTCCATCCGCCCACCCGTTACTGCGCCCCTCCAGAAAGGCCCCGGACGCCAGCCCTCCCCCCAGCTGGGTTCAGGTGCACGTGCCCCGGTTTCCCGGGGAGCCCAGGCAGCTCCGGGGCGTTAGGCTCAGAGATGTGGGGGTCCGTGAAAGCCGACGAGCCTTGTCCTTCCGGGTTCACGTCCCAGCGGGGCAGACGGGGCAGACGGCTAATTGTCCTTCCAGTTCACGTCCCAGCGGGGCAGACGGCTAAGTGAATGACGGCACACCGGGAAGGTGCCAAATCCGTCCGCTGGGGGACAGTCTACTCACAGAAACCTAATTGACACACACACAGAGTTAACCCCAAAGAGATCAAAGGCCTAAAGGTAAGAACAGAAACTACAAAACCCTCACAAGGAAACACTGGGGTAATTCTGCTGACCTTGGGTGAGACCGTGGTTTCTTAGTTATGACGCCAGACGCACAAGTGACAGAAGAAAAAAGACAAAAATCAGGCTTCGTCAAAATTATGACACGTCCCCAGCCCACCTCCCGGCGGGCAGCGACCAGGTGGTCTCCAGGGGCCTCAGGAAGCAAGGCCTCGGTTCCCGAGGCGCCTGGGCCCCTCCTCAGGGCACGGCGAGTCCACACAGGCTGCGAGTGGCTGTCAGGCCACCATCACCTGCCGGCACCTTGAGGCCCCGGGGGGGAAGGGGGCGGGCAGGGTGGTCAGGACACAGGTCTCTGCCCGCAGCTGCCCGCTGGCTCCGTGTGTGCGACACCTGCTCCAGAGAGTTCCAGGGACGGTGTGTCCGCGGGGCCCGGGCTCCTGGGCACAGAAGTCTGGTGATGTGCTGGGGGGTGTGTGCCCAGGGTGATGGGGAGGGGGTGTGTGCCCTGAGCGGTGGTGAGTGGGGAGCGGCCACGGATCGGTGCGGGACAGGGGGGTCACGGGGAAGGAAGGGTGGGGTGTCACGCCCCAGTGCGGGCTCTGCGGTGAGTCACAAGGCCGGCCCGTGACTCCTGCCGCAGTACAGGCTGGCCCAGCCCTGGTGCCTGTTCGCAAAGCTGTCCCCCCACCCTGATTTCAGAGTCTGGCTCTCAGGCGTGTCCTTCCCCAGCCACGGGCACACAGGCACCCTAGACCTCCCTGCAGCAGGGCCGTCACGCCTGTGACAAAAGCTATACTTGTCACAACAAATGGCGGTAGCAGGGGGTTACGCAGCCTGGGAGGAGACCCTCGCAGACGTGGATGTGGCTCTGGTGGGGCGGGGGAGGGGGCAGGCGGCCAGGCTCGGCCCAAGGGCGGAAAGCCAGCCGACCAAGGCAGACGAGGGTGGACCAAGGAGCTCCACGTGGCAAGCACCAGGGTGACCACTGGCCAGGACGAGAGCTGCCAACGGTGTGGTGACCATCGGGGCGTTTCTAGAATCCCGAAGCAGGTCCGGACGTGGCCGATTACCGCACGTTCTAACCCAGGTGCCCCCTGAATCACGTGACCGAGGGAGGTCGGCATGGACCATCCTGCACCAGGTGCGTTGGGAGGGCACCCCCGTGCCCCACCTGTGTCTGATAACCGGCTTCTCCCAGACGCACCCCCCACCCCGCCAGGTGCACACAGCTCTCCTCCTCCCCACCGGGGACGCACGCTCCACCTCCCTCCGCTCACTCACCACGCACACGGCAGTCGCCGTCCTACATCCGCGCGTGCTTCCCCTCCCCCAGCGTGCACACACGACTGCTGTCGGACGTGTGCGCACACCTGCCCTCCCCTGCCCTACACCCGCCCAGTGTGTACACCCCGGTCCTAACACCCTCCCAGCATGCACACACCCGCCCTACACACCCCCCCCCAGCGTGCACACCCCTGCCCCTGCACTAACGCCCTCCCAGCATGCACACCCCTGCCCGACACCCTCCCGTGCACACACCTGCCCCTGCCCCCCCCCCAACACCTTCCCAGGGTGCACACACCTGCTCCCCGCCCCACGCACACTTCTGCCCCTGCCCTAACGCCCTCCCGGTGTGCACACCCCTGCCCTACACCCCCCCATGCACACCCCTGCTCCCCGGTACACACCCCTGCCCTAACGCCCTCTCAGGGTGCACACACCTGCCCTACACGCCCCCCCAGTGTGCACACTCCTGCTCCCCGCCCCCCGCACACCCCTGCCCTACACCCCCCCGTGCACACCCCTGCCCCCCCCATACACACCCCTGCTCCCTGGTGCACACCCCTGCCCTAACGCCCTCCCAGCATGCACACACCTGCTCTAACCACCCCCACCGGGTGTGCACATCCCTCTGCTCCCTGCCTCGTGTACACCCCTGCCCCTTGATGCACACCCCTGCCCTCACCTCCCCCCAGCATGCACACCCCTGCCCTAAAGCCCTCCCAGCGTGCACACACCTGCCCTAACCATCCCCGCCCCGTGTGCATACCCCTGTCCAAACCACCCGCAGCGTGTACACCCTGTTTCCCCACCCCCCGCCCCACCGGTGCACGTACCTGGTCGTTGTCATACATGTGCAGTAGCAGCCAGGTCTGCCTCGTCTTCTGGAACTTCCAGTTCTCGTGCTTCTGGGCCCAGCTGGGAAGCAAGGACAGGACACGTCAGGCACAGGCGAGAACCGACAGACGGGTCTGTGTACCAGGTGGGTGGAGGCCCCTCCCCAGCCGGAGGGCGGCAGACGAGGAGCCGCGGAGGGGGCTCAGGGGCCCCCTCCTGAGGCTGAGAGGACGCCTCACCCCCGAGCGCCTGCCTCCACATCCGCGCCAGGCGGCACGGGCACCCGGAGGCTCCTGAAACCAGCCGCTCCCGCGTCAGCCGTCACCGTGTGCCCGCCAGAGCGGGGACGGCCTTCCAACTGAGAGCTGTGTGTGGAGGGTGAGGGAGAGCAGCCCGGGGGGAGCCAGGAACCCTGACCCCGAGGGTCGTGCTGGTGTGGGCCACCTGAGGCCATGTGACCCCCCACCCAACCCGCGGCCACGGGGCCAGCCTGCTGACAAGCAGGAGGAAGAGAAGGGCGGCGTGTCTGGGACTCGGGGGCACTGAGGGGTGTGGGCAGGAGGGCGGGGGGTGAGCCCCCAGGGTGTGTCATGTGCCCCAGCTGCAGCCTCGACTGGAGGGACAGTAGCTCGCAGGGGCCGAGGTGGAGTCACTCTTACTGGACTTCACACACACGGTCACGTGACAGCAGACCCGCCTGAGCCCCGCCCCACGTCTGCCGGGGACCACGGGCACTTTGTGTGGCAGCCACAGAGCAGGACCTGAGCCAGACCGGGTGTCCCTGCTCCCATCCCGCTGGGGACCCGTGGATTCGCATCTTGGATCTGGCCCTGGAGACTGACCGGCGCCCCTACAAAGCGGTGTGCCTCCAGGGCACCACGACCCGGACTCCCGCATCTGCAGATGTGGCACTCGGCCTGTGCCCGGAACGAGTGTGCGGCAGAAATCGGGCCGTGGTCATTAGACGAGGCCCAGAGGAAGAGCCCAAGAGCCGCCAGGCCGGGCGCTGTCCCTGGCTGATCCCTGCGGGTTAACCCGAGGGGCCCCTGCCCCGTGCTGGTTATCAAGTGACTGCGCTGGCTCACACCGTCCATCGCCCAGTCTGCTGGGGGGGGGGGGTCTTCAAAAAATGGGTTCGCCAGATGGCATGACGTTAAGTAGAAGGAGCTGCAGAGCCATAAAAACAGGACACGGAGGCTGATGCACTCTGGTTGCAGCAAGCAACCCCCTGGAGCCGACGATCCACGAAGCCCTGGCCAGGCCTCCCGTGAGCAGCCTTCCCAGCAACTCCCGTAGCCACAGCTCCTGTGACTCCTCCCCCAAAGGTGTAGGCCCTGGGCTCATCGGCCCTGAGGAGTGGCTGTCTTGGGGTCTGCTCCTCCCGGGTCTTGGGTTTCGACGTACTAGCAAGCCCTTTGCTGTGCTTACTCATTCTTTACAATAAACTCGCTCTGTTCAAATTACCATTTGGTTCCACTGACCACCTGCACGCTGGCCAATTCCCCTGCCCTGGAAGATGGCACACGACCTCCCCCAGGGTCTGTGGGGTCCATCCTGGGCTGACGGAGGGTGTGGCGGTGCCGAGCTGCACTGCCTGGGACCTGGGGCTCCACGGACCTGGCTGCCATGGCCACGGCATCGGCAACACGGACGGGCTGTGTGCCTGACCCGAGCCAGGGCTCTGGTCTAGCTCAGGCTCAACTCCCCTTGTGGTCACCTGAACCCCCAGACAGTGTTACGGTGGCTTCAGATCTGCCGTGTGGGTCCAAAGGAAGCAAGGGGCACTGGCTGGGAGCCCCAAGCCCCTAGGCCACCTCAGGCAGAGAGGAGGCCCCCAGACCAGAACGACGAGGACACAGGAGTGAAGTTGGGGATGACGGACATGGACAAGCCAGCTCGCCTCTCCAGGCTCCTGCTCTGTCTCAGAGACGCCTCCCTGAGAGAAAGGACCCGTGGGGATAGAGAATGAGAGATCAGGGTCCACAGGGAGGGAGCGGGGACCCCGCGGGTGGGCTCCCTGGTGGTAAGGGCTGAGCCCCACCCTCTCGAGGGGGTACAGAGTCGTCAGTGGCTCCCAGAGAACGTGGCTCCGTGAGGTCATGGGTGAAGGACGCTTCAACACCCAGACGGGCAGAAGCACATGCAGCTGCTGTACAGGCCCCCGGCCCGCGGCCACCCAGAGACACGTGAGTCCCACGGGCCCCGCCTGAGCCCCGACATCAGGCAGGTTCTGGAGCCCCTGAGCCGGTGAATGTGTCTCTATCTCCACCAACCTGTCCCCAAGGCCGCGGTCTTCAGGGAAACCCTAAGAACCCGGCCCCAGGCCTCACACGTGCCAACCCCCACGTTCCAGCCGGCAGTGCCATCGTGGCCTAGAGCAGCCCGTGCTCTCGCGGCAATCAGACAACTCGCGGATTTCGTACGGCCCGGTCTGCACGGCAGAAATCTCTCAGATCAGGCGAAGCTGGAATCGGCTGGCCGGCCCAGGCCCCGGGGGTAGACGAGGGTCCTCCAGCCGTGATGGGGCCCGGCAGCCTCTCGCCCCCAGAAGGCAGGCCCTGAGTCGCTGAGGCCGCGCGCCCCGCTGACCCCCGCTTACGCAACACCTGATCGCGTCCCGGCCTGCGATGGGGATGGGGCTGGGGGCTGGGGGCTGGGGGCTGGGCGCCCAGCGGGACAGGACACCCCGTGAGGGAGGAGCTGCCGTGTCTGGCTCAGTCGGCAGGAGGGGCCCCGGTGGAAGAGGGAAGAAACAGCCGGAGTCCGTCTCCCTGCCCCCAGCCCGGCGAGGGGTTGGTGTGGGGTCTCCGGGGAGAGCATGCTGGCCGCCTCAGCCCTGGGTCTGACATCCCACAGGGGCCAGGTTGCCCTCGGGGCTCCCTCGGGGCTCCCGCGGGCCCAGAGACCACCGCTACATTCCAAGGACACGCATGGGGTGCAGCTCCCGCCACACAAGACCTACAGCTGCCAGGCACGGGGACGCCGGGCGGCCACAGGAGCCCGCGCGGGCTGGAGGCGAGGCCGCAAGCGAGGCCCAGACGGCAGAGGGCAGGCGGCCTACCACAACATGGATGGCGTCCCCGGGCCGGCCTCTAGGTAATGGGGCAGTCTGGACAGGACAGGCCCCCGGTGGGTGAACGCCAGGGAGCTGGGCAGTCCACGCCGCGGCGGGAGGCATGGCCTCGGGAGTGAAGACCGGGTCCGCAGCCCGGCCTCTTGCCATCCACACGGGGTCTACGCGAAGAGCGCCCACAGGCCTCTAGCCTGTCCTCACCCCCGCCCACCCCAGGCGGGCTCTGCACCCGTGGAGGTCCACTCTGTGGCTGGCCTATCCCCCTGCTCCTCTGTCCAGCCCCGGCCCCGGGGCCTCCTGTGTCCAGCCGTGACCCGTGCGCGCTCACAGAAACACGCGTGGGCTCCCAGGCTGACGGCCGAGACCACAGAGGACGACTCTCTCGCTCAAGGAGCCACACTGACAAGCAGCAGGCTGGCTCCAGCCCAGGCCCTGCCATCCCCAAGGCTGGTGTCCCACGCCATGCTGACAGCCCAACTGAGCCGGGGACCCCACACCCGCACGCCAGCGGAGGGAGCAGCAGGCATCTGTCCTCAAGTCCCAGCGGGCCCCCACCCACGCGCTCCTGCCCTCTCTGGCCACCAACCGGGGACGGCCTTCAGCTCTGACCTCAGAGAACAGGGCTGCACGGACGGTGCTGAGCCCCTGCACCAGGCAGCCCTCGGCATTCTCGAGCTGCTGCTGTGTGTGGTCCCTGCAGGGCTCACCCCTCTAAACCCATGACATGCAGCAGGGCCAATCCAGCCTCTGCCAGGGCTACGGGGGCTGGCGATGCCCCTGCACCCCTGCTGAGTTTAGGGTGGGAGACAGGGAGGGCTGAGCCAGAGATCTGGTCCCAGCACATGCAGATTCCCCAGCCGCACCCCAGGCCCCAGACCCAGCTCTCTCTTCACTGGGACCTGTGGGAGCGTGTGCCCAGGTGACACCAACACTGGGGGCTGGACTCCTTAAGGGGTGCTAGTTCCAGCCCCGTCCACTATGCCCAGCAGCCAAGAGTGCAGAAGCCCCAAGGTCCCACGTTGCTCAGAATTACACATCCCTGAGGCTGGGGACGGGGACCAGCGGACAGGGTCCTCCTCACCCGGGCCAGGCTACGGGGACCCTCAGTTCTCTGCCCTGAGGCAGCCAGCCAGCTGGTGTGCTGGATTCCTGCCCCCAACGCAGCCACGCCCGGGGCCAGCAGGTGGAGTCACAGAGCTGGGACGGGGGGGGGGGGGGGGGGGGGGGGGGGGGGGGGGGCACTCGCCTTCCTGGCTGAGCCCTTCCAGGGACCCCTCCAGGGAGGAACCAAGAGGGCGCCGCTCGGCAGCCCCCTGGGTTATCGGCATCTCTGGTTTAACACGTACAGGATGCAAACGAGGACCACAGCGAGACACCGCCCCACACCCAGCTGCGTGGCTGTCATCGGCGAGGGCGGGCGCGGACGGGCGGAAGTCGGGGCCCTTGCCGGTGGGGCTGTTAACGTGGCGCAGCCGCCGCGGGCAGGTCTGCAGCTCCTGCAAAAACGGGGTCCCTGGCAATCCCGCTCCGAGGCTGTGCCCGCGACCGAGGAAGACACGTCCCCACAAGATCCCGTACGCGGACACGCACCACAGCATCAGCCACAACGGCCCCGCGCCCGAAACAACCCGAATGCCCACGAGCGGGTGAGCGGATGAACGAAACGTGGCGTATGCGTGCAGTGCGTGGTATCTGGCCGTAAAGAGAAAGGGACGCCTGACACGTGCTGCAACGTGGGTGGGCCTCAAACGTTTCGCCGAGGGAAGGAAGCGCTTGGCAAAAGGCCACGCTGTGCGTGACTCCCACGTGCACAATCGTCCGGAATCGCCACGCCCACAGAGACACGGGGTGGACGAGGGCTTGGGTGGAGCCGGGCGGGGCGGTCTGAGGGGAATGGGGAGTGAGTGCCGGGGGCAGGGGCTGCTGCTGGAGTCAAAGGAGTTCGGCGGCGGCCGGGGCGGTTGCGCATACACCGCTCCCCGCGATCAACGCACAGGTGAGTGTGTCCGAGCTGGGTCTCCCCAGGGAAGACCGTCTTGGTGCTGGCCGCTGATGCCGCTGGACGGACCCCACTTCCGGAGGAGGAAAATCATTGTGGGCGGCGGGGGGGCGGGGGGAGGCTGCCGGAACCCGTGACTTTACTTCCCCGCAGGTTCCTCTGCCAACAGAAGCCAGCGATTTCACTGGGGCCTGGCTTTTCCAGGAGCCCCTAGAGAGGCTTGCACGGAGCTGCTGGCAAATGCCAGGCTCTGCCTGCTGTGGGAACAGGGTAAACCAGGGTCTGCCAGGCACCCCGAGGGCTCGAGTGGGCACTGGGGGTGGTGGTTCTGTGGTGACACCCACCAGGGCAGGTCCCAGGCTGCGGGGACACCACTGGCCCCAGGAGCCAGATTTGGAGCAGCTCACCCGAGCCCCCGTCCCTCCTGGTACACCAGAGACCCTCCGGACCCGGCCAGGCCCTGCGTGAGAGGGTCGCCTTACCCACGGAGGTAGTCCAGGGCCAGCTGGGCCCCGGAGGGCTTGGCCGGCACGCTCGGGACTGCAGCCTTCCGAAGCTGCTTCCTCTCCTCTTTCCTCCGCTCCTTTTTCAGCTTCCTCTCCAGGACCCTCTTCTCCTCTGGGGTCAGCTCGGGCAGCTCGAGGGCCGTGTCCTGTCCGGCGCCCCAGGCGGCTCCTCCCTGAAAGGCAAGGGAAAACCAGCCTGGAAGGGTGCCCCTCAGCTCCCTGGACCCCCTCCCTCACCCCCAGCACCTGGGGAAGGGGCTGCTCAAAGTCTTGCCCTCCCAGGGACCCAGGAGACCCAGCGCCTAGTGACAAGTCCTGTGGGGAAGGGCCGGGTGTGACCATCTCACCCCAGCACGTGTCAAAGCTCACTGACCTCGGACCGCTCTCCTGACCCTGCACCTGTGCTCACGCACTGGGGACAAGGATTTCTGGGCGGAGAGGAGAGTCCCATCCCCCTACAGCCTTGCAGGAGACCTGCCCCTCCTCCTTTCCCTCTCCCCAGCCCGCCAGCCCTGCTGCTGCCCCACTGTCTGCTGCCCTCAGGCTGCCCGCAGACCAGGTGCACTGAGGCAGGGCTGAGAGCATACTGCTCAAGGTTGGGGCGTGGGGTACCCACAGAGGCCTTTCCACTTAGGAACCCCTCCCAAGGAAGGCCTGGGTGCCTCCCCCAGCAGCTAAGCAGTTGGTGGACGCAGGCTGCTGGCCTCTCGCTCTCCCGATAGGGCCGCGGCCTCCTGACACCCCTATTTTCCCAGATACCTTGCACCCAGCAGTACAGCCCAACCCGCTCCCCATATCAAACCAAACCAGGCTTTCAACGGGGCGGGGGATCATGACCCCAGGACCTGCACACACGTCCCCTTTCCTGGAAAACCTGGCACACGAGCACTGGTCACTCCGCCTCTGGCCTGGGACCAGGCCACTGCCCCAAGGCCTCCGGAAGGGCAAAGGCTACCCCAGGCACATCCAGCGTTTGCAGACCTCTCCCTCCCCTCCCCTCCCTTCCCCTCCCCTCCCGCCTCCCAGAGGCCAGCTTACAAAGTGCCAGTGCCTTGACAACCTTTGTGTTCCCACTCAACGCCAGATCTTTCCGGAATCTTCTAAAACAAAAGAGACGCTCTCTCTCCAGCTCCCCCCTCTGCCTCCTTTGAAACCAGCAGTGGGGCCTCCAGGCTGCCCCAGGGAGGCTCCAGCAGCCCTGACACCATGTACACGCATGTGCACACACACGCACGGCTCCTCTCACACGGGGTTCACAGGCCGCCAGCACACGGGGTTCACAGGCCGCCAGCACAAGGGTGCTTCCAGAGCGGGGGGGGGGGGGGGGGGGGTCTCTGGACAGGCACAGCCCTGGGGTGGCACATGCCCCCTGCCTGCAAGTCTAGTTGCCCGAGGCCATCGGGATTTCTGAGGGTTTCCTGAGATCCAGGGGAGCAGTGGTGACACCATGATGGGAGGCAGGAGGGCAGGCCCGGTGCCCTCCTGGGATCTCCACCTTGGCTGAAGACGTGGCCTCGGGGCCGGCCTAGGAAAGAGGCCAAAACTGCAATAAACCCAGTGTTTCTCGAGACCACTTCTGTGCGGCCTGTGCTCCAAGCAGGATGGGCGGGGAGCAAGACGCCCTTCCTGCCCGTTTCATCCCGGGTCCCAGGGGGCCTGCTGGTGGCCTCTGAAGAGAAGCGGGGTGCAGACCGGCCCACCTGTGCCCTGCTCTTGCAGGGGGTGGGGGCAGAGGTCAGGACACCCCAGGAGCGCTCAGGGAAAGCCAAGCCGCTTGCAGGGTCTGGACGCTCGTCCCGAAGGCGAAGGAGGCAGAGCTGGGACCAGAGCCGGGAGTCACAGCACGTGAGCAGGGGCTGGGGGCGGGAGAGGGCAGGCCCCTCCCCCCACAGAACCAGACCTTTATGCCTCCCAGAAGGCTGCTCATCGTGGCAGCAGTTCTACGGCAGACGGTTTTAAGAAGCATCGAGAGAAGCGTCAGGCGACAGTCTGCGGTCCGGTTATCCGTTCACGTAGAAAACTGCTATCGGGTGGCGGCAGGGTGCAGCTGTGGCAAAGGGCCCAGGGCCGTGAGGTCAGGGCACCTCAGACGACAAAACCCCGCCTGGAGTTTGTGCGTGGCGTCTACGGACGCACCCTAAGCGCCCGCACGGCGCTGCCCCTGAAGGGTTGGCCGGCAGGGGAGGGACAGTCTCTGCTCGGTCCTCGGTTTTACGGATGTGGACAGAGCCCTGCCCGAGCCACATCTGTGTGGCCCCCGGGGCTGAGGATCTTTAGCCACAGTACTCTCTCCGTAAACTGTCCACGACAGTCTAACCAGTGCTCCCCGCAGCTGGGTGCTCCCCAGGGTCACGGTGGGATCCGCCCCCCCCTGGACTCCGGGCCCCCTGACGTCAACTGCTTCGTGGCCCGGAGCTTGGGGGACAGAAGGGACTCCAGAGTCGGGTCCAGAAAACAGCAGCAGGCTCACAGGCCTCCCCACCAGGAAGGCCCCACTTCCTTCTGGTTCTGAACCTAGGAAACAGGTGGGCAGGAAGCCCATGCCTCTGTCTGTGGCACCTTCAGAAATTTCGCTCTAGTTCAAAAGGACACCTTAATCAGACTTACTACCAGGTATCACACGGTAGCACAATTTTGCTTATCTAACCACGAAGAACAAAAAAGAGCGTTTCCTACAACGTTTTAAAGAAATGTTTTATTCTGAAACAAGACGCGGGTACAGTCATCAGAGGCTCGCCGACCCCCACGTGGCCTCTGTCCACGTTCCATGGCACCGTCCGCAGACAGACCTGGAACCCTTTCAGCGGTCGGAAACCCACAGCGACAGCAGCAGATTCAAGTGACAGGGAAGGATACGGAACGTGCAGGTACGAACTGTTAGATCCTTCAAAGCCTAATCTCCCCAATCCCTCTCACCACCCCAAAACCCCGGCTAAAGTAACACGTGAGCGACAGCTACCCCCTCGCGCCCGCGAGAACGAAACAATTTCCCCTTTCGTCTCGCTCGCAGCGTCCTGATTAAAGTGAGAACGATTTCAGAAGAGGCGTGTGCGGGCAATTCTGGAAGCTGCTCCTGGAACACAGCGAGTCTCCAGGTGTGTGTGGTGGTGGGCACGACGCCCTCCGGGAGTCTCGGGCTGGCGCTGAGTGGAGGCAGACGCGGGCTCTGGCCTCGAGGAGCTCACGGCCGGATGTAAGTGAGCTCCTGGAGGACAGGGAGAGCGGCTGTCAGAGCGGCTGTTCAGGGCGGCAGGGCTCCCGGCGGGGCACAGCTCCTGGGTGCAGGGTCCTGCACAACGTAGCGGGGCCTGGACACCCCTCTCAGAAGGCTTTTAAATGCAGGAAACGGAACACACAGGACACGCGGGGCACAAACGGAACCCTTCATCAAAAGACCGTCGACACCACACGAACCCATCCGTGCGGGTCTGTCGTGCAACCGGGCAGGGGAGCCGAGTACAGGTGACGCCGGGAGCGGTCTCCACCCGTCACGTGCCAGGAAAGTGCCCGTGCCCTCCACACATCCCGCCAATGCCACCGTGGCCTGCCAACATTCACAGCGGGTGCCGAAAGTCAGGAGAGACCATGCAAATAGTGTTTCCTTAATCCAGGTTCAAACTCTCTGGGTCTGTAAGTCGGGGTGAAAAACACAACTGCAACCTGAGCCCACCTGCCCAGGCCTGCAGGTCCCCACGACCGCGGGGACAGCCAGGCTCCTTCCCCACCCGGCTCTCGCCACCTAAACCCACCTGGCCTTGGAGGACGGACGTGATGAAAACCGCCGGACCCTCTTCCCAGAAACACACACCCAGGGACACACGTTAAGGAAGAGACTCCAGGATCCCAGTGGAGGTGACCTCCTTGGTTGCCAGAAATGAGGAACTGGAGGGGTGAAGTCTTGTCCACAGACGGTCACAGGTGGGAGGTGGGCAGGGACAGTGGCCCTCGGAGGACAGGCCAGTGCTCCGCAGAGGCTCTCCCATACGGGCGTTCTTCAGAGCCATGGCCTGGGCTGTCAGTGGGACCTGCCGCCCAGTCCCGGCTTCCAGGGCCGTGGCGCCACCCCTTGCCAGCACAGGCCCCGCGCACCAGACTCCCCAGAGCCAGGACGCCGGCAGAGGTGGACAGCACTGGGCGGCCAGCCTGTGTTTCAGCACTAGGAGACTCGGTTTTTACTCTTGCTGCTGCTTTCTTTTTAATATTTACTTCTGAGAGAAAGAGAGGAGAGAGAGAGAGAAAGAAGGAGAGACAGAGAGAGACACGGGCGCAGCCCGAGCAGGGGAGGGGCAGAGAGAGAGGGAGACACAGAAACCCCCCTGATGCGGGGCTCAAACCCACGAACCGTGAGATCATGACCTGAGCCGAAGTCGGACGCCCAACCGACTGAGCCACCTGGGCGCCCCCACTGGCTTCTTCGAACCCCAGGACACAAACAGGAGTTTGCAGTGTGGGCAGAATGTGAAGTCTGTGAGAGGCCGATACAGGTGCAGCGTCAGGGGGCTGCAGGAAGGCTGGAGAGGACCAGCCCCACAAAACCTCTCATTGGTCCCTCACAGCTTCAGCCCGGGACAGGGTCAGGATGCCACATCTCTCGCAGGGCTGTGCGGGGACCAACCTCCTTTGGGGACAGGGTGGTCTCGAGCCAGCGAGGAGCCCCCCTTGCACCCCCCGCCACACTGGCAAAGCCAGGGTGAGTCACACGGCCCAGCCTCCTGCCTGCAATGTGACACTGTGGGTGTCCCACGGGGCTCTGTGGGTTCGGCTGGTGCCTTTGCCTGGGGACACAGGGAACCTCCAACCCCGAGACGAGGACCAGATTTTTCTGGAGACAAAGTCCCCTGACCCTGCGAGGACTTTTTTTTAGGGCACATTTACCCTTTCACGGCTGGCCTGTCCGTTCACCCAAAATCAGCACGTCCAGCCGTGTCCTGGGAGGGCCCGCTCTTGAGTGGAGGTAGACACGGGGACAGACAGAAAGAGCATACAGGCTAGACTTTTGGGGGAGGGATGGGGGTGGAGAAATCTCCCAGGGTCCTTTCCCGGAGGGACGTGTGCAGGTGGTGCCCGTGGGGCTGAGTGACTGATGGGGACAGCTACCTGGCAGACATCGGTGACCCCTTCCCCCTGGCAGGTGTGGGGGGAGGTTCGGGGTACAACTCGGTCAGGCTCAGCGCCGGCTCTATGGGCACCATCTGGGACCATCATCCAGGGCAGAGCGCAGGCGCCTCAGGGGACACAGGTGAAGAGCAGCCCTGCTCTCGAGGACCTCCAGGGGCACAGGGAACAAGGTGTGAACAGGATGAGCTGTGGCCGCGGCCCTGCCCCGAGCCCGTGGACACTGGCAGAAGACAGGAGAGGTGCGAGGAGGCTGAGCTGACAAGGGCTGTGGGAGAAGCGGTCGGGGACTAGGAGGACGCCAGCTCCAGGGGCAGACGGGGGAGGCCAGGGGAGGAGCGGACTTGGTTTTGGCACAATTCACAGGACACACGCTCAGATGTCAAACGTGGGTGTCCGCACAGGCCGGGAGAGGCTTGGGGACAGACAGTGTCCAGGGCCCTGAGGTCTCAGATCTGAGATGACAGGGCACATGCAAGAGGACGCATGGGGACAGGAAGACCGTTGAGTCCACCGAGAACAGAGCTAGGAAGCAGCCCCGCGCTCTAGTTTCCATTTCTGGAGACGCCCTGCTGAGCCGAGGGGGTTCACCTGGTCTGGCGCACAAGCTCTGAAGGCCTTTGAGGGCAGGCGGGGTCCCCAGAGAGGCTGTGAGGGCCCCTCCTTTGGAGGCCTCCGTCAGCCAGACCCAGGCCGCGCTACTGGGCGGGGCACACCCCCAGCACCTCACAGCCACACACCAAGGCGTAGCCTCCGCCGCTAGAAAAGGAAACGGTTACCTGCTCGCCAGAGGTAGGGACCTACGGGGTCTCCTAACTCCAAGGTGGGTCTTCCTGGACTGCAGACCCCAAGGGCACCACGTCCCCGCTGCAGCCCTCACTGCCTTGGGGTGACTTTGCCTACGTCGGGGGTGGGGGGAAGGCACAGGCCCTGGCAGGCTCCCCCTGTGCGAGCTCTGTCACTTCCGAGAAGGACTGCCCACCGGCGGGGTCTAACGACCTAGACTCAGTAAACTTTTCCTCCATTACCAGCAGGCCAGCAAGGCGTGGAATCCAGCTGCATCGTGCGGTCAACAGCCCAACCGTGGAATGTCACAGTTATGGCTTCCAGGCACGGATGCCAGATCTGACGGCACAGGTCACGTGCACAGTCACGCCTGTGTTCACGGCAGGCCGCTGAGCCCGCCCCCCCAGCCACGCCCACCCCCTTCCTAGTAAACTCTGAATCTGCCTTCCTCTCGTTTCCGGAAACGTGTGACTGGCCAGAAATTGAAGGGTGCATTTTCAATTTAATCTGGAAATGCCATCCCGGCAGGTTGATGGCCAGAACGGGCAGAGCCAGGAGGAAAACGAAGTACAGGAACCGTAAATGGGTCTAAAAATAACGTTTAACGCACAAAAAACATGCTTCTGGACAACTTCCAAGAAGTCAGCAGACGCTCGTTCCTGACCCGGCAGTGCTGAACTCGCCACATTAACAGAAATCAGATTCCTAACAACGAAAGCCCAGGAGAAAACTGTAGAGACAGCTCCGTGCCACCCGAGTTCACGGGCCAGGGCGCTGGGAGCAGGCCCAGAACACAGGCTCTCCTGTGCGAAGCCCGCAGAGAGGCCGCCGGTTCCGCACAAGATTTTCCAATAGGTTTTCCTGCCTTTTCAGCCGCGGTCTGTGGGCTGCATTCTTCCTCAGGGGCTTTTGTGCCGAGGAAGCGGAAACGCCCTTGCCTTTGGGTAGAGAATAGCCTCAGCTCGGGGATCCCTTGCCTTCCGGGCCCGTAGGCTGTGCAAGATCTGCAAACGGCCTGAGCTAGGGGAGAAACTGACACCAACACCTTATTGGCTCCAAAATGAACCAGCAAAATCAAAACAAACGCTGCACGGGATGAATACAGCATATCATTGAATCAACTCCATCCATTGTTAAATATAATTTCCAAGATAATTCCACAGCTAGCATACGGAAACCATGGGTTAGCTTCTTCTCGCCTTGCCAGAATTCCCGAGCGAGCACCGTGAAAATTCACATTGCCAAATAATGTGTCAAAGCCAGAGACCATCACAGGCAAAATGGTGATACCCCTGCAGGCCCTCCCCACTCCCCCAACAATGATGATGTGCCACGTGTGGGTGGGACTTGTTTAGATAATGTCGCCTTGGGCTATCTGTCCCAAGCAAAGGACAACACCCGTCCCAGGAGTGGAGAGAGCAAGGACAGACCAGTCCCCAGGTGCACAACAGGGACAAGGTTTAGTCCACTCCCCGGTTTTGCAGAGAAACAGGCTTGGAGAGGCAGGGAACTTACATGTGGTCACATGGCCCGGGGATGAGACTAGAATCCGGGGTTCTGAACCAGGAATCGGAGGGGCTGCGAGCCCCAGAGACCTTCCGCAAGGAAGAGCTGTTAAGGGCGCACAGCTGGAGACCCCCTCAAGCCCTCCTCCCTAGTTCAGGACACAGCTCGGGGCCCCTCCCCTCTAGCACAGAGCAGAGTTCGGAGCCCCCCCCCCCCCCCCCACCTGGTGCGGGACAGAGCTCGGAAGCCCCCATAACCTCCCCTCCCGGTGCAGGACACAGCTCAGAGTCTCCACGACCTCCCCCTGGTGCAGCACATAGCTGGAGCCCAACCCCCACGACCCCCCCTCCCCCCCCCCCCCCCCCCCCCCCCCCCCCCCCCCCCCCCCCCCCCCCCCCCCCCCCCCCCCCCCCCCCCCCCCCCCCCCCCCCCCGGTGCAGGACCCAACTCGGGCCCCATCCTCACCGTGCAGGACGCCGAGGCTGGGAAGCAGAGCGCTCCGCCCCCCCCCCCCCCCCCCCCCCCCCCCGGATGAGGTAACCTCGGCGGCGGCGTGGGCCCACCCGCGCCCGACCCCAAGGGGGAAGGGCGCCCCACCCGCAGGGTGAGCCGTCTCACCGGGCCGGGATCTTCCCGGCCCCGGGCCCCCGCAGCACCCCCACCGGGACACGCCCGGCCCTCCGCGCGGGCGCGCTCGTGCAGGGCGGGTCCCCCCACCCCCTCCCCGGGCCCCGATTCCGGGCTCGGCACACTGACCTCCGCGTCTCGGGCCGCCAGCGGGCCCCGGGCAGCCCGGCCGCAGCGCCCGCGCACTGCGCATGTCACGCCGGCCCGGCTCGGCTGGAACCGGATCCAGCCGGCCGGGCGGTTGACGCAGGCGCGGGGGCGCTCGGGGGTGTGGGCGGGGCCCCGGGGCCTGCACGTGGGCGCGGACCCCAGCCCCAGCCGGGTCTGCGAAGCAGGCGGGAGACGCGAGGCGAGGCCCACGCAGGCTCCCGGTGGAAGGAGGTTGTCAGGAGCGGGAATGGAGACTCGGGACGACTTGTCGGTGCCCGCCGCACCACCAGGTGGCAGCCACAGGGCCCTCGCCCGGAGGCCTGCCTGTTAACAGGCCCTACCCCGGCCCGGACAGGGGAGGAGGAAAACCACAGCTGCAGCGCCCCAAGTGCTCCCCGTTTCTCTGCCCATCACATGGACCCACGCCCCCCTGGCAGACTCTGGTTACCACCCCACCCCCCACCCCCCCCGGGCTGGCCTCATTCCCACCCTTGGGCTCTGTGTACCGGGGCTGCTGTCTCCTCCCCAGGGCCTTTGCACACGCTCTTCTCTCAGCCTGGAGCTTCTCAACTAGCTCCCCCATCATCCTCAGAGTCAGGGAAACCTCTGCTTCACCTACTGAGCACCCTCCCAACAGGACGGCCCCCCCAGCACCGTGAGCTCCAAGAGGGTCGGGCTGTTTCTGCTCACACCCCACGGACACTGCCCAGCAACACACCAGTGTTCGGCCGAGGCCTGCTGAACAAGTGAGTCACAAAGTCTTTCCTTCACCACGTGAACACCCTACGTCTCTTCTCCAGCTTGCACTCCCTCCAGTGAGACTGCAGGTGAATCTTCGGGGTCAAGAGGAAACCGCACGCGGCAGCTGAGAGCCCAGTCTACCCCAGGGCCTGTAGGAGGCTCTGCGGCAGGGCTGCTGGGGGAGGGGAGGGCTTCTGGCCCACCTGTCTGGCAAAGGTCGGGGGCCAGGCGTCCCAGGACACTCTACTCTGGCTGCGGACCCTTCACCGGCCCGCTGCGTGCTGGCTGGCGGGTGTCGCCGTGCCAGCTTCCCAGCCCGATAGGGACCCCCAGGGCTCGGGAGCCAAGTTGGAATCTTTCTGTGCTTTCCCTGTCTGTCACCGCGGCCGCGGGCTGCTCCACAGGGGCAACGGGGGCAGGCACACGGGCATGGCAGGAGCCTGGGCCACAGCTGGACGGATGCAGGGGAGGGGAGGGCAGGGAGGAGCCCCGCCCACCTCAGCCACTGTGCCAGATGTCTTCCACCTGTGCTGTCTTGCTTCATCCCTGGGATGCAGGCATCAGCAACCCCACTTTACAGGTAAGGAAACCCAGAAATGGTTTTTAAAAAGTTTCCAAGACTGCCGTTGTGGGACTTCTGGGTCCCAGAGGACCCACGTGCTGATTTGCTAGTGCATTCCGGCGTCACTACTCAGCCTTCAGGCCCTCTGATTGATGGCTTTCTTGACACCAGTCTGCAGCCCTGGGAGACCTGAGTGGGAAGGGGCGGGAGCCGGTCTGGCGGCAGGGAGGGCGGTGCCGCTGGGTGCACCACACGCAGGGCCGCGTGGCTGAGAGGGTGCCTTCGTGCCCTCCACTCGTCTCTCCCTCCCGGCCACCCTGTCCCCACACTTCACAGGCGAGGAACCTGGGGCTCGGTGGGGGGGGGGGGGGGCTGCCTACCCGCGACAGTGTCCCTTCCAGGCCCTGTGTGAGGCGCTCTGGCCCCCCGGGGGCACATGCGGGGGCCTCACGCTGGGCCTGGACGCTGGGCCTGTGGAAGCTCTACCCCAAGCAGGTGCTGCCAGGCCAAGCCTCCCGGCGGCTGTCTGGTCCCGGGCCTCGTCAGCAGCAGCAGGCACAGGGCCGCTGTCCTCACGCCTGGTTCTGCGCGGGACCTGGTGCAGCCAGAGAACCCTTGCGGACGGCCCAGCTGGTGGAAGGAGCGGCAGCCCTGCCTGCCGTGCGAGCCTGGCACCAGCTCTCCCGTCCCAAGAGACCCCAGAACTCCACCCCCACCCCCCACCCCCGAAACTTGGCTCCTGGTTAGGAGGAGGGGTCGTCGGGCAACGTCTTCACACCGAAGGCTCCTCTGACTCTGATCGCGGGCTATGCTGTGGGCACAAAACAGACGAAAATGCCTGCAGCCACGGACCGAGTGTTGGCGTTTCCCCAAAATTCGTATGTTCAAACCTAATCCCTGGCGTGATGGTAGTTGGGGGTGGGACCCTGGGGAGGTGCACGGGTCATGAGGGCAGAGCCTCGGGAATGGGAACGGTTGCCTTCACAAGAGAGACCCAGAGAGCTCCCTCGCCCCTTTCACGGCGTGAGGACATGGCCCGGACGTGGCCCTCCCGGAACCCGGACACTGGCTGGCACGGCCCACAGAGCTCCCGTGCCGGCAGCTCCGTCCCACTTAGCCTCCAGGGACAGGCCCGGCGTGGACGGAAACTGTGTGTGGCGGAGGGGTGGGGGGGGGGGTAAAGCCCCAGGTAAAGAGGGTCTGCTGTCGGCTGCGATCGATCGGGCGGCAGCCGAGCCAAGTACAGCCCAGGGCCTTCGGGGCGGCCTGGCGCCCCCCCCCCCCCCCCGCCACCCCGCCCCGCCCCGGCACGGCAGTGCCTTGCGAAGCGGAGCCCCGGGTCTCCTGCCCAGGGGAGTGGGGCTTCACTGGAATTCTGTTAACCGCTGAGTCACCCAACTCCAGGCGGTCGGTCCCTCCCACAACACGGGAGAGGAGGGATCACTTCCCAGCGCGACCACAAAGCCAGCCCTGCCCTGACACCAAAACCAGGCAAAAACAGTACAGGACCAGCAAACTACAGACCCAGATCCCTCACAAATATATGTGCAAAGACCCTAATCAGCAACATATAAGAAGAATCGTATCTCACAACCGAGCGGGGCTTGTTCAATGAGGGATGCGAGGCCGATTCAACATTCAAGACCCAATCTGTAGAAGCCACCCTATCGACAGGCAAAAGACAAAGTATCACACAAGCATATCAACCGACACAGAAAAAGCGTCTGACAAAATTCAAATGGCAGTAGTGATCTAAATCCTCAAGAAACTACTCGTGGCGGGAAGTCTTGTCCGCTTGATAAATAACGTCCGCGTCCCTCCCTTCCCAAGACCAGGGAAAGGGCACGGAGATCCTCTGGCCGCTGCTAGTGAGTTCTAGCCCGCACGATGAAGCAGGAAAAGGGAATCAAAGGCACGCAGGTTGCAAAAGAAGAAATACAACGGTCTGTATTTGTAGACGGCACGGTGACCAACACACAAAGCCCAAGGAGCCTACGAGACAACTCCAAGAACTCGTGAATTCGGCAAGATTGCAGGACGAGAGCAATGTGCGTGTGTCCTCTGTGTTTCCGTGACCTGGCAGTCAACACACAGAAACTCAAACTTAAAATCCAGTACCACCTACAACCGCTTCCAAAAAACCCACGGGGTTGTAAACCCAATGACACGCGTACAGGATCTGTGCGCTGAACACGGGAAAGGAAATCAGACGAAAAGAAATCAGAGAACGTCTAAATAAATGGAGACCTACTGTGTTCACGGACAGAACACAGCACAGTGAGGAGGTCTGTTCTCCACGAGACGAGACGCTGGTTCAATGCAAAAACCCCAGCAAGACTTTCCGTGCAGGTATACGAGATGACCCTAAAATTTCCACGGAAAAGAAAAGGGATATTTAGAAAAAGAATATTTAGAGCAATTTTGGAAAAGGAAAATACAGTAGAAGAGTCCCTCTATCCGATTTCCACAATTATCACAGAGCTGCCACCATTAAGACCGTGTGGCGCCGACGGAGGGACAGGCGCACGAGTGAACGGAAGAGAACAGAGAACCCCAAACCACCTCATCAGCACTTTGAGTTTTGGCAAAGGTGTACAGGTACTTCATTGGAGGAAAGAGTCTCTTCAACGAATGGTCCTGGACGGTCATAGGCAAAAAACAAACCTCGAACCACAGAGGATGAACAGGTGGCAGGCACTCGGCGTCCTATCTCACACGTGCCTGTCAGAAGGGTCCACGACGTCGTGGCCGCCAGCGTGGACACCGAGCAGCGGGAATCTCCTGCCCCGCCCGTGGCAACGCGACCTGGTGCAGCCGCTTTGCAAGCCGGTTTGGCCGTTTCTGACAAAATGCGCCTACTCTCACCCTGCCATCCAGTCATCCTGCTCCTTGCTACTTACCGAAAGGAACTGAGAAGTTACGTGCACACCAAAACCTGCACCCAGACGTTTACGGCAGCTTTGTTCACAACTGCCCACGTTTGGAAACAACCATGTTCTTCAGCAGGCGAGTGCGTAAACAGACCGTGCACCGTCCAGGCAAAGGAGTGTCGTTCGGCACTGAAAACCGAGCCGTCGAGCCATGAAGAGGCAGGGAGTAGCCTTCAGTGCGTGTTACTGAGTGAAGGAAGCCAGTCTGAAAAGGTTTCGTGCTGATGACTCCAACTCTAGGATGTTCTGGAAAAGGCAAAACTGTGGAGACGGTAACAGACCGGTGGGCGCTGGGGGTTATGTGGGCGGAGGCCAGGGATGAACGGGCAGGCCACGGAGGAATTTTCCAGCAGGGAGACTACTCTGTAGGACGCTGGAACGGTGGACACCCGTCCTCGACGTAAGCAGACAAACAACCCAGTTAGAAAATGGGGAAGAACTCGGGGACGTGCCACCAGAGGGCTATGGGTGGCAAAGCACGGGACGCGGTGCGTGCCGTCACCAGGCATCAGGGCAGACAAGGCATCAGAGCAGGAGGAGGCCACTCCACTCCCACCGGCGAGGAGGGCAGCTCAGACCAGCAGCGACAGCGCCCCGCGTGGACCTCACACACGGCTGGGAGGAACGCACAACTGCTACAGCCGCCCTGGAAAAGTTTGGTTGGTTCTTTTTTTTTCATGTGTATTTTTGACACACAGAGCACGAGCAGGGGAGGGACAGAGAGAGGGAGACGCAGAATCCCAAGGAGGCTCCAGCTCCGAGCTGTGAGCACAAAGCCCGACGTGGGGCTCGAACCCAAGGACCGTGAGATCATGACCTGAGCCGAAGTCGGACGGTTGACCCACGAAGCCGCCCAGGCGCCCCTTGGCAGGTTCTTAAACCGCACATGCACATAGCACGTGACCCAGCAACTGGGACCTGAAAACTTACTTCCACACAAAATCCTGTCACAACCGCTCAGCAGCTTTACCTGGAATAGTGCCAAACTGGCCTCCGACTGAACGACGGGGCACAAACTCTGGACCGCGGACTGCCGCGTGGAAGTAAAAGGGACGTCCGTCGATGGACAACACCAGCTTGAATCTCAGGACGTTAGGATCAGGAAAAGAGCCAGTCCCCAAAAGACACACACTGAGTGGCTCCGAGTATGTAACATCCTCAAAAGGACATGATTACAGAGCAGATCCGCGGTTGCCAGGAAGAGGGAGGGGTGGTGTGACGGGGCAGCAGGGGTGGGGGGGGGCGCTCGGTGTCTGGATTAGGCGGTGTAGGTGGGACAACATAGCAAGTGGGTGAAAGGTGCAAGCGACCGCTCCCTGCTATTTTTGCAACTTCCTGGGAATCTGTAATTATTTAAAAATAAAAAGCCAAAAGGGAGAGAGTGCACTCCAGAACAGAAACCGAACCTAAAACAGCAACGTCTGTGCCTCTAGTCTGGAGGCACTGGGTGTGGCTTGGACCAGGCGGCCCCACAGGAGCTCGTACAGCCCAAGCCAGGAGTGAGGGGACCCTGCCTGGCTCAGTGCTCGCCCAGCTCCAGGCCTGGACAGAGGCCCCGCGGCCAAGCCCCCGGCCCCTCTGTCACGAGGGGGAACGGACGGGCTTGGACAGGCCGCGCCGGGGGAAGCAAGCAGGACGGTCACCCGGTCTTTTCGGAAGCCCCAGGGCTGGCAGGACACTGGCACGTCGCTGGCCGGATCCGGGGGCTGGGGTCCTTTGCTGTTGTGCAAACAGCAGCCCTCTGGCTTCAGCAGACAGCAGGCGGGGCCTAAGGGGCAGGTGGGCGGGGGCGGGGGCGGGGGTGGGGGGTGGAGCTGACACCCAGGGGTGCTGTTCAAAGTGCGCCCACTCCTGTTCTGTGCAGGAAGTGCTTCCATACGCACTATTTTTAACACTGGTGAAAGGCTTGGGAGGAGAAAAGGCAAACGGCATCAAGATTCCTCCGTGCACCCACCGACCCCCGCAGGGGCTCAGCGCCCACAGTCTGCACACCCACCAGGCCCCTTCCCGGGCCGAGGCTGGGACGTGGGGGGTGGGGGGCCGTCCCGGGGTCCCGGGGAGCCCCGCGGGGACCTGCGAGCCCGCGGAGCTGCTCCCAGGCCCGGCCCACGGGCAGCGGCACATTCTTTGTTTGGCCCCCTCTTTCGGAAATTTTACAGGAGATTCGAGCACGCACAGAAGACCGTACACTGAATCCTCGCGCCTCCCCCTCCTGCCCTCGCCTCGGGCCCCTGCCTCGCCCCAAGCAAAGCCCGGGCGTCCCATCCAGCCTCAGCGTGTACTTCTGACCCCTCAGCACAGAGCTCCATCGTGCCCCAGGCCACTGAGGAGAGGAGCCCCAGGCTGGGCACCTGCCTGGAGGCAGGAGGAAGGAGGTTTCTCTCGGCAGCAGCCCAGCCAGTGAGAAGCCGCCCTCTGGCCTCCTCCGAGGGGCTCTCGTCCTGAGCAGCGCCCCCCCCCTTCCTTCTATTCTCAGACGCACTTGGGGGTCACCACGGTTTGCCCGTGGTAAGTGCGATTCCTTTGCCATTCTGGAATACAGAACGAACTACTATTCTGGTAAGATAACGGGCGGTTCTGTTTTTAGGGCTAATGTCACACGTGTGTGTGTTCAGTGTAAGATACGCAAAAAATCATAGAAAGAACACATGCAGAACGACACAGAACAGCTTCTTCTGAGAAAACAGAGTGTCTTTACTAACCCCATTATGTGGAAGCTGAATCGTGAGCTCTTCTGCTAAAATTGTGGCAGGAACGTTTGATCAGATGAAACGCCAAGTTGGGCTCTGACTCTGGGGGCACGTGAGCCTGTGGGGAGGACACACAAACCGCCGTCCCGGGCTCTGCGCCGGCCGCACGCCTCCCGCCTACACCACTGGCCTTTCCAGGCTGGGTCTCTCTCACCACGCCCTCCACGCTCCTTATCAGAGTCCACAGTTCGAGGGAGCCCTGAAGAACATTAACTCCGTCAACAGAGCCACGAAGAAGTCCAGATATAGAACCTTTCTCTAAACCAGACTCACAAGAACTAGCAAGTTACTCCGAACATTCCTTGTCCCTGATCGACACATCACCTAGGACCAAATATCCAGTGTAAGCACATAATTATGAGAGAAGGGGCAAATCCAAAAGGAAGCTGGCCCTGCCTTTTCAGCCAAGGCAGCTGTAACCCTCCATATCATCGTCTCCAGCCCCCCCCCACCCCCGCCCCCCCCCCAGAGAATGACCACATGCAAACAAACTCTGGGTAGCAGAGTCCCCTCAGTGTGGAATGCAGCCCAGCCCATCTTGTCTGCTGCCACTCCAGTCACCAGGAATACTCGCCAAGTCTCCAGAATGTGGTGAGCAAAGGGCCATTGTGATGTTTCTATAATCCGTGGAGAGGCGGCCCCGTGACCTCAGCAAAACACTGGGCTGCGGCCTCCCTCTTCGCTGCAGAGTGCGGTGCACAATTAGGGCACCGGCCTTGTGACCACAGGGAGAGCGGCTGCAGAAGCACAGCCCTGGGGCCCCGGGGGCACACAGCCCCTGCTCCTCAGGAACCCACACCGGCAGTCGGGGGACGGCTAACTCCGTGTGGTTTTCGAAAACGGACGCCTGAGCGTGAGACGGTCAGGAACCCAGGAGGAATCAGGTCACGCTCGCACACCAACTCCGTCCGCCCAGGACGGTGTTGCTGTCCCCACAGACATCCGGCTCTGGCACAGCAATCGGCCAGAACAGTCAGGGAGCAGCTGCCAACAAGGCACAAAGCTATCGCCCTCGGAGGGAGATTTACGTGAGCCAGCTAGAGAGTGCTAGAAGGTGCAGACCTTGGCTCAGCTGCAGGTGCGTGGCCCTGACACACGCACGGACACTGTGCTGTCCTTCCTGGCCCCGCTGGCATTCCTGGCAGAGGCCTTCTTCGCAGAGAAGGCAGTGTGGGTGACCTGACGCTAAGTGGCTTAGGTGGCACTACATGTCAGCTCTCCCCAGTTGCAAACAGCTGCAGAACATCCTGTCCTGTGGGCAGACTGCGTTATACCTGGCGTCCCGGGGACTGTGACCAGGAATTCTGCCAAGGCCACTCACACGAGGGCGATAACGTTTACTTGGGTGCATTGGTAAGAGAACTCATCTGGGTTCACATCCTGACCCCACCAGGGGCTGTGTGACCTTGGGCAGGTTCCTTAAGTTTTCTGAGCCTCAGTGCCACTTAAGATGGGAATCCTGCATTGCACTGCTGCTAAAACACATTTTCTCTCTCATTTCAACACCTTTAAAAACAGGATGCTTCTTATAACCGGCAGTGTCAGAACTTAATTGTGGCAAGTTGTTTTCTTTTTAGTGGTTCATAAGACAACGGCCCGGGTAGCACTAATGATGTCTTAAGAGCTGATAAAACGTGGAAGTAAAAACCTTCCAAGGCTGTTCTGAGGGCCTAGGGCAGGAGCTGGCAAAGAGGGGTCTCTCCAGCTGTCTGAGCTGAGTGCTGGACGACCGTGGCTGGTCTAGGCGTTGGGGGACGCGTGGCCCGCTGTCAGGCGGCTCTCTGCTATAAACCCACTTCTGGCGTTGGGCGGAGAAGCAAGGTAAGGCAATGACGACAGGGCCAAGCGGGCGGTGGGGTCCACAAGTGACCTGGACTCTGCTCTGCCCTTTTACCACAGGGAGTCTGGTCCCCCAGCTGACCCCAACTTCCGTCTCTAATCCGTGGTCAGGAAGCTGAGCTGTGGGGCGGGCGGGCCCGGGGTGGAGCCCTGAGCAAGCAGGCGGCACTGGGATGCTGCCTCTACCGCTCTCCCGTTCAACCCCCGGTCACACCACGGATCTTCATTAAATTAGAAGGCGCTAAGGTACTAATTACAGCAAAGTAAACCTCCTTGTTCTTTAAACTCTCCCGACTTTTAATCGTGACCACAGCTACGAAATTAATGCGGCTGCAGACGGTACACCGTGTCTTCCCGTGGCCGGCTCCGTTGGCAAATTCCGACGACCAGAAGCAAGGGGTGAATTTGGAGACAGCAGGCGCGCTTTGGGGAGGTGCAGGTGCGCCTGGAAGGACCAGATTACAGCCTTCGGAGGGAGGGGGGGCGTGTCCCCTGCAGATTAGAGCGCGTTCTGACTCGGCGGTACGACCAGCACCAGCGCTTTGGGGGAGCCCATCGCAGCGCCCGGGGTTCGCGTCCCGCACCCGGCTGACCTCGGGTCACAGGACGTGCTCCGCCCCGCCCCCGCCCCGCGCGGCGGGAGTGCGGCGCGAGCCCGGGGGGCGGGGCGGGGCCGGCCGGGGGCGGGGCGGGCGGCGGTCACGTGTGTACACAGGCCCGCGCGGCGTGCGCGCCTTGAGCCCCGCCGCCTCGGAGCCCGGAGCTGCCCGCCCCGCGGCCCAGCGAGCCGGTGAGTGGGCGCCCAACGCGGGGTCGAGCGGCGGGCACGCTCGGGGGCGCGGCCCGCGCGGACAGCGAGCCCCGGGCTGTGGCGGCCCCGCACGGCCGGTGCTCCGCTGGGACTTTCGGGTGCCTCGGCCCCGCCCTGGCGCTGTCCTCTTGGGGCGGGGAGGGGGGGGGTTGCCGTCCTCTGGGGGGGCTGGGGGCGCCGTCCCCTTGTGGGGTGGAGGCGTTGTTCCCCAGAGGTTTGGGGGCACCGGTCCACTTGCGGGCGGGGTGGGGGCGCTGTCCCCAGCCTGGGGCAGCCCTCCCGCTGAGCTAACCGGGCAGCCGCCCTGCGGTCATTAACCTGTGGAGGGTTCCTCCTGTGTCCTGCGGGGAGGGGGAGGGGGAGGGGGAGGGGGTGAGAGGGAAAGGAGGCTGACGGCTGACCGTGCTTATAGCTTCCCCCCTCTTTGTGATTACACAATTTTTAGTAAGTTCTGGAACTACGTCTGAGTGCAGTTATCAAGTCTGTTGCTGACTGTCTCGGACACTTGCTGAAAACGTGACTCCCCTGGGTATGGAAAGGCTCCGGCAAAACTTCCTAGGAAGGCAGTGGCCCCCAGCCTTTGAACAGCCACCTGCTCTGCGGGCAGCAAGCGCTGCCACGGACACCTCAGCTCTGGTCTCTGGTCTCGAGGCTGGGCCTCGTCTCTTGGGGGGGGCCTGAGGGAGCCTGCGCGTTTGATGTCCCCTGGCCGGAGGGGCCCCCCTCTGAGATCTCCCAGCTTTAAGCCGAGCAGCCGGCGGAGCGGGAGGCTGGAAGCCGGTTTCACAAACCTCTGCAAACACGAGAGTAGGACTAAAATGGCTCCGACCCCGTTCCCAGGCTGCTCATGCACGGTGACCAGATCCTCCACTGTCCCCACCGGGCCTAGCTGGGGCACGGCTGGGAGCGAACAGAGGCGCTATTAATAATTGCGCACAGCGTACAGCCCCCGTCCGTGGCCCGCGGCAGAGCTCCTAAAGGAACTGCTGTGGGGCCCGGCTCTCCAGACCAGAACCTCTGCCATCTCCCCGAACGAAGCCGGCCTCTCGATACCTAGCTTCTAAAACCTGGAGCTCGTATTTGGGGAGTGCTTACCGGGCCCCTCGACACAGGAAGCTGGGCCAGAGCAGAAAGCCCGTGGCCCGGGGCCACACGCCGCTCTCTGACCATGCGGTGTCCTGCCTCTCCAGTCAGGATGGAAACACCCAGGGGATAGAGGGACGCGGCTCGAGGCCAGGACGTAACTGTCAGCGTTGACCTGGCGTTCCCGCAAGTCAGAGCGCGTGGTAGGTTGATGGAAGCCAAGGTACGTCCACCTGATGTGGGTCACGTGGGCTGTGGGCTGTGAAGACTGTGCCTATTACATAACGAGAGAGTGACATCCTTGCCGAGATCGCTGTTGGGAAATCTGCTTGTTTGATTTACAGGTGGGAAGAGGGCTGTGCTGCCTCCGGGGGCCGGGGGAGGGGGGGTCCTGGGGCTGCCGCACCCGTCCACGGCCCTGGGATGTCATTTGGAATCCTGAGAAAACAGCCGCCACCTGGCCTTTAAGGAGCCAACCACACAGCAGGGCCACGTCTTGGGGGCTGCTAGCAGGCGGGTGGGGGGTGAGCCCCTCCACGTTAGTGCGCGTGACAAAACCGTGCTCCTTCTTCCTTAAACGGTGTTTCCTGGTTATTTCCTCTTGCCTGCTGCTGGCTCAAAGCCTAAAGCCACTTGTATAAGTGGGCAGCGTCAGGCCGCGTGTGCCCACGGGGGTCTCAGGCCTAGGACCCAAATTACCACCTGGGCATCAAAGAGCGGAGAGGACTCAGTCTAGATAAGAAAAAAGGCTGGTTTTCCCTCTAACTGGAGATGCCAAGCACCACTGGGGAGCAGAGTCCTGTCCCCTGGGGGCCCCGTGTGCAAGCACAACGTCCTGGAGTAGCAGGACAGGGTGAAATGGGCCAGGTGTCCTGTGTGTCCCCCAGCAGGCCTGGCCTGGTCCCCTTCCTCCCATACATGCCGGGGGGGGGGGGGGGGGGAGCGGGGCGTGCCCAAGGGCTTCCCAGTTTTAATTAGAACCCAGCACACCAGGAAGCAACTCTGAGAACAGACAGCCAGCTGGTTGCTCCCTCGGAAATGACTGCAGGCGGTGATCAGATGAGGGGCTCTGAGCAACCCCCCCCCCCAGGTAAGAGCACACCTAGTTAATAGCTAGGGGAGGTCGGGAACCCAGATGGGGTGCCAGGCCTGCCCAGAGTCTGAAATGGGAGACTTGGTCTGTTCTCAGGCCTTTGAATTTCTGAGCGAGTCTCTGTGTTTCCCCCTGGCCTGGGGTACCTGGAAGGAGCATGAGCCACAAACCAAGTCAGGGAACAAAACAGCCCAAGTAACTAGTGCTCCCATAGACAAAAGAGTGTGTGTCCCATCTCCTTCCAGGGAAAGGAAGCCTGTGGCCTGTACAGGCGCCCTGCTGGCCCGGACCGGGCGGCCTGGTCTCAGCCCCCCACAGCCCTTCCTGAGCTGGCAGACAAGCCTGCTCTCTTCCAGGGAGAGGGAGGCGGCTCTTTGTTTATGCGTCTCAGCCAGGTTGCCTGGCCCACTCACTACTCTGCAACTGAGAACAGTAAAAAGCAAAAAGCTATAAAATTCAAAACAACCCATCTGTATAAGAACAGCTTCTTATCACACCCCAGGAAGGCGCAGCGTTTGCGATAGGAATCAGTATGTACAAGCCCTCTGCATTGAAAACCTATGAAAACATCAGCCTTTCCGGAGTGTCTGGCTCCTGCCAGCTGGATGTTAATTGTAGCTGAAGCCTCTGCCCGTTATTACAAAAGGAAATAAACATTCAGGAGTCATTTTCAAAGCATTCTGATTGTTCTAGAACATTCATCTGAAGTTGAGTCTCACGGTGCACAGCGGGTCTATGTCAAATAGAAACAACCCACAGGACCATCAGCCCAGCCGGGCTGTCCGCCCAAGCAGGGTGCACTGCCCGGGCCTCGCAGCCCTGTGCCCCCCTCAAGAAGCTCTCCCACTCTCTGCTGTCCCTTCTCCTACATGGGGTTCTGGTGCTCACCTTGGGGAGGAGCCTGTGACCTAATGGTCCTCCTCCCCAGCCAGCCAGCCAGCCAGACTTCTGGCACAAATCACCCTCCCCCCTGCCGTTCAGAGCTTAGAGAGCTCAGAGAGCTCTCAGCAGGACTGGCTGGGGGGTGGGGACAGCAGTCAGGGAGGGCTCCCCGGGGCGTTGATGCCAAAATAAAACTTCAGGAGTGAGTTAGCACTTCACAAAGGAACGGAGAATCGAGGAAAGGCAGTCTAGGCAAGGGACCAGTGTGTGCATACAGCAGTGGACAAGGGACGAGGGAAGCTGTGTTCACCCCCGCCCGGCCCCGGCAGGGGGTGGGGGGGCAGGTGCCCGGCCCAGATGGGCCCCACACCAGAGGACAGGATTTCCTGATAACAAAGCAAGGAAACCAGGTAAGGTTTTAGAGAGACCGGCTCAGCTACCTTTCAACGGCGTGACTCCTCTTTGCTGGTTTTTCACGTCTGCCGGGTCTGTGTGCCTGCAGGCAGGGTTCCCAGCAGGCGTGACCCCTGCCCATCCCTGCAGCAGCCCAGCCACCCCCCACCCATGCTGCCTGGACCCACTCCTGGCCCCGGTCTGCACGGAGATCACTGTGCGCCTCAGCCAAGCGCATTCCCATTGCTTACAGACGTGCTGTTTTGACGGGCTGGTTTATACCATCATGCGGTCTTTGAAAAGGCACAGAAAGCAAGCCGCCCATGTCTTGCCTCAAAATGCTTCTAACAGGCTGCCTGACCGGCGGGTGGGCCTTGCCAGCAGTGAAGAGGAGGGCCAGTCGCTGCGGAGAGGCCTCTCCGGCGTCCTCCTAAGGGAGGGCTGGAAAAGAACGGACCAGAGCCGTCCTGCGTCCCAGCTTGTCTGCACGCCGTGAGCGCACGCGAGGGAAGCACACGCTTACTTATGCCCCAGTTGAATGTGAGCGCAACACCAGGAAAATCGCCGTGTGTCACCAAAGCCCTAACCCAGCCCGCAGAGCCTGTGAACTCGCTCCTGTCCCCCGACAGCCCCGCTGGGCCTGCGACTGGTGGTCACGTGCTCACACCTCCCTCCCATTGGGTTTCCTCTCGCCGTGTCTCAGGTGACCGATTCGGAGCACAGGTTCACGCACTAGCGTTCTGGGCACCCAGCACGCCTGGGGAGGAGGGTGCGGGCTCAGATCCTCCTCGTCCCCACACTGGGGACTCACCCTGGCCCACCCGGTCTCGCTCCACGTACCTGAGCTCCTAATCTGGGGAAACTGAGGCAGCACAGAACCTGTGTAACGGGCACCACACGGCGGGTGAGCAGAGCCTCACCCCGGAGGCTCCACAGGGCTGTCCTGAGAGCTCGCTGAGCCAGGTCACGGGCACTAACTGAGCCCCCTCTGCAAGGCGCAAGTCTCTGCGTAAGTGGCCTCCTGTACCACGGAGGTCCCGCTGCAAAGTCTCCTGTGCGGGACAGGAGTTGGCCAGGGCAGTGACCGAAAGCAGAGGCATTGAGGACCGGTGCTCTCCTGCCTCAGGCACCCTACCTGCAGCCCCGCCGTGCTGTCCCCGTCTGTCCCCCTCCGTCACCCAGGCCCGGCCACCACCCCTGCTGCTCTGGACGCTAGGCCACCACTGCCACAGGGACTGCACCTGCTCTCGCAGCAGGGCCTCGCGGTTGTCTGCAGAGTGACCCCTGCAGAGGCGGCATGTTCAGGGCCTACGGGCCGCCAGGCCAGCGCCAGACCCCCATCCCCCCCGTCAGGGCCTCCAGGTCTGTGAGTCGCTTGGCCTTGTCCAGCTGCTCGTGCCCCAGGCGGGGGACAGACAGCCCTTGGACACTCATGTGCTGAGCTGGCAGTCCAGCCAAAGAACCTCCCGACCCAGCACAGGGGGGCCCTCGGCTCGAGGGCGACCCCCCCACGTGACCAGGAGCAGCCGGGACACCTCCTGGGCCTGGAAATGGCAAGTCCAGGAAAGCACCTTCGTGAAAAATAATTATTGAAGCCCAGAGGTGGTCTTGGAAGTAAATGGCTTTTCTTTTCTACCTGAGAGCATTTGTAGTAAATGACTGTCACCCAGCTGAGGACACACAGGCCTCTGTAGGGGATGCAGGGAGACAGAGGGCTCCGGAAACTAAGTCCCTAGAAACGCTCAGAGACCTGCACGCCCGGTGGCCTCTCACTCCATCCTCCACAAGCGCTAGTCAGGCCTCCCCTGCCCTGCCAGGGGTGGCTACCGTATTACTCTGAGAGGCTGGCCCGAGGTCACCCCGTGAGCCCGCAGAGAGGCCCGGATGGCAAAGCCGTGGCACCAAGTCCACAAATGGAATGCCAGCTTTGACCAAGAAACCCTGCCCTTGTGGACCTCGGCCTCGCTCTCCTCTATGGGTCCCAGAGGCGACCCCTCCACGCGGGAGCGTCGAGCACAGCCTTGTTCCCTCCGAAGGGTTCCCGCCGCACAGCCAGCCTCGTGCAGGGGTGCCCCCTCAGCCTCCGGGTCCTCTCAGGTTTTTCTGGACGAACAGGCCATTTGTGACCTCTCGCCCCTCTGGGATGCGCAGCCAAGCCGCCGAAGGGTTCGCGGTAATGGTCCAAGTCGGCTGAGGGCTCACCCCGGGCGGGGGGCTTCGTGCAGCCATCTCTCAGGCCAGTCCCGGCGCCTGCTTCCACCAGGCAGCTTCCTCCGCCCTCCCCCACCTCGGTCACCTGTCGACTGGCCCCACAGGCCTGGATCCGTGCTGCCCCGAAGCCCTTTGAAGAGGCCTGGGAAGGGGAGTGGCCGCTGGAGAGGCCAGCCCAGTCCTTATGGTGCGGAGCCTTTCTTCTGAGTGTGATTAGAGAACGAAACACGCAGAAAGCTCTCGGAGAGAGAGAGGGTATGTGAGTCACCTTTACAGGAAAAGCCAGAATGAACTCATAACCTGGTCTGTCTTGGACAGCCGCGAGCAGGTCGCTGGCCTGGAGAGCGCCTCCCTTTTGCCGCCCGGCCCAGATACTGGCGCACAGCACTCCTGCAGCCCCCGCCCTGCGCTGGCCTGTCACCACCGAGGCCCGCTTCCGGACCAGCAGAGGGTGGGGGCCCGGCGGTCCTGCTGCGCCCATTCCTGCCAACGTGCCGGGGGCGGCCTGGCTTTGTGCACCCAGGCCGGCTGGCGGTCTGGGCTCACGACGCGCAGAGAAGCGCAGACCCATCTCGGCGGGGGTCTTGAGGATGCGTGGAGATCTGGGGTGGGATGGGGTGGGGGGGGCTCTCGGAAGATGTTTGCAGCTTTTCGTGTGCTTCTCGGCTCTGGTGGCGTAAGGTCGGGAAGGGGCTCCGACCTGGAACACCTACCCTGGGAGGAGGGGAGAGGTTCGGGGACGGACCCAGCGCTCAGCTGCGGTGAAACGGTGGGCTGGCAGGAGCGGTGGCTCACGGGGGGCCCTGGGTGCCGGTCCGTGGGCACAGCCATCGCCGTGGGTGCAGACAGGGCACCTGGATGGACATGATGGGGTGTCAGTCCTG
This sequence comes from Panthera leo, assembly GCF_018350215.1. Taxonomy (NCBI): domain Eukaryota; kingdom Metazoa; phylum Chordata; class Mammalia; order Carnivora; family Felidae; genus Panthera; species Panthera leo. The sequence goes on from NC_056694.1 coordinate 779,181, forward strand.
AAGGAATCTTGGAAGAGGCTTTGGGAGGCTAGAGGCAGGGCCAGCAGAGGCAGAGTGGCACCGAGGGAGTGGGGGCGGGAAGGACACAGCAGGCCAGGCGTCTCTGCCAATGGACCCTTCCGGAAAGGGCTCTAAAGCGTGTGGAAAAGGAGGGCAGGCACAAGGGGCCAGGGAGGCAGCGGGGAGCTCCGGCAAGAAAGGGCCCAGGGGTCCTAGTGGGGAGGTGTGCTGACAGGACCGGCCTGTTTGGAGAGCCAGCCTGGATGAGAGGCCCACTGGGGTCCCCGCTGACCCTGACACCGTCGGCTGAGGGGCTGCGGCAGGTGGCAGGGCCTGGAAGTTGGGACTGTCAATCCTGCCATTTGGGGAGAACGTGGCAGGTTTCCAAATGAAAACGGGTGGAGAGTGGAGCACAGGCCCGCTCGGCCCTGGAGAGGCCGCCTCCCCGCCGGCTGTGCCCCAAGTTCCTCTTTCGCCGAAGGAAGTGAGCCGAGAACGGGCGAGCTGGAAAGGTGGTCTGAGGCCTGCGCGGGAGGGCGGGAGCCAAACCATTGTTCCCAGGTTGGCCTGCTTCCCGGGCAGCCTGAGGGGAAGTCTCTGTTCCCGGGTTCCTGGACTTGCAAAACCAGAGTGCACAAAAGGGAAGTGGGGTCACCGCAAGGAACCGGGGACCAGAGGAAGGCAGGGCCGGGAAGGGGTCGGGCGTGGGGGCGTCCGCGGGCTCCCAGGTGCGGAGCGGCGGGCAGCGGCCCCGAGGAACAGCGCCGGGGCCGGGGCCGGGCCCTGACCGGGCGGCACCCCCCCCCCCCCCCCAACGGTCTCCACAACATCTATGCTGTGACGAGCGCCACCGGCTCCAAGACCTGAGCGTGTTTCTCTCACTGGCCCGTCCTGCTCGTTCTCACCGCCCACGACACGCGGCAGTTCTGGCCTCCTGAGCGCGTCCACCGTGCCACGTGCCCACACCCCGGGCTCGGCTGGCTCTGCCAGCCGTGCTCCCGGGGACCCACGTTCTGTCTGCACGGGGCGCGGGCGAGCCCATCTCGAGGCAGGCGCTTGGCCGTCCGGGAGCCTCCGTGACGGTGGCACCCTCCGCCTCCCCCACTCCCCCCCAAAGACAGGGACGAGCTTCGGCAAAGGCCAGACAGACGGCCCCGTTTGTGACACGAGGCGGCTCCTCGCCGCTGGCCTCCCCGGAGGATTGCCAGAACGAAAGGACGAGGCCTCTCGTCAGGCCTAGAGAAAGCGAACCGTCTGCATCCAGATCACGGCCACCCGTGTACTTGACCCACGTGGGAACCATGCAGGCGCAGCGCCCCCTCCGACAAGCGAGCTGGGGCCACACGAGCACATGAACTAGGAAGGAGGCTCTCGACAGACCGCGTTCCGGCTGAGGCTTTCCCAAGAACGGAGCCGTCCTCAGCCCGGCGCGGCGGCCCGCCAGCGGCCCTTCCTGCGGCCCCACGGGGCAGCCGTGGGCAGTCAGGGCCGCGGCTCTGACCCCGCGGCCGGGAGGCTCCAGGCCGGCTGTGTTCCACGGCGACGTCGAGAAGACACCCGCCCTTCTTCCTGCCGGTCCCGAGCCTGGCCCTCAGCCACCGCTGCCCGCTTCGGAGAGCTCTCGGGGCCACGCCCCAGGGCAGGCGGCCACGGCCCCTCTCCATGGTGACTGGGTAACTCTCAGGGAGGCCCGCGTTCCGCCCTTAGTGGCCGCCCCGCTTCCTCGCAGAGGGAAAGAAGGAACTCGTCCGTGCACACGCCCAGCACCCCGAGTGTCCGGGGCGGCCACGTGGGCTCCAGACGAGCCTCATCGCACCGGCCCCGCCACCCGGTGCGGGCCGGGGGCGCGGGGGGGGGGGGGGAGGACGCGGGCTCTCCCGAAACCGGAGCGGCAGGGCAGGAGCCTGATCCGACGGTGCCGGCCCTTCCAGGCACAACCCTCATTCCGTGAAACCGGCTGTAAACAGAGCTGGGGAGGGGCCACCGTGCCTGCCAAGGGAGGCAGAGACCGAGTGATTTACTGGAGGAAAACAAGTGTGCGTCCACACTGGGCACCGAGCGCACACACGCGCCCGCGCAGGAAGCCAGCGCTGCACGGCTGCGGCTGATAAGCTCCCGGGGGTGGGGTGGGGTGGGGTGGGGGTGGGGGGCAGAGAAACAGGATCCTCTCGGCGTCCTTGGCTGCTCACGGACGGGGTCTGCGGTCCAGGCGCACAGAAACGTGGGGCTCGGGATAAAGGTAAGCAGCCTGCGCCGAAGGCTCCGCCGTGGCTGCACCGGGGACAGGCGGCCGGGAGGGGCTGGGCCGGGGGGGACGCCCTGAATGGTGAGTGCCGAGTGTCCCCCGCCCCCCCCTCCCGCCACACCTGAACCGGGAGGGAAGGACGGGCTCGTCACACCACGAGCGCGAATCCTGGGGTCCCGGCCTGGGCGCCGAGCGCGAGCCCGCCTTTCTCGCTAGCAACTACCCCGTGTGAGTTCAACGCCGGTCTTAAAGATGGCGGAAGGCCCTTCCTTTTGTGGGGCTGCGGCTCCACGTCTCGGAGGCCGGTACACGAGAGTAGGTGCGACACCTCGGGCAGACCCCACGGGCCCTGCGGGAGGAGGTGAGCCAGGCAGGGCCAGACCAGAGGGGGTCTGCCTGTGGGCTGACCACGGCGGAGACGGATGCACTGGGATGTGAAACGTCTAGTGGCCACAAGAACGCGCGGTGTTTCCTGGGGACTCGAGGCCTGTGAAGTCCGGTGGAGAAGCTCTCCACAGCCACGGGCCCCCGTCCGCTGTCCCCCGGTTATGGTCAGAGCCATGGTTCGGCGTGCAGGAGCCCAGAACAGAGAGGAGACCGCACTGAAACATCCACAGCCAGCTCCGGATGAGTTCAGGAAGGAGAGTGGAAACCAGCCGTGTAATCAGCTAAAAGATGACACAAAAAGGACCCCCCACCACCCAGCTTTGGGAGACCAAAGCTTCCTGAGGAACCACAGGTGTTCCAGGAACATGCCAGCAGCCCGGTTCCTGGGGTGCAGGGTGCCCACCAGGGCCAGAAGCTGAGGAGCGCGGTCTAGATTTAGGGACCCAACCCATGCTGTGGATTACAGCGAACACTTCTAAAAGTGATGTAATCAGCACGTGTGGGCAGAATCCGGACAGCCCGGCGCCCGGCAGTGGCCCGACCCCGAGCATCACTCCGGTCTGACGGGCTGCTGGGCGGCATTCACGAGAATTACAAAACACTCCCACCGACTCGATGTCCCTGAACGGGAGCTCACGCACCGACTGCCCACCTGCCCATCATGGCCGATGCAGGCGCACTCCTGTTGTGGGGACCCCCAACCTCCCTTTACTTCCTGGTTAACCCCCTGACGCCCACTGGCTCACTGCCTCGGGGGAAATCAGCAGGTAGATGTCTGTGTTCACCGCCTGATCCCCACCCGACCCCCACGCCAGGCTCCAGCCTGCAGTGCAGCGGCAGGTGTGGGCAGGGCCTGGCCCCCGAGCCCCTTCAGGGGCTGGGGTCCGGCACCAACAGCAACAGGGCTGGCAGAACCCTCGGCCCCTATGCCCAGGAAACAAACGTGCACTCTGCACGCGTTCGCCCGAGAGGATTTCTTATTCTGAGAGCAGGAGATCAGGATGGGCCGAAATTCATTTTGCACGGAAGGTGTTCCTCCAAAGGACCGTGACGCGTGAAGAGTGTGCTCTTTCCTCACGTGTGGGTCCTCCCGGCCAGCCGCACACCCACGCCTCCCGTGTGCTAGACCACGGGCCACTGGTTTGCACTCCGGCGGGGAGGGGGGGCGGGGGGGCGCAGCACAAGGTTCCCTCCGAGGGAACCCCATCACCGGGGCCCCGTGGTGGCCCAGTGGACACCAAGGCGTGAGCCTCTCACCCACGGTGGCCACCCCCACTTCCGCACTCCTCCTCAGGTGGGGCTCCCACCGCCTGGCTTAGCGCCTCCTGCTCTCCCAGCTGCGTTCAGGGCGCACCTGTCACCTGCCAGCCTGTGCAGCTGCCCGCGACCTGCTCCCACGTGTGCACCCACACCCGCTCTCGGGGACAGAGACGCAGCGTGCTGGTGCAGCCCAGGTGGCAGGAGAGACGGGGCGGGTCTCTGGCCACCAGACCGCAGACACAGGTGTGGAGGGCGGGCGGACGCACAATTCCCACACACGCCGGGAAGGGTCCGGGCAGGGCTGTGGCGGCCTGCTGTTCCCACCCAGGAGGCTGTGGAGGGTCACCCTGTCGTGGGAAGGCCCATACGCATCACGGCCCTGCGTGCCGCGCCACGGGCACCTGTCCTTCTAAAACCCCTTTCAGTAAAGAGGCTGAAAAGGAGGTGGTCACGGGGCTCGCTTAAAGCCACTGGGTGGTGGGGGGCTGGACAGGAGCCCAGGACTGGGGGTGGGGAGCCCTGCAGGGTGTCCCCGCATGGTGGAGAGAAGCCAGGACGGGAGGCAGCGTGAAGGCTGCCTGAAGCGGCTTCCCCGGCGGGATCTCGGGCGCATCATCCAGTGCTCAGATTTCTCTAGAAACGGGCTCGGGGAGGCTCGTCGTGGCCGTCAGGGTCACGGCAGCGTCGTGACCTTGCGGGCCCAGCTCAGGACCTAGGGCAGCCACGGACAGCGACTTGGCTCTCCCAGAACACGCACGCTCGGGACAGAGTTTTTCTGGAAGGGCCCGCAGTCTCTAGCCCTTGCCCTGCTAGCTTAAGGGGCGAGGCTTCCTTCGGGCACCACCTCCGCATCTCTGAGGGGCTGGCGGGGCCCGGGGCTCTGGCTAACCTTCCGCTGCTTTCTCCCGCAGCCCGCCGTCATGTGGAGCTGCGGCCCGCTCAACGGCACGGGCGGCGTGGAGGACCAGCCGCTGTGCCAGCACATGCATCTGGTCCTGTCCGTCTTCTCCCTGCTCTACCTGGTGGCCGGCGTCCCCGTCGGCCTGGGCTACAACGCCCTGCTCGTCCTGGTCAACCTGCACGACCAGAGCAGCATGACCATGCCTGACGTCTACTTCGTCAACATGGCCGTGGCGGGCCTGGTGCTCAGCGCCCTGGCGCCCGTGCACCTGCTGGGCCCCACCGCCTCCGGGTGGGCCCTGTGGGGCTTCGGCAGCGAGGCCCACGTCACGCTGCTGGTGCTGTTCAACGTCTCCTCCCTGGTGACCATGTACTCCACGGCCCTGCTCAGCCTCGACTGCTACATCGAGCGGGCGCTGCCGCGCACCTACATGTCCAGCGTCTACAACACGCGACACGTGTGCGGCTTCGTCTGGGGCGGGGCCCTGCTCACCAGCTTCTCCTCCCTGCTCTTCTACGTCTGCAGCCACGTGGCCGCCAGGATCGTCGAGTGTTCCAAGATGCGGGACGCGCAGGCCGCGGACGCCATCATGGTGTTCATCGGCTACGTGGTCCCCGCCCTGGCCGTGCTCTACGCGCTCGCGCTCCTCTCGAGGATCCGGAAGGAGGACACGCCGCTCGACCAGGACGCGGGGAGGCTGGACCCCTCGGTGCACAGGCTCCTGGTGGCCACCGTGTGCACGCAGTTCGGGCTCTGGACGCCTCACTACCTGACCCTCCTGGGGCACACGCTGCTGGCCTTGCGGGGGAGGCCCGTCGACAGGCACCACCTGGGGATCCTGCTCTTCGCTAAGGACCTGGCGAGATTCCTGGCCTTCTCCAGCAGCTCCGTGGTGCCGCTCCTTTACCGCTACATCAACCGAAACTTCCCCGGCAAACTCCGGCGGCTGATAAAGAAAATGCACTGCGGGCGCCAGAGCTGCTCCCCGGACCAAGCAGGGGTACAGCAGGTGATGGCGTAGAGCCGGCGGCTGGGGTCGCGGTCGCTCGCTGAGCGCGGGTCCTGGGGCCGCCACCAGTGCCCCGGGTGGGGTCATCGGACGGGCAGTCAACAGCGTACTTCCCGGAGGCACGGTCCGGGCCCCCTCCTGGGAGACAGGCGACCGACACTTGACTTGGACGCACAGCACTTTGTCACTGCCCGCTCTGTCACGCTCTTCCCCAGGACGTCACTGAGGCCGGGACCCAGAACAGCACGAGGCGTGTTCTCTCCAAGTTTTCTACTTCCAGACAGGCCGCTCTTAGGCCAAGGCCGCGAGGTCCAAGGTGGGAGGGGCCTGGCGTGAAAAACAGCTGCCTGCCCACCTGCTTCGGGCGGACCGCTGCTCGGTGGTGCGGGGCCACACCCACAATAGTGTCCTCAGCCTGGCCGCCTCCACCCTGGGTCTCTGAACGAAGTCAGGAGAATCCAAATCCAGTGTTTGTATTCTGTGCCGGCAAAATACCCGATTCTGTCTCTTTACTTGCGCTTATAAAGAGATTCGACAGAAGTCACCAAAGCCTGAAAGCGAAGGAAGCAACACGAAGGGCGCTCCCGTGGGACGGACGGGCGGGCTCCTGCTACTGCAGGGTCGTGCTGGGTGGGGTGAGGCGGGGAGAGGCGCGTGCCGTGCCACGCACACGGGCAGCGTGCAAATGCTTCAGAAGGACAGGGCCAGCAGTGTGGCTGGTCTTAGGCGGAGGGCCCTTAACTGGTACCCCTGCTGCCCTCCCAGGTGGCCTCAGCTAACCGTCTTCAGTAGAAGCCAGCTCCCCAAAGTGTGCACAAAACCCCACGCTAGTAGTAAACCGAAGAGAGGAAAGCTTCCAACCTAACACAGAAGCTGGGAGGGACCGCCTGGGGAGACACAGGCCTGCAAGGCGGAGCCCGGTCTGGCACCGGGGCAGAGCGTGGGGCCACCACTGCCACCTTGCACCCGACAACAGCCTGCTTCGCCAGACGCGGCGCGTGCCCGGATCCTTCCGCGCCGCGTCCCGTAAACACCTGCTCTAAAACCGTGGCAGTAGAAGCCCCCTGCTCTCAACACCATCCGCTCACCTGCACCCCGACGTCACGACGCACCACAGGCCTGCAGCCCCCTAACTGCACCTCTGAAACCCACAAAGCTCTAAAAACAGGAAGATTTGTTTGTCAAGTTTGCGGCACATTCCCTGGGTAGCAAACCTTGAGCTGAAGGGGTAGGAGAGCGCTTTTCTGAGGAAAGACAAGTGTGAATGTGATTGCGGGGCACTGGCCCGGCCCCACAGGGCCCCGTAACACGCAGCACACACAGCACGTTAACCGTGTGCGCGCAAACGCAGAGAACAGGTGGACGTAGGTCGTTTGCCAAAAGCAGCCGGAAGGATGCACACGCCGTAAGATCTCATTCGTACGTCACCCTACGCTTTCCTGCGGGGTTACGGTGACGGGGAGCGGCTGGGGCTGGCAGCTTGGGAACTCCAACCCGCGTTTAGGTTTGTGCATCCAAAAATGCGTTGCTTTCTGTCGCTGCTCAGCAACACACTGTATTTATTTATTTATTTGTTTATTTTTCCCTTCTGACTCCCTTCACCTGTTTCTCCTCCCTGCCCCGGCAACCACCAATCCATGCTGTTTCCGTGGCCTTGGTTGTTTTTCTTACAGATCCCCTGTACCAGTGAGATCATGTTCTACTCCTCTTTGACTTATCTCACTTAGCACAGTGCTCTCCAGGTCCGTCCGTGTTGTCGCAAATGGCCAGATTTCATTTCTGTTTATGGCTAATATTCCGCGGTGCGTGTACCCGCCCCCCCCCCCCTTCTTCTTCATCCACTTGTCCGTCAAGGGACACTCAGCTGCTTCTGTGTCTGGTCTGTTGTGAATAACGCTGCAGCGAACGTGGGGGTGCAGACACCATTCTGACTCAGTGCTTTTGTTTCCTTTGGGTAGATACCCAGAAGTGCGATCACTGGATAAGTAGACCCGCTTTTGACTTCTGAGGCACGTCTGTACTGTTTTCACAGTGGCTGCAGCAGTGCGCATCCCCACCAGCGGTGCACGAGGACCCCTTTCCCTACTCCCTCGCCAGCGCTCAGTGTCCTCTTGGTGGCGGCACCCTAGCAGGCGTGAGGAGCACCCACTGGGGTTCTGACGCGCTCCTCTGACGAGTGCCGCTGAGCACGTTCTCACATACACGTTGGCCGTCTGCGTTCTTTGCAGAAATGTCTGTTCTCATCCTTTGTGATCACGTTTTATTTTGCTACTGGGTTGTGGGAGTGCTTTATGTATTTTGGAGATTAGTCCCTTATCAGAGATATTAACATACTAACTTTTGAGAACCTGAAAACTTAATTCTGACACATCTGAGCCGAGGATGGCAGAGTGTGGCTCTGCGTTTTGCCACATTCCATTCAGAGAAATCGCTCCATTTGGCCCTGGTCTCTCGGGAGATTTAGCCCATGACTTGGTTGCCATTATGTTTCTGTCTGCAGAATATATCCCCTCCGGGATGATGCGATGACTGAGTTCAGAGTCTGCCTGTGCAGAAGCATGAAAATACACTGGACACCAGGGTCCTGGTCTTACTCGCCCCTGGTAGCTGTGAAATTCTGGACAGGTGGGGCCTAATCTACTTCCTGGCCAGTAAATCAGGGGCAGAATTAGAGAAGTTTCTGGGTTGCCTCTGTCCGTGAACGTGCTATTTCTACTGAAGGGCGCGGCGCCCCTCTGCTGCAGGGTTTCCCCCAGTCCTGAAAGTCTCAGACCCGACCCCCTCCGCTCCTCAAGCTGTGGGCTGCACGGCGGGGGGTCCCGTGGCCCCGGCTCCACTGGGGAACTCTCGTGTTGGCCGAGCGAACGGCGGGTTGCAGCGTGCCCGGCACTGCAGCCGTGGGGCCTCTGACCTCACACGCACCTGCTACCACGGAGTCTCAGTCCTCGTCCTCTCACGGCGGGTGGGCGGGGCTGGGGCCAGGGTCAGTCCCAGGTCCACCACACACGGGCAGGCTCTTGGGTCAGGAAGCCAGCACCGTTCTTAGGGGACACGGGACCCAGCGAGTGGGCTGGTTTGGGGTGGCAGTGCTATTTCAAATAAAAAGACCCTTTTCCTCGCTCATCTGTTCTGCTCTTTGCTCTAGAAAGAGCTCCTAGGAGAAGAGGGAGATCCCAAGGGCACAGAGCCGAGAGCCACGTGGGTCTCCGCCCACAGCCCCGGAGTCCCTCACCCCAGCTGGGCTCCCCCGAACAGAAAAGGGGCCGAAAATCACGGTCTTGTTTTCACTTTCCCAGTGGCTTTGGTTGCAACCTGGCTTGTTTCTGGTGACCTCCGGGGGCCTGAGCGGGTCCCACCCGTGCCGGTGACAGAGGGCCCCCGGGGACGGGTGGCAGGCTGGGCGTCTCACGGAGACCCGTCCGCTGCTTTCGCGGCATCCCCGGGTCTCACGGCTCGACCGGCCTCTGTGCTCTTCTCCCCACTGGGGACGCCTCCGCCACCAGCCCCATGTGCTTCCCACATGGCTCTTGTCCATCCACAGGCACCTGGGCTGGATCCGGGGCGACTGGACGCTGCCTCCAGCGCTCCTGCCACGTGGCCCAAGACATGGAAAGAATTCTGAGCTGAGAGAGGAATGAGGAGTCGGTCGGGAAAGGCTCCAGTAGACCGTGAACGTGATCCGACGTGTTACACGTGTATTTTTTTAACTCACCCATCTCGATGTCTCCCAGTGGAAGTCTATGTTCCAAGGCCCTTAATTTTGTTATCAGTCCCTCGTATTATACTTTTTAAGTTAATCTTAATTTTGCTAATCACAACAACTCATCTACCTTGTCGTGCTTATTTAAGATTCCAGAAGGTGAATTTAATTTTAGGTTTGCTTCACGAAGGTTATAAAATTTATCACGGGAAACCAGATCTCCTGCTAATTGTGGCAGATGCATCGGTAAGACAGACCCCCAGGCCTTCATGGAAAGCACGTGATAAAGGATAAACCTGGAGAAAATGATTAAGAAGCTAAATTACAAGTGAAGTGCTTGGATTTAAAGTCAGCTGGAAAACTGGGGGAATTTTTCATTTCTCATCTGTTGCGTCTCTTCCAGAGGTTGTACCGTTTGCCTCGAGTTCTACGTAAATCACGAAGAAGATCCTGCTGAAGAAAAACCCACACGTTTGAAGACTTAAGTCACTTGACACAAATCACCCACCTTCGGAATTCTCAAAATGTGTATTTCCAGGGGTGTATGACGTGTAGCAGAAACCGGCACGGGACTTAGCCTATTTCCCCTGGTGACACGGGGCCCGCCACTTTTCGTTACTCCTCTGTTGCAGTGGCACAGCAGCAGCGTGTACCTGCACGCTCCCTCGGGCAGGGCGGGGCGCACCCCGAACCCCGTGAAGACAGCCCCCCAAGTCTGGCAAACGTTCTTTCCCGAGAACAGACGTTTGACAACTGCTGACGCGTCCCGAGGGCCGAGGACAGAACTGAGTGGCCCCAGCGGCTCCGTGTGGGAGGGCCTGTCCCCCCGCGGGAGGGCCTCGTCCCCCGGGGCAAGAGGGGAGCGTGCCGTGCACACGGCGAGTAAATCTGAGTAACGAACAGTGAGTCTCTGGGAATGAAAGAATCCGAATTTACCCATCTTATGTTAATAAAGAAAGGGAGGAGCAAAGAATTTTACGATTTGCCTCATTCCGTACGTGTGTAAGACAGAAGTCCCGGGGAAAAAGCATTTGTTGAGCGGCTATGACATTATCGCCCCTCCTCCCGGTATTTGAAAACCGCTTCCCGGGAGGCTCTTGCGGGCCCGTGTGCCACTAACATCACGCGAACCGAGGAAACCATGCTACCGTCCGAAATGCTGCGAAGTCGCAGCGCGGTATGTTTCTACGTTCCCGCAGGGAACACGGGACTCCGACCCGCTCTGCAGCTGGGAGCGCAGGCGTGTGTGCGGGGCGCCACCTAGTGGCCGCCGGCAGAGCTTCGCCCTGCAGGGCAGCTGGGCGCCGGCCACACAACCCTGACCGCGCCTGCACAGGGTGCTTCTCGCGGGGTTTACAGCCCATGTGGTCAGGGTCGGCGGGTCGCGCTCGGTGATTTATACCTTGGGGGCTTTCACCCCAAACCAGCCGCGGAACGGCAGACACCCCGCCCCGCGCTCCCCAACAATCGGACGAGGGAAACTCCGCCCTGCGGATGCCACGTGACTCAGGGAATTCAGGGCACATTGCGCTTTTCCAAAAACACGCGGTCAGCAGCAGTGGAGAGGAGCACTCGGACCACCCAGGCGCTGCTCCGCACACACACGCGTGTGCACACGCGTGTGCACACACACACTAAAGCCAACAGAACCTGGCGCAGACAGGGACAGCAGCCAAGTCCGGCCTAGGACGCCAGACTTCTGCACGGTTACCGCTCGGCGCACTATGTTTCCAGGGAGGGCAACCCCACACAGAGATTTCCGATCGCCAGCTGAAGCTGTGTCAGGGAGCATAGGTGAGAAAGAGACAGTTCAAAGATTATAAACGCTTTCAAAAGACGTTGCAGGGGCGCCTGGGTGGCTCTGTCGGTTAAGCATCCGACTCCAACTCCAGACTTCGGCTCAGGTCACAATCTCACGGGTGGGATCAAGCCCCACCTCGGGCTCTGTGCAGCCCCCACGGAGCCTGCTTGGGACCCTCTCTCTCCCTCTCTCTGCCCCTCCCCAGCTCACGCGTGTGCACCAAGTAAATAAATAAACTTAAAAAGAAACGCTGAAAAGGCTCTCTCTCTAAAGAGGCGGTGGTGAGTGGCAGGGGGCTGGAGGGGAAAGTGCTCCGGCCCGCGGCCTCCGGGCCTGCCCGCGAACGGCCAGCTGGAAGGCCCCACAAGGCCGGCCTCTGCTCCGCGGGGCTGCCCCTCCCATGCATAGTCTCAAAGCCTGCGGAGCGCCACTACAAAGGGACAGGGCTCCACGGAGCAGGGCCTGGGGCACCTCGACCTAGGAAGCGAGGACAAACGGGGATGACCACGGCCACGCCACCAGTGCCGACAGGACCCGGGCCCCGGCTGGAAGTGGTTCCTCCTGGCCATGTTTGGGACAACTTGAGCAAACGAAAAGTGAAGAATTAAAAGGGAAAAAAAGTCCACAGAGACACTCAAAAAGGCAGGAAGCAGAGGGGAAAAGGAAGCAAAGGAGAAAACCAGTGCGTCTCAGCCTCAGGAATGGAAGGATGGGCACCACACGGGGAGGCTGTGGGCAAAGACGGCCAGGAGCGTCCGTGTGGTCCAAGCAGCACCCGTGGCCAACTCCTCAGCGAGGGGGGCCTGTGAGCAGGGTGCCCAGGCCCGTCGCCCCGCCAGAAGCACATGCCCACCTGTGCCCGGGGCAGGAGGGGCCTCAGCGCCCCTGAGAGGGGCCGTGGGGTCAGGCTGTGCGGCCACGGCTAATGCCCGAAAGGCAAGGCCTGGCCTGCGGGCAGGCAAAGGACAGGCTGGCCAGCGCCCCGGGGGGGCCGGACGCCACACCAGGGAGCATCAGCCCCAAGACGGAGAAGTGAGTAGCAGAGGCAGAACCCGAAAGACGGGCGGGAGGCAGCGCGGGGTGGAGTGGTCCTGTGGGGAGTCAGGGATGAGGGCGGGACGGCTGGGCGGAGGCGTGGAGAGACGGGCCGGCTCCCCACAAAGGAAGGAGACCACAAATTCCTGGTGGGTCCAGACGTCCTGAGCTTGGATCCCAGTGGCCTTCCAATCCCCGAACTGTCTCCCAGACTCCATCACAGCGCCCCATCCGCAAGGGGACAGCCGGGCAAACACGGCCAGCGGGCCGTGCACTGCGACGGGAAGTCAGGTCGGAGCCACAATAACCCAGATACGGTTTTCCTCTGAGAGATGTGTCCACAAAGCCCAGATGCCCCAGCGTCTGAAAAAGCCCCGTTACTTAGTGCTATGGGTCTGCTGTGAGATTCCGCGGGTGACGGAGGCCACGCGAGCCGGGAGACAAATCAGGAAGTAGCCGGCAGGCCAGCCGCCTTGGCGACAGGCCAGCCCGAGACGCCGGCCCACACATCTGCGGGGCTCGCTCCCAGGCCGCGGCCTGGGCTGGAACGGAGGCGTCAGTCCGTAGTCGGCCCACCCTCTCCTCCGCTTGCTGACTGGACAGCAGCAGGACGACGACAGAGCAAAGGGGGACAGAGCCCGGGGAACGGGGATCGGCTGCCGTCAGGCAGGAGGAAGCCGTCTGAGGGGGCGGCTGCAAGCTCCGCGCACCTAAGAACAGCGGAGGCCAGCGGCGTTTGCCTCAAGTCATCCATTCCCAAACACGGAAAGGTGTCTTAGTGACAAGAGTCAAGACCAAGGGGTCGTTAGTGCTGGTATTACGGGAAGCGACAGAAGAGGCGACTCCCCCGCAGCCACTCATCTTCGTCTCTAGGGACCTGCTTCCCTCCCCCGACACGCACGGCGGTGGACTCACGCGGCACGTGGCTCCTCCCACCGAGTGCCACGTCTATACCGCCCCCCCCCCCCCCCCCCCCGGCCTCGGGCCGGTATCTGAACACCACTCCTCACGGCCGAGTAACCGCATCCCCTCGTGCGACACACATCGACCCACACGGGGCTGCCTCCGCCTGTGGCCGCTGTCGGGGGGGGGGGGGGGGGGGGCTGCCGTGAACACGGGTGTGCCACCTGTGGAGGCCGCGCGGGACGGCGCGGTGACGTCCGCAACCTCCGCCGTGGGCAAAGCCGAGGACAGACGTCCCTCCCACAGAGAACGTGTCCTCACGCGCAAGGACAACACCCATCCGTGCGCCCTGGGAGACGGGGGTGGGTGACAGAGAGTCGCCGGTCCCGGAACGAGCTGCCGCCTTCCCAACACGGGGACGGCGACGCACACCGCGAATCGGGGACAGGGCCGCTGGGCCGCAGCCTGCACTGTGAGTTCCCGCTCCAGGGGGCCGACCCACCCACGGGCCGGCCCCGTGGGCAGGGGAGGGCGTAGGGCTAAGGGCATCCCCTCCACGCTCTCGCCCATCTCCCGGGCCCGTGTGCGCTTCGTGTATGCAGAGCTCGGACACACTTTTACCTCCTCGCCAGCGCCTGCCAGGAAACCGCCTTCGCCTGGCCCTGCACGTGGCACCGAGGGCACGTGGCCGCACGAGGCGGCGGCAGGCCCGGGGGTGAGGCGGCCCAGCGCCCCGTCCCGGGAGCCGTGTCTTCCTGCGCCTCAACCCTGATTCAGGGCCCGGGGCCTCGGGGCGCAGACGATCCCAAGCGGGTCCACAGACACGCAGAGCCAGGATGTGACAAGAAGGCAGGCCGAGTCCTCAAGACCCCTCAGGAGGAGGGTGCTGGGGCTCCCGAGCGGTAGACGGACAGCGGGCTGGACAGGGGGACAGGCCAGGCTGGGCCGCAGAGGCCGGCCCACCTCAGACACACGCGGGGCCTCGTCTCTGTGAGGGTCCCGGCTCGTGGCAGAAACCTGGCTTTGCCGACTGTCCTGGGCCCCCCACGTCCAGGTGTGCGAGCTCATTTAGCCCTCCAAGACCTCGAGGGGCAATGCTGTAATTACTGCCAATTTGCAGGAGGGGACGGAGTCCTGGGGGCTAAGCAGTCGGCCTGACACCCCCAATGTCAAGGCTTCAGGCTCTCCCCTCCACTCGGGACCAGGGACTCAGGACGTAAGTCTCCGTGGTTCTTTTAGCAGCCACGCTTGTCCTGTGTTTCGTCCACCGGCCCACGGCCGGCTCGGCTGAAGCCTGGGCAGGTAGAGGACCAGGGTGAGTGGGGAAGGCACCCCAGAGAGCAGAGGCAGCAGCCCATGCAGGCCGGAGGAGGACGCTGCCTGTCTGCCAGCGGGGGCCACGGCACAGAGCGAGCGCACCGAGGGCACCGCAGGCAGGAGCCAAACCACACACCGGCCCTCCCAGTGGCAGCAGCTGGGGAGGACCGTGGTTTTGTCAGCTTAAGGAAGACAGGAGGTCGGGGCGGGGAGGGGGCGGGTGGCCAGCCAGGCCTGTCGCTCGTCCAGTAGCTCAGAAACTCCCCCGCGAGGCTGGGGGAGTTCACAGGGAAGGCTGTCTTGCTAACTCAGGGCTCTCGGAGGAAGAGACCGCCAAGGCCCAAGCTCATGGGCGCGGGAGGCAGGATGCCCCCAAAGCGTACGACAGAAACGGGTACTGCCCCCCGGGAGCTCACTCTCGCCTAAGGAGGGGGGGCCCAGATTTCACTGACGAGAACGTCGCCCCACGACACCGTCCACAGGAGGGGCCCTTTCTGGGGGCAGTGCCCACCCACCGGCCGCGTCATCCCCAGGCATCCTTCCAATAGCTGCGGGAAGCTCTGTAAACCTACTTGTGACAGGAAGTGGGGGTGGGGGGGTGGGGGGAGGCCTGGGGCTGCACATGGGGACTTGGAACCTGGAGACCCTGCTGGGGTCGCACACAGGGGCTCCGGACCCCCGAGCGCCCGCACAGGGGGCCGAGGGAGGCGCACCCGGCCCTGCCGTAGCCCAGGGCTCCTCTGCTCGCCTGTGCACTGGGGGCTGGAGGCCTTTCTTCCCTAGAGGCCACGCACGCTCGTCAGGGACGGGGGGCTGGTGGCCACAGGGATCTAATGACAAGGCACCTCGTCACCCTGGGAGCCCAGAGGAGAACGCAGGCCTGAGACTGGCAGTGGCCCAGCCCCCTCTCCCGGGGCCCAGGTCTCCCATCGCTAGGGGAGGTCAGCCCCTATCAGTGGTCCTCAAACCTCTGGGAGGCTCCCCCACTCCAAAGCAGCTCCTCCGGCCCCAGGCTCTGGGAACAGAGGCCCCAGGCCGGTTCCTTGTCAGCTCCTCGCCAGCAACAACACTGCCGTGGGGGCCACACGTTGTGAGAGACCTTCAAACAAAACACTCTCCAGCCCCAGCCTTGCTGGTGCGGGGCTCCCGGGGGCGTCCTTCGCCTCTCTGGAGCCTCTGTGGGTTTCGCACGGAGCTCACGTGGCCCTTGGATGCCATCGGTGACCCCAGCGGGCAGGGTGCTGCAGAAAAAGTCCCCCAGCTGCATAAGGGACGCAGACACCTGGCGGGGGAGACACGCAGAGGGCTCCGCACGTCACGTCTCCCGCCGGTGCTGGCTCAGGGAAGCCGCGCGTCCAAACCCGTGTCTCAGCTCTTACTTCCTTGAGGCAGGCCCCCTCCTTCAGGAATTTGGGGACCCCCAGGCCACTTCCTGACTCTCCGTGCTGACCCCATCCTCCCTCCAAAACTCGCACCTGCCCCGTGCCCAGCCTTGCCAGGCCACGGGTGACCAGCGCCCTTCAGGCGACAGCGCCCTGACTCTGCCTGACCCCGAGGGAGGCTCTAGGCACAGGCCCGCAGGGCAATAAGGGATAAGTCCGCCTCTGTGTTCAGGACTCCGGCTGCCTGACGCCCACACCCCGTTGTCCGGGGGCAGAGGGCAGAGCCCCAATCCTGGCCTGGGTGGTGCCAACGCGGGCCCTGGGGCCGAGTGCTCTCAAGGGAAGGCTTCGGGGGACCTTCCCTCGGCAAGACAGGTTGCGAGGGCTTCTTCTGTATCACGGGTGGGGTTTTAGGTCCTATTTCAAGTTGCAGACGCTGCCCGCTTTCTGGGAGGGACCGTTTAGCGTGTGGAATCCACAGGAAACCGCTGGGCGCCCACAGTCGCTGGGAGGCACACGCGTTACTTGCTCCGGCCGCCACACCGGGGCTCTGTACGCAGGCCGACCTGAACCTGTCTGGGTCACGCGGCCAAAGCATATGCTGCTCCCAGTGTGGCCTGTGTGGCTGGAACGACCTGAGACTGAGTTCCTGTCCTCCTTACAGAACTGGAGGCCTCTGCCCGGCCGCTGCCCGCAAGGGAGCTCGCGGAGAGGGGAGGACCGGAGGCGGACAGGAGCCGCCTGCACAGCTCACAGGCCCCGGCACAGGTCAGCCGCCGACCCTCTGGGCTTCCTTTTCTTTCCCTGCCTCCGTCTGCTTCCCCACCACCCGCTCAGCCGCCGGCCGGGGGACGGGCGATTTCACGGCTGAGCGACGCTTCACTCTGAAAACTCAGGTTTCTTTATACTGTCGACTGGCTCCGGTAAAAAGTAAAACAGAGTTCGTTTTCCTAGACTTTCAGCCTGGAAGTGACTGAACGGACCGCTCGGGGCTTCCTCGTTCAAAAAAGATGATCAGGGGCGCCTGGGTGGCGCAGTCGGTTAAGCGTCCGACTTCAGCCAGGTCACGATCTCGCGGTCCGTGAGTTCGAGCCCCGCGTCGGGCTCTGGGCTGATGGCTCGGAGCCTGGAGCCCGCTTCCGATTCTGTGTCTCCCTCTCTCTCTGCCCCTCCCCCGTTCATGCTCTGTCTCTCTCTGTCCCAAAAATAAATAAAAAACGTTGAAAAAAAAAAAAAAAAAAAAAAAGATGATCAGTGGCTCCAACGCTGTGTCCTGAAGACAGAACCGGAAAGGCTTGTCCACGGGCAACACACGCATCTGGATGCAGACCGAAGCCGCCAGAGGCGTGGCTAGCGCAGGGGCACGAACACGGAGAAGGTTCGGTCTGGCAGAGCACAGTGTATGCCTTCCAGCAGCCACATCTGGGACGTGTATGTTTCATGGGGCACGAATCGGGGGCGGGGGGCGGGGGCTCTTTCCGCGACCGTGGTCGGGAGGAGCTGGGAGCCCAGACCTGGCAGCGTTTCTACCCAGAGGCCTGGGAAGGAAGGTTCGAGTTTTCAACGCGAGCAGGGGCGGCCAGGCTTCCGCACAAGGCGGGCTTTGTGTTCAGGTGACGCTCAGTGTGGTGTGGAAGGAAAGGGTCCCCCCACCAGCTGAATCCTCTCCGTAAGTGGGAGGGAACCGGGCGCCCCTACACACAATCCCATCTGACAAAATCTTCATAAAGATGCTGAGTGGTGATGTACACGCACGGGCTGACCACTTTGTCCAAGATCACAGACCCACGGTGCGAAAAGCTGGGCCTCCCAGCCCACAGAGCGCCAGTGTTCCCCTGCTGCTGGGACAGGGCAATGACGGAAGCCCAGGGGCCGAGCCTTCAACCTCTGGGGACGGGCCTGGGTCCCGCGTGGGACCCTGAGGGGGCAGGCGGCTCCCAGTCAGGCTCGGCCGGGAGCCCGAGGAGGGTCAGGGCAGCAGAGGGCCGGGCCGGACGTGAAAGGTAGTGACGGCAGAGCAGAGACGGTAGGGGAGAGGTGTGCAGGGCCGCACAGTGGCCCCAGCACCCTGTCACCAGGCGGCTGGCGGGCTGTGAGGTGCCGAGGGTCCCACACTGCAGTCCAGGACACAGGACACTGCAGTGGCCACGTGGGGGAGGACAGAAATAAGAGTCTGATGGCCAGTCTGGCCCTAACAGGGCGACACGCACCCTGAGAGCCAGCATCGGACGTGGTCCTGGGACCGGCAGGAAGCAGACAGCGTCTGCGGACAGGTCGCGGAACGCCAACACCCTCCCATCTCGTCAAAACGGGCGCCTCCTGCCTCGCCCACCCTCCTCCAGATCACCCACCCAGCCCCAGACCCCACAGCAGGCCGCGCGGTGCCCTCTGCCGCGATGCTCTGTGGGGCTCACGGTCTCACTCACGGGGCCACCAGCCCTGTCCAACCGGGCTCCAGCTACAGGTTCTCTCGAGCTACGGCCCTGATGGCCCACGAGGGCAGGGCCACGGGGCCCAGCCACCAGGGCCACGTGGATGGAGGGTGCATCTCCAAACCACGGGTGGGTTTGCAAAACCAGCTCTCCCAGGCTCAGCTTTGGGAAGGAGAGGCTGTCCTCGGCACGCTACATGGAAAGTGCCGGCCAACACAGGGCCCCCGGGGCTTCCGGTGGACACAAACGAGTGCCCCCAAGCTGGCAGATCCCCGTCGTCTCTGCCCTGAGCACCATTCAGACCGGGGGTGGGGGTGGGGAAGCTTCTCACAGGGGACTGAAAGGATGGGCCTTTCCAGGACGGGGCCCTCCACTCACCGTGCCTCTCCCAGCCCGCTGCTGCAGAGCCAAGGGAACCCAGGGGAAGCGCGCCCAGGGTCAGAGAGAGATCACAGGAGCGCCCAGAGCCAGGCCTGCCCTCACAGGAGGGGCAAGCCCTTCCACAGGTGTGGTCTGGCCTCCCAGCTACGCAGGGACACAGAGGTGCCCACGAAGGCTGCGGGGACAGAGGCGAGACGGGGCGTCCGTCCACTGTGTTAGAACGGGTGCTCCCTCCAGGTCAGAGGGGCATGAGCTGCGTGCCCTGGGGGGGGGGGGGGGGGGTGTGTGTGCCCGCGTGTGTCTCCCGGGGGGCAGGTGTCCGCACGTGTGCACATCAAGTGTGTCCGGGAGAGACGAAGAAGGTCTCAGGAGACTCAAATGGAGGAAAACGGAAGGAAACCTTCACTCTTTACCCTTTTAAGGAGGTTATTTTCCCCACAGGCCACAGGCGACATTCCGGACAGTTCGGGAATTCGCGTCTTCAGGCGACCAGGATGGGGACGAGGGGGCTGCCCGGCAGCAGGTCCCCACAGAAGGGTGTGGGCAAGCAGCCACACTGCCCCTCTTGTTCCCGTCCCAGCCCACGGGTCCACGAAAGCTCACGCCCTCCACACCGCGCCTCCGTCAAGCGGGCCGGGCTGGACGGCGCAGGGCCTGGCCACGGATGGGCTGCACGGTGACTCATCGGGCCCCAGGGCTCTCAGTCTGCAGGGAGCACAGGAGACTGGGATGGAAACATTTATGCAGCCAAGACCAGAAGGCGCTAAAGAAGCCAAGTCCTGCCAGAGGGAGCGCGGGAGCCAGGGAGGGAGGAGCTGACCGCCAGGGAGAAGGGCTTGGCGCCTCGGGACACCGCGGGAAGGAATCCTCCCGAGGGCCCGGGCGGGGCAAGAGGCCGTCGACGTGCTCCATCCTGTAGCTCAACGTCTGCCCACCTCCCGGCCACCAGATCGACACAGAGCGTGTAACGCGGCCACCACCACTCACACACCTGCCACGCCACGAGCTGGTGGAGACGCCACGGCGCCCGGAGACGGTGGCGCCCCGAGTGACAAGTGCCCGAAGGTTCACATGTGGGACCCACGGGGCTGCAGGCACGGGGACGCGGGGCATCGAGGGGGTGGTGCGTGCCCGCTGGCCAGCCGGGCCGAGAGCACAGCGGAATCACCCGGGACGCTGCCTCCAGGGGACACACGGACACACGTGCACACACTTCCCCCCAGGAGATGCAGCACACCCCCGTGTGACCTCAAAGGCTTATGCTCTTTCCACACAGAGAAGCAGCTTACGACCTTCCCAGATCACCTGTGAGACAGGCACAGGACTGGAAAGGACCCAGCAAAACACAAACACGGGAGCGAAAACCCAGAGACCAGGCAGAGGTCCGCAGCGGGGTCACAGCCCTGGAGCCAGTGCTCATCCGGTGGGATGACGAGGACCACGCAGAAGCGGGGACCCGAGTGCGCCCGGCACAGCCCCCGGGGACGGGAGGGAGACTCAACCACGGCACGCGGGTCCCTAACGACGCAGCCAGGGGGGCGGAGGCAGCCGCAGGGGGAAGGCCCGGGGGAGCACAGGCTGCACCACCGGCCAGAGCCCCGCTCCGGGAGGACGAGGGAGCCCCGCGCACCAACCCTCCTCCCATCCTGGCCGACCATCCGAGGAGCTACAGCCACGAGCTTCGGTAAAGGACACAAAATTCTCAAAGCTCTGGCCTTGGCCGGCTCCCCGGGGACCCTGGAGCTGGACCTTGGCAGCCCTTCCTCGTGGCTCAGAAAAGGGCCCCAGAAGCCCTGGTTCTCAGCCCAACACTGGCACTGGAACAAAGCACGGGCGGTCCTGGAGGGTCGGCTCGTCTCCAGGGAATTCGGAGTCTCAGGTAAGATCTGGGCTTTAGCACAGGGGTGGGAAGTGCAGGTTCTGGCAGGGAAGCAAAACAGCACGGCCTCGCGGACCGACGCGGGCGGCCTCACGTCAGGTTAGAAACAGTCCGAGCGCATCGACAGGTGCACGGCGCAGGAAGACACGGGGCACGCGCACAGTGGGACAGCATCCACCCGTGACGTGGACCGGCACACGGACCGGCCACGCGCCACGCTCAGCGAGGCAAATCAGAGGACAAGCCCTGCGTGACTCACACACACGTGGAAGCTAAGGAGGTTAAACCCGCTGTAAAAACTGGCAGGGACCTGGGCGGCTCAGAGTGTTGGTTTGGGCTCAGGTCACGGTCTCAGGGCTTGTGGTGGAGCCCAGGGTTGGGCGGAGACTGCTCGGGATTCTCTCTCCCTCTTCCTGCCCCTCCCCTGCTCACACGCTTCTCCGTCTTTTGAAATAAACTTAAAGAAAAAAACCAGGGAGACGGTGGTTATGGAGGGAGGGGGGTGGGGGTAAAACGAACGACGTGTGAGGACACACACGTGAACGGGAGGTGACAAAGGCGACAAAGGCACAGAGACCCAGCCTACAGCCGACGACCGCAGACAGGATGACGGGAGGCCTCGCCAACACCACCACGGCGGGACTCTCCTCACAGGAACACACCATACGCCTCGTCTTTACAACGCGTGACGTCACATTTATCAAACGGAAAATTTAACAACGAACAAGAAAACCTCGCGTTCCCGCTTATAAGTATCCACCCAAGGGGAAAAAATACTATGCTTGCCTGTAAAAATGTACGTGCGTGTATAAAAACCGTAAAGCAGCTGTGACAGCCAAATCCTGGAATTAACCCAAACGTCCCTGGAGTGGCGGACGCACAAGCCACCCCTCTCTGAGCGGGGGAACTGCCCAGCATCAAACAGCAATGACCTCTGACCCGGCACCACGGCATCACGGCATCACGCCGAGGGAGAAAGTGCCTGAGGCACGAGGATTCGGGAAAAGTCCAGGGTCAGGCCTTGATGCTTTAAGTTCCTGGGTGACCGAAGAGATGACTCCGTTGCTCTGTGGCTTAGTCACCTGTGCCGTGAAGTAGGATTTGGCGCGTCCCTACCTCCTGTGGAAAACTGTCGAGTTTGAGGAAATCGTCGTAAGTGCTTCCAACAGCGTGTGGAGGGTGGTAAACACTCGGGACGTCCCAACGGCGCCAGTGAAGGCCCTGACTCTGGGGAGCCCACCCCGGTGTCTTCTCGGCCCACTGCCCTCCGCCCCTCTGGGGTGAACGGGAAGCGGGGGGAGGGGGCGGGAGGAGGACTGCCGGGCCCAAGAGAAGCCGTAGGGAAGAGCTGAGAGCCAGGGACGCGAGTGCGAGGGCAGCCGGAGAGCAGGAATCACGGACATCTCGCGAGAACCCGTCTTCCACGTTTCTGTGTTCTCTTTCCAGACACGACCCAAAGGTGGCCCTGAGGAGAGAGGAGGCAAGCAGCCCGGCCCCTGGTGGCAGCCTCGGCCCCTCGGCCTCTTCCTTGTCAGCGGAGAGACAGGCGGGCGGGGCCGTGGGCAGCCGGTGCACCGCCCGGAGAGGGCCCCGTGCTCCTGGGCCCAGAAGGAGCCAACCTGAGACAGCCCGGCAGCCCCGCCCAGGCTGGCCTCACCAACAGCCGGCCTTGTCGCCTGCAGGGACGCCTCACCCCTGGGCCCAATTCCGAAGGCACAAAGAGGTGCCAGAACCGCACCCTTTGCCCACGCAGCCTCGGGGCCCAAGGACCAGAGCCGGCAAACCTCAGTTAAACCCAGGAGACGGAGCTTGGGTGGGGGGGGGGCGGGGGGGACAGCACTCTGCTTTGTGTGCTGCTGGGACACACTGGGGCCTTCCTTTCCTTGAATGTCCCCCTGCCTGGGAAGGGGCTGTCCTGGAGCCTGGCGAGCAGGCGGGTGGTCTACAGACACGAGCAAGCGTGGAGGCCGGCACCCGGCCCCGCCACGCGGACAACACGGTGAGGCTGGAGCCCCCTCGGCCCCAAGGAAGGCCCCCTGCTTCGGGAGAGAAGCGCAGGGCGAGGCGAGAAGCAGTCGACAGGCTGACGAGTCTGGGACGAGCTCTCGAGGCCTCCGTCCTCCTGGCTGGGTGACCCGGAGCCCGGCCACCAAATCAGATGACAGAGTGCACTGGCACAAGCCAGGGGGCCTCCGACAACGAATGCCCCCCAAACCACCGGCAAAGACGATACCCTTCGCCCCAGGAAGTGCCCGGAACACTGGCCAGCTGCGGGGATCGGACACGGGGACAGCCTAATGCGGTTTCCCGACCTGTGGTCAATGTTCACAGGATCTTCTTTCCAATTTGCCTTAATTAAAGATTAACATGCCGCATCACTTCCTCTCAGTCCGGCCACTATTCTTAATTGTGAGGTCCCTCAGCGGCCCGGGAATCACTCATCACCATAAGCAGCAGCAATGGACAACATCATGATTTACCGTGTCTCTCGGACAAAGCCGGCCAGATGGGCGCCTGGGGAACATGTGCGCTCACGTCGCGTCGGGGTGGGGTGCGGAGCAGGGGTGTAGAGCAGGGATGCGGAGGTGGGGTGCGGAGATGGGGTGCGGAGGTGGGGTGCAGGGGAGGGGTGCGGAGCAGGGACACGGAGCAGGGGTGCAGAGGTGGGGCGAGGAGCAGGGGTGCGGAGATGGCGTGTGGAGGAGGGGTGCGGAGCAGGGGTGCAGGAGAGGGGTGCGGAGCAGGGGTGCGGAGGTGGGGCGCAGAGCAGGGGTGTGGAGGTGGGGTGCGGAGCAGGGGTGCAGGGGAGGGGTGCGGAGCAGGGACACGGAGCAGGGGTGCGGAGGTGGGGCGCAGAGCAGGGGTGTGGAGGTGGGGTGCGGAGCAGGGGTGCAGGGGAGGGGTGCGGAGCAGGGACACGGAGCAGGGGTGCGGAGGTGGGGCGCAGAGCAGGGGTGTGGAGGTGGGGTGCGGAGCAGGGGTGCAGGGGAGGGGTGCGGAGCAGGGACACGGAGCAGGGGTGCGGAGGTGGGGCGCAGAGCAGGGGTGTGGAGGTGGGGTGCGGAGCAGGGGTGCAGGGGAGGGGTGCGGAGCAGGGACACGGAGCAGGGGTGCGGAGGTGGGGCGCAGAGCAGGGGTGTGGAGGAGGGGTGCGGAGCAGGGGTGCAGGAGAGGGGTGCGGAGCAGGGACACGGAGCAGGGGTGCGGAGGTGGGGCGCAGAGCAGGGGTGTGGAGGTGGGGTGCGGAGCAGGGGTGCAGGGGAGGGGTGCGGAGCAGGGACACGGAGCAGGGGTGCGGAGGTGGGGCGCAGAGCAGGGGTGTGGAGGTGGGGTGCGGAGCAGGGGTGCAGGGGAGGGGTGCGGAGCAGGGACACGGAGCAGAGGCGCAGAGGTGGGGCGAGGAGCAGGGGTGCGGAGGAGGGGTGCGGAGGAGGGGCGCCGAGGCGGGTGCGGAGCAGCGGTCAGAGCGGGGTCAGTCCGCGGGCAGAGCTGTCCGTGCGCCAGATCAAGCGAGCACACGAGGCGTCCCCCCCAGTCCCCGGACGGTGCACCCCACAGCTGTCACACAGGCGAGGCGCCGGGGGGGCGTCAGGGGGCAAGAAGGAGAGCCCGCGAGGAGTCCGTGTGCGCGAAGACGCCGCGCGAGACAACCTGCGAGTCTAGTGAACGGGGTGTTGTTCAGAGCGCCCTCGTGTGATGGCGGGAAGAAAGGCCGTTCACCTGCGCACTCTACTTCTGAATCACGTGCTGGCGGAGGGTGGCCGCACCGCGTGGCTCTGCCAGCCGGGCCCTCGGGGCGCCGCGCAGAGAAAACGACAGCTGGCGGTGGGGCCGGGCCCACCCGGGAGCCTTCCATTAACATCAGCTTCCCGGTTTTATTCCTTCGCCTTCCTTCAAAGAACGAGCAGCCTCATTTAGCTAAAGTTTAACGGGGAGCACACACGTCCACAGAAACACAATTATTTCTGTGACAAAGGACCGGCTGGGAAGGCCGCGAGCCTGACGGCACTGCCACTTACAGCCCCGACTCAGGACTTCACAGCCCGGAGGCAGTAAGACAGCTCCCGGCCTCGGGCGCAAGGGCCCCCCCGGGGCCCTGGGGGCAGCGGCCAGGGCGCGCCGTGTTTCAGTCTCTATGGGGGGCGCTGCGAGCACGGTCCCCTCAGACAGGCCAGAGTCCGTCAGAATTTTTCTGGGTCCAGAAGCCGCGCGACGTGGTTCACGACCGTGTGGACTGTGGCCGTTCCGCCACGAGGCAGAGCCCCGGCCGAAGTGAGCGCGATTCGCTGGCGGGGCTCCGGACCGGGTCCTCCAGCCGCGTCGGGGGATCAAGGCCCCTGGTGCACACGCTTCGGGGCGGGGCTTGGACGTAACCTCATTCGGAGAAGGCGTTTCTCTCATGCCGAGAAGGGTCCTGCTGACGTTGGGGAGGAGGGGCCGAGGGGCCGTCTGGAAAGCGGGGTGGGCACGTCCTCGCACCCCTGCCCGGTGTCACAGGCACCCAGGCCCCTGCTCCAGGGCGCCCCGCATAGGGAAGGGGGCTGCCACACCAATCCCCGTGCCCACTCACCTTGGTGGGGGCCCCTCCTACAGACACAGCCCCCAACCCCTTGGCGGGACCCCACGGTGACCCCACGGGAACCACCCGGCACCCGAGCCGCGTCTGCACGGCGGTGGAAGACGTCTTCGCCGCACAGAGCGTCTCTCCAGGCGCCTGCGCGTCTACGTGGCCCCGTGTGTCCCGGCGAGCTAGGCGGCCGGGCTCTTCGGCCCGACCGCCCTCGTAAAGGGCCGAGGCCGGCGGGGCGGCCTGCGCGCGTTCCTGCCAGACCCCGCCGCACCAAGGGGCCGGTGACGCTGCTCTCGCTCGGCGCCGCCAGCAACCCGGGCTGTGCCGTCCTCTCCTTCCCGCCCGCATCCGCTACTTCGACGCGCGGTACGTGCGGCTGGCGATGCCCTTCAAGTCCCCGCCGCGGGGTTCTCCGCCCTGCCTGCGCCCGGCTGCCAAGGGTGCCCGCGGGCCTGCGGCGAGCCCGGCTGCCGCGGCGGGCCGCGCCTCCTGCAGCTCCCCGGGGCCGGCGGCCCCGCCGGGCACGTCCGGGGTGCCGTACGAAGCCACTCTGTGCCAGGGAGACCCGCCGACCGCCCGGCCCGAGTATGAAGTCGTGAAGGTCAGCCCGGGCTTCGGGCCGGCCCGGCGGGCAGCCCCTCCCCGGAGGGACGCGGCCCCTGCTCCCCCCCGTGGTTCCGGCCGCCGCCCCGAGCGCGTCTGCCCGCCGGCCGGCGTACCACCCGCACTCCTGTGGCAGGCCCGGCTAACGCTGCAGAGGGACGGGGGCTCGCCCGGGGACGAGCTCCTCACGAGCCCCGCGGAGCGGGTCCCGTTTGGGAAGAGCCGTGTGGCTTCCCTGGCCGGCCTCCTCCTCCACAGGCCCCGCTCAGCATCCCGGAGCACCTCACCCAGGCCTCGCCCGGCGGTGCAGGAAGGGAGAGGCCCGGGACGGCTTGTCCCTGAAGAGAGTGGGGGGGGGGGGGAGGCGATGCAGCAGACGAGCCAGACGGGCGATGAGGGGGCGTGCCTGGCGGGTAGGGAACAGCATCGTCTGAAGGCGCGGAGAACGAGCTTCCCGGCATCGGGCTCCACTTACGCACACGCTCCAGAGCTTGGGTCAAACCAAGGCTTTGCAGCGACAGGAAACCCTGCGAATGCAGGGTGCAGTGAGTGTCCGGGCAGGAGCCGGCCGAACACATCTGACTGGTCCTGGCTGACAGGTCCTCAATTCTAATGGGTGATTCCACGGTTAGCGTGTCCGCTGGCCGGCACCGGTCTCTACCCCTACCCAGGTCAGACGACGACAACGACAGAATTTATGGCCATGTTACAATCTGGCCCTGAAGGGCTCTTACCTGGTTACCCTTTAACACTGAGAGAGTTTGGCCCTCGCAAGTAGCACCAAGAGCAAAGAAGTTTGCCTTGATCTTTCTAAATTTGCCACCATCGGCGGAGTCTGAGAGTGTCACCCGCGTGCTGATAAAGCACCACAAGACGCTTCCTGCCCCGCTGTGGCCTGGCAGGCAGCCGGTGCCCACCGCCAGGAGCTCTGGGTGGTCCGCGAAAAGCTCTGTGCCTAAAGCCTCCACCACGCCATTTGACATTATTTGCGGAAAGGCTGGTAACATATGAAACATAAAATACGAGGTTCAATGATTAACCTTAATCCAAAATGTACATTTACCATTCTTGCTACATTTATATCAAGATCTTCCTGGTTGGGGTGCCTGGGTGGCTCCATCAGTTAAGGTCCGACTTCGGTTCAGGGTCACGATCTCACAGTCCGTGAGTTCAAGCCCCGTGTCGGGCTCTGTGCCGACAGCTCTGAGCCTGGAGCCTGCTTGGGATTCTGTGTCTCCCTCTCTCTCTGCCCCGCCCCCGCTTGCGCTCTGTCTCAAAAATAAAGATTAAAAAACAAAAACAAAAACCAAGATTTTCTTGGTTGAACACAGAAAGGAGACGGGCAAAGGGAAGGTGTCTCTCTGGTTGTAGGAAACCCATGCCTTTGAGAGCTTTGATTTTTTATCAGAACTTTACTGTTAAGGGCAATTTTACTAGGTTTGCAACTGAAGTGAGAGGGAATGGAGGGAATACCCACACACCCTCCCCGCAGTGACACCCCCACCGGACGGAGCGTTTGTCACAACATGCATGGGATGGACCTACATCGACACGTCACCGTCACCCAGAGTCCCAGTTCCCATGTGGGCTCACTCCTGGGGTGTAGACAGACCTATACTGTCCTTCATTAAGGCATCACAGAGAGTACCCACTGCCCTAAGACCCCCCCGCCCCGTGCCCTGCCTATCCACCCCTGTCCTCCCCCACCCCTACCACCCCCCCCACCCGCCCCCGGCACCCACCCGTCCTCTACCGGCTCCCTGGCCCTGCCTTTCCCAGAAGGCCACTCGGCTGGGATGACCCAGGGGGCGGCCTCTCCAGACTGGCTTCCTTCACGCAGTAACCTGGGTCGAAGGTGCCTCCGCGTCGTTCTTGGCTTCGCGGCTCCCTTCTTTCCGGGGCAGAGTAACACTCCTTTGTCTGGATGGCTTCCACTCTTAGGGATATTTTGCGTTCCTCTGCAAGCTAACGGCCAAGGCGTGCGTGCCGTCTGCAAGCCTGTCTTCAATGCTGATGCCACTTCTTTGCAAAAACAGGATTTGGGTCTTGTGGTTAAGGAGCTTCTGTAACATGCCATTAAAACACTTCATGCTTGAACAACCCCTCCCCTTCCGTTTCTGCTCCTCGGTGCGCTGGCACACCCACGTGGCCTGTGCCGGGGACGGCAGGCAGGTGTGAGTCCCACGCCCGCACGTCCGGAGAGGCTGGCAGGGGGCGAACAAGGAAGTTGGGAGCCCCTAGAAGGGAAGACGCTCCCTCCCTCCAGGAGGCTCAAGCAGGACAAAGGGCATCCCGGCTGACGTGTGAGGGCCACCCCTTCCCGTGCGACATAATAATTTTTTACTGGATTGGATGCCGGACGTTGTGAACGTCCCTTGTTGAGTGTTGAACTTCACACTCAGGCTCGCCTTTTCAAAAGGACTGAAGTTCACTCTGGAGGACACTTCGTTCCTTGTAGATCTGCGGGATTCTCTGGAGAGCTGTGTTTAAGCTTTGTTAGTGAGGTCTGGGGGGGCCTAAATACTCCAGCACCCCTTCTCTCCTCTTTGTCGTAACGCTCAAAAACACCTCTATCCTGACCAGCGAATTGGGACACGGACCAGCGTGATGCACACTCTGGGAGCTTGTCAGCTCTCCAGACCTCGGGGGCCCTTTCTCAGCGTGGCTCCCCACTCCCCAGCCCGGTCTCCTGCCAATTCCAGCTCCCTCAGGCTTCCAGAAATCCAATCCCGTCCCCTCAACGTGGTCCGGTCATCCTGCACTGCTAGGAACCCCTCCTGACTCCGGACGGGTGCCCGGGTGAGAACAGGCGCTCACTGCACTCGCTTCCTCCTCAGAGGCCACGGTCCCGCACTGCCTACCGTCCCAACGTCTCAAAACAGCTCATTCTTTTATTTTACCCAGCTTTTGATGGCTTATAGCAAGCCCCCTTACGTTACTCATTCACGGCCAAGGCAGAAGGACCTAAATTAATGTACAAATACATAGCAACAGACACCGACAGCCTGTGAGTTTGCAACCCGAAGGAGGGGTGAGGCTCACGGGTGTTCAGCGCTCCTCAGAGAAACAGCTGACTGGGGCTGGGACAGCAGACACGGAAACCAGGCCTAGAGAATCTGATCCCACGGAGTTTCTCAGCATTCTGGCTAAAGGGATAGTTTTAGAACCCAGCCACAGGAATGTCAGTCGGTGGTTCTCAAACGTTTTCTTTCGAGCGGTAGGATCGTTTCTTTAAACAAATCGTATAAGGAGGCCCAACGTCTGAGACACCAGGAGGTCCTGCTCTGACAGGAGAGGAGGTGGGGAAGCCGGTCCTCTGGAACATGAAGGTGCCCCAGGAACAGCAGGCCCCGTGGGGACGGGCAGCTGTCGCACGTGCCATGCAGGTCTTGTCCGCTGACCCCCCATCCGGGGACAGATGGGACACACTGACCACGGGAGCTTTTCAAGGACAGAGCCAAGAGAAGGGTCAGGAGCCACAGAGAAGCAAGGCAGCGTGCAGAACCGTGGCTTTCCAGCAGTGGGGTGAGACGTGCACCCAGGAGGCTGACAGGAGAGCTCGATTTCACAAGGATGAGTCAGAACTGAGGGGTGGGGGGAGGGGGAGGGAGAAACCACTTCCTCCGGCTCTGAGCCTCTCCCTGACGAGCGAGGTCGACCCAGGTCTCCAGCAAGACCTCCTAGGACGTGCCACTGGCGGACGGCCCCAGGCGGAACCGCGTGTGCGCTGTCCACCCCTAGCCTGTGCGAGCCTCACGCGCTGCGCTCCGGCTGCCGCTGGCACCTCGCTCTCAAAGGACTAGAGGAAATGTGCAGAGAGCTCCGGGCAACGGCCGAGAGGGGCCCAGCTGTCCAAAGAGTCAACAGCAGCGAAACCATGGGGACCGCGCATTCACGGTGTCACAAAGTGCCCGAGGGTGAGTGGGGAGCGAGGCTGCGCAGAGGCCGGCCGGCACCTGGACACCTACGATCCCTTCCCGTGACGGAAGAGGCCGCATGGCGGGTCTGCGGACTCCCATCGATTTTTCTCTAAGGAACGGCCTCCGCGCAGACAGCGTCCGTTCGGCGCGCCCCGGTCTGGACACACACCTTTGCACACGCCCAGGACTGCCTGCCGCCGAGGTCGCACGGATGGCAGTGCCGACGCGCAGGCTCCCATGGGCACGGGCGTGGAGCTCAAACGGGAGGGGGTGCCCGGTGGGCACACCCCCCCACCCCCCCACCCGGCTCGTCCAGAATGTCAGGTTCCGACACTCGGCCCCGGCCGATGTCTGCGGACTCGAGGCGGGCCTGCAGTGTTTCCTAACCGGCCAGCCTGCGGCAGACTGAGCCCCTCGGCTTCCCCAAGGGGGAGCATGCACAGCGATCCTCGGCCACGCTCGTGCCCCCACCGCTCTAGGCCCGGCCTCAGTCTTCACAGAGGTGGTGCTTGCCTGAGTGCTCAGGCTTAGGGTTAGGTCTCGTGAGGACGAGACCCAGAAGGGCTTCATAAGCGTCTCAAAGAAACCTACTGCCCAGGCATGGGCAGGGGCTCCCGGCTTCCCCCAGCTCGGCTAAGCAGAGAAAATGCACGAAAGGCAGTGTGGGCAGTGTCGCCCGCCTGACCCCCCCCCCCCCCCCCGCTAACCCCCCCCCAAGCAGCGCACCGGCTGGGCTGTGCTTCCCGCCAACGACGGGCTCTGATGCTTGGCAGCCACGTCGCGCGGGGTCCCAACTGTGAGCCGAGTCCCGCTGGCTGCCCTGCGAACCCCTTGGATGGACACGCGCTCTCCCTGTGGCAGCCACGGGAAATGGGGGCCCAGCCGTCCGGGACCGTGCCGGCGTCTGGTGAGGCAGGCCGGCTGGTGAAGGACGGACCCCACCCGAGGACAAGGACGACAGACGGCGGGTGTCCAGCATCACGCAGCTCCAACCACGCCCCCACGCACCCCCACTTTACCCAGGGTCATGGGGCGGCTGACCGCAGAGGGAGAAAGCAGGGCCTGGCAATTCAGAGACTGGGCGTCCTCCCTCCGGGGCGCTGCGTTGCACCTCAGGGGTCCCTCTGCGGGTGGGGGCACAATTCTTTGTCACAGAGGAGCAGGGCTGGCAGGGGTGGGGACGTGGGGAAGGTCGACCGCCGCATGCAGACAGCGCCGGACCTGGAGCACCTGGGAATGAGGGTGAGGGTTCCCGGGGTCCCCTCAGCCAGGCAGGCCTCCTGGCTTTACTACAGGTCTGTGCTCTGCGCCATGCCCGTTACCGAGCTGCATCTGCAAATTTAACTAAATGAAAGCTGACCAGACTTGATTTCCTTTGACGTTTCCCTATCATCCCATCCTGGGGACGGACAGAAAAACCTGCAAACGAGTCCGGTTCAGCACTGAGACAATCCTGTTACAGGGCACCAGCCACGTGGGAAGCACGCTGTGTGCCAGTGAGGACCCTGGGCCTCAGAGTGGCCAGACTGAGGCTTAGGGCCACCGTGCCTGAGCTCAGGCTTCCCACGCGGGCAGCACTGGGTGCTCGGCGACGGTTACGTGGGCCAGTGGATGCAACACACTCAGCGCTTAGCAAATGAAGCCTCGCGTGAACGCTCTGGAAGGGGAGATTTTTATATTCACAGGAAGTCTCCACGCATTGCAAGACGTCCGCGAGATGCTCTCGTCCCTGGCCACGCAAACGCCAGCTCGGGTTCAGTGGACTGAAACCCTAAAAGCAGGGTTCTGTCCCTTATGCTAACTAGTCGCGAGGGCCGACAGGTGGCCACCTCTGGTGCCCTGAGACCTGGCAGCCCCAGGCTCGTCCACGTCAGCGCGCCGGCCTCAGGGCCGTCCAGCTCGCTGTGAACTCAGCAGGGCGCGCAGAGGGGACCCCCGGAGCTACCGGGAGGTCCTCCCCGGCCCCGGGGCCCAGTGGGGCCGCGGGCCAGCAGGCCACGGGCTGGGGCGAGCAGTCCGCGGCTGTGTTTACGTGACGTGTCTTGGCTATTTCAAGGCTTAGGTTTTTATTTTATTTATTTACTTTTAACTCAAGAAGAAGTTTTAACTTTCTCATGACTCATTTCTTTCAAAATCGTGTCCTTGGGCACTTGCAGCGTCGCCATGGTGCGAGGGAGCGGCCGGCTGAAGTAGGTCTCGGCTCACAATGGCATCCGCGGTGTCACGATGTCATTCAACACTGTAAGAAGCTAACAGATCAGGATCATGGCTCAATCCTACGTCGGAAAGAACGCCGGGTGTTAAAGATTTATCCAAAGGAAATTTAACACAGCATTCTCTGTTGATAAACGTGTATGTTTCCCAAAACAAATATCTGAAAGATGTGAAGCTATGATCATTCAAAACACCTTCCAGCTCGTTTGAAACAGGCTCTGTGAAAACAGACCGTGAAGGGGGGCCACGCTAGCCGCCACCGTGCAGGTGACCGGAGGGGCGCCCAGTGCCGACGACCCGCGGGCCGCCAGATGCCTCCGTTTCCAGCCTGAAACCAGCCTCTCTCCCCTCCGGGAGGAGCACACGGCAGCCTCCACGGTGCCAGCTGCTGCCATCTGGCTCATTCACGATCAGAACTACGAAAGATGGCCCTCAGTTTTCAATCTCACAACTTCAAAAGGACTTAAAAAGAGAAAAGCCACCAAGAGGGAGGTACGAGGTCAACGAAAACGTGATGTCCCTGACAACCGCATTAGCTGGCGCAAGCAGCCAGGGCCCGCAGGTCCTAGAGGCCCTCCAGACCTGACGCGCGCGCCTGGGAACGCGCCTGGGGACGGGGCGGCCCTGCCAGCCTCTCTCCAGGCCGCCGGGGTGCCGGGAGACAGCAGCTACTCGCGGGGCGGTCAGGCCCTGGGACTGGGGACCGGGGCCATCCCCCCCTGCACAAGGGCTGTGGCCGTGGCTGGTCACAGAGCCTGCAGGGCAGGTGCACTCCGGCGGTTTCCAGAGTAAAGGGAAGGAGACAGAGGAGACACGATTCATCCCCACGGCAGAGAAACCACTCTGCTTCCTAACGTGCTTGCCCCAAATACCTGCTATTTCTCAGGTTTAAATTTCTTTCTGCAAATGCCTTTGTGAAATTCCTAGGTTAAATTCTCTGTATAATTTGCACACTATTCTCTAGGTTCAGGAAATTTACTGTTTAGTTTTAAAAACAAGCAAGAGTACTTAAGTTCCAGTAGGTGACGATGGGTCATCACCTAAAAGGTATACAAAACCTACTTAACGATGCTTTCAAACTTAAGAAAGTCGTATCAGCGGGTGAGGAAAAGCAGTTAAGTCTGGAAACTTCCATAAAAATGCATGGTGGGCCTGGGCTCACCGCCACGGCGTGGGCGAAAAGTAGCCGGCAAAAAAATGGTTAACGCCGGCCTCCTCGGGAGGCCGTCCAGCAGAGCACAATGGGCGGCCCTGGGAAGCCTATAAAGCCAGCGGTGCCTCCTCCGAGTCCGCAGCAATGACGGGCGTTCTGGCCGGTCGGCCTCGTGCCCCAGGCAGGCGTCCCCTTGCAGGACCACCGCTCCGGCATTCTTCGACGGGGGGAAGCGAGGCCAGAATCCCCGCCACCCGAGGGAGAGTCTCGGCCGCGCCTCCAGCCTGCCGGGAGTGCACCCGCCGAGGCCGGCCGACAAGCCCTCCCAGGGACACGAGAAGGGCCTGCGCGGAGCCGGCCTGGGCTGGGGTGGCCGGCTGCATCGCAGGTGAGTCTCGGTCCCGGGTTCCCGGTTCTGCGTTCGGGTCGGTGCCCACCGTGCAGCCTCTTCCGTCACGGGAGGGGAGACCGCGGGCGGGCCCGGCTCAGTGGTCCCGCGTCAGGTGCGGCACGCTGTGGTCACAGCTGGACGCGGACGGGGGCACACAGGCCACCCTGCGGTGAGAGAGGCACCGAGGCTACAAAGCCTCTACTCCACACATGAACCCGCACCTGGCTCAGCCCCAGCGGGGCTGCGGGGCAGAGGCTTCTGCAAAGGTCCTTTCTGTAACGCGTGCCCAGCGCAGCAGTCCCCCGACTCCCCGGCGCTC
Organism: Panthera leo; assembly: GCF_018350215.1. Taxonomy (NCBI): domain Eukaryota; kingdom Metazoa; phylum Chordata; class Mammalia; order Carnivora; family Felidae; genus Panthera; species Panthera leo. Next base: position 812,983 of record NC_056694.1, read on the forward strand.
TGTCGTTAGGTTGGTCAAGCGAGGCCCTGCCTCCGGTTAGGACGTTAGCCAGTCAACGAAAACGCTTGCCCGGCGACACGGCCGGGTGGACCGGTGTTCCTTCACCAAGATACACACCCAGCTGGCCTGACAAAATGTGGTTTTAGTTTCCTTTTTTTTTTTTAATTTTTTTTAATGTTTATTCATTTTTGAGACGGAGCATGAGCTGAGAAGGGGGGGGGGGTGCGGGGAGACATAGAATCCCAAGCAGCCTCCAGGCTCCGAGCTGTCAGCCCAGAGCCCGACGCGGGGCTCAAACCCACGAACTGTGACATCGTGCCCAGAGCCGAAGTCGGACGCCCAACCGACTGAGCCCCTGGTTTTGGTTTTCTAGAGCTGGACAGGCAGTGGAAACCCGAACCGAAATGAGACCACAATGACACGCGCCTTTACACATCCACGGTCCACCTTCGCGAGGGTGGTGTCAGTAGCAAGCCCATGCTAGTTCCCGCGTCCCGTCCTTACAGCACGGTGACAATAAGAGTATCTGTCCAGGATCAGCGGGTTCACGTGCGTGGGAAAGGAGCAGAGCACTCACTTTAAAACTGCCCGCGCAGCCTATGCTGGCGACGGCGGGAAGCGCGCGCCGAGGGCCCCTCGCTGTGTCTTCCTCCGAAGACAGTCGGAAGCGGCCCGGGTTTCCGAGCTCAGAGAGCCAAACAGGCGCTCTGCGTGCTCCTTACAGACAAGTTAACGAGAGAGGCTTTAAACGCTAGACATTCATGAGGTCCCCGCTGGTGCTGTCTGCTACACACGACACAACACAGAGCACAGACGTCTCCACGCCCGCCGAGCAAAGCTTGCCGAACGCTTCTCGGTCACTATGTGACCTGAAGGCTGAGACTGGTCTTTCTCTGCTCTGCTTTTCGGGGTTTCCTTTGGAGCAAGACTCCTGAGCAGGGGTTCGGTGAGTGTCTGGTCTGGTTGGGCAACACTTCAAAAGTGATCCCCGACCGTCTCACAGGGTCAAACAAAAACCCTCGGAAGAAACACAACTCAAGGCCGTTTTAACGCGCCAGGGCCGGCTTCCTCGGCCTCCGTGGGAGCCCCCGGCCCCGGGAGGCCGGGAGCACCCCCAGCGGTGGCGGCCCACACACGGCCGCCGACACCACTCCCCTCCCTTCCCCCCGACTCTCGGGCCGAGCCGGGTCGCGGTGGGCGGCCTCGGACACGAGACCTGTCGGCGGCTGAGGCTTTTTTAACGCAGTTTCTAGGTTACAGACATCACTGCAGAAACGTACTCGCTGTTTCAGATAGTTTATCAAAATGCTGAGCGAACACTATTTCCTAAGCCAAGGACTGTTTTTGGTACTTCAGGTCATATCACGAAGAAAGTTCCGTGTGGGGGCACCCGAGCGTGGGGAGCAGGAAAACCTAGATCTGTTTTCTGTCGCGTCGTGAGAGGCTCTGCTCCAGTTTCCATCGAGCACCCCGGGTCGGCCGTCTTCACAGACGCTGGGTTTTTCCCTTCCCATCTTGGTCCTCTTCCCAACAGCTGCCAAAATAAATTTGATTTCCTCTGCTGGCAGATAGTACTTTTCCTGAGAGTTCCAGACCCAACGGCCGCGTTCCTTCATGAGCCTGCTGTTCGGCTATTTTTAAGAAAGGCGCCCACCGCGCGGTAGCATGACTCACCGCCCAGGCTCCGGTTCGGACTGAGCGGCCCGGGAGCCCTGGGGACAGAAAACGGGGCACTTTCTGCACTTAACTCCCCTCCCTCGGCTCAGTGACAACCACATCTCCGAGACGCCGGGACCTCACGTCCCGCCCCACCCGTCCCCCCGGGCCACCCGCCGCCACGGCGTCCGTCCTGGCGGGGAGCCGTGAAAGACTCGAGTCACAGACTCACTGCTCTTCCGTCTCTTCCTCTCAGGTGTGCGGGTGGTGAGCGCCACCCGGCGGGCCTGACCGCAGCGGCCGCCGCCCCCCAGGGGCCCAGGCGAGGCGCCGCCCGTGGTGTGGACATGGAGGGCCTTTTCCAGCTGCCCGGCTGCCCGCGGGACAGACCCGCGCCGCCTCCAGCGCTGCCCGGGAGGAGTTCGGATCTTGCAAACGCCTGGCTCCCTTCACAGAGCATCGCCCGTCTTTCCGGAGACGGACTGACTGTTCGCGTCGGGCTTCTGTGAGCCGTGCGGCAGACCTGGACAGCTGTGCCCCCGGGGACACGGACGAGACGCCCCCGGCGCCCGTCTCTGGCATGGAGACGCACGCGGCCGCTCACAACGGCACCTCCCCGGAGCTCAACCTGTCCCGCACGCTCCCCGGCAGCGTCCTGGCCAACCGGACGGGCGAGCTCTCCGAGCACCAGCAGTACGTGATCGGGCTTTTCCTGTCCTGCCTGTACACCATCTTCCTGTTCCCCATCGGCTTCGTGGGGAACATCCTGATACTGGTGGTGAACATCAGCTTCCGGGAGAAGATGACCATCCCCGACTTGTACTTCATCAACCTGGCGGCGGCCGACCTCATCCTGGTGGCCGACTCCCTGATCGAGGTGTTCAACCTGGACGAGCAGTACTACGACATCGCCGTGCTGTGTACCTTCATGTCCCTCTTCCTGCAGATCAACATGTACAGCAGCATCTTCTTCCTCACGTGGATGAGCTTCGACCGCTACCTCGCCCTGGCCAGGGCCGTGCGCTCCGGCCCGTTCCGCACCAAGCACCACGCCCGGCTGAGCTGCGGCCTCATCTGGATGGCCTCCGTGTCCGCCACGCTGGTGCCCTTCACCGCGGTGCACCTGCAGCACACGGAGGAGGTCTGCTTCTGCTTCGCGGACGTCAAGGAGATCCAGTGGCTCGAGGTCACCCTGGGCTTCGTCATCCCCTTCGCCATCATCGGCCTGTGCTACTCGCTCATCGTCCGGGTCCTCGTCAAGGCTCACAAGCACCGAGGCCTGCGCCCCCGGAGGCAGAAGGCGCTCCGCATGATCTTCGCCGTGGTCCTCGTCTTCTTCATCTGCTGGCTGCCCGAGAACGTGTTCATCAGCGTTCACCTGCTGCGGCGCACGCAGCCCGGGGCCGCTCCCTGCCAGCAGTCTTTCCGCCACGCCTACCCCCTGACCGGCCACATCGTCAACCTCGCGGCTTTCTCCAACAGCTGCCTGAACCCCCTCATCTACAGCTTCCTGGGGGAGACCTTCAGGGACAAACTGAGGCTGTACATCGAGCAGAAAACCGGCGTGTCGGCCCTGAACCGCTTCTGCCACGCCGCCCTGAAGGCAGTCATCCCGGACAGCACCGAACAGTCAGACGTGAAGTTCAGCAGCGCGGTGTAGGGCCGGCGGGGCCGGGCCGGCGGAGCCCGAACGCCGGGTCGGCCCCGCGGCAAGGCGGAGGAAGGGCTGGGCCGCACGCCACGGCCCGAGCCCGGTCGGAACGTGCCGGACCGTCCGTGCCCCAGCTGCGGGCGCACCTAGGCTCTGAGGAGCCCTCACCGCCAGCCACCTTGACCCGGGCCGTGCGCACAGCACCGGGGCTCCCCACCCCCGCTCACGGCGGCAGCTCGGGGCGCCGGCGGCTGGGCACGGGGACCAGCGTGGGCTCACGCTCCACTCCACGCCCACTGTGTCCCGTAGCAGAAGACGCGTCTCATGCCGGCCAATGAAAGCAGAGAGGAGGGGACGCTCTGGAGGAAATCCCTCAGTTTTGAGGTCGAGCCGCCATAATTCTGCCATCCTCGGGAAAAATGAAGTCTGGACAGAACACACTGAGCAGATCTGACTTGGACGCTGTGGTCCGTTCTCCACGTCTGTGGCACGTGGCTTCCTTGTGGTACGGACAAGTGTGCTCGGGCGAGACAGGAAGGGAGAAGCCCTTCTCCCGGCAGCCCGCTCAGAACAGCCGCCCGCCGTCACCGGCTAAGTGACCCTGAGCACCCGAGCTGCCTCTGCCGGAAGGTTCTTCTCCAACCAGAGCCGCCGCCGCCGTCCGGGTCGCCGGCCCACCGCTGCCCGTTTACGGTGTTACCTGCACCCACGCCACCATGGACCGAGACCGCGAGGGGCAGGTCGGGGGGGGGGGGGGGGGGGGTGGGTGGAGCCAGCATGCGCGGTACAAAGCTGGCCTCTGGGAACCATGGCGGGGGCGAAGATGAAGGCAGCGTAAACCGTTCGCCCTAAAATGTAGAAGAGAAAACCTCGTGACCGCCAGGAACGGTGAGGCTTTGTCAATAAAACACAGTCCCATGCTGATTCTCAGGGCTCCGGGTTGTTCCCCGTGGATGGGGGGCGGGGGGCGGGGGGCGGGGGTGGGCTGGGGCCCCGGCAGCGCAGTCGGTCTTTCCTCACGAGGAAAACACACACCCGGGGCTTGCCGCCCATCCTCCCTCACGAGGTCGGCGTCAACGTCTGGTCACCCGCACGCACCCGGTGTCTCTAAGATGTCAGACACTGCCGCACAACCTCCAGGGGCCAAAGTGAGCTTCACTGCAGACGGACCACATGCCCTGGCTCTTCCAGAAGGTTCTGTACTGTCCGCATCAGGCGTGGAGTCTGTAGTAGCTCAGGGTGCTCCTGAGGCGGCTCGGTGGGGGTGGCTTCCCGTCCTCTGACACGGGCCAGCCTGGGGACCCCATCCTCTAATGCGCACAAGCTACGGCCCCTGCCTTCCGACGTGGCTGAGGCCAGAGGGCCCCGTCCATTCATGCTGCCTGGAGAGCCGTGGCCTCCAATGCGGGCTATGTCTGGGGACCCCCGGCCTCCAGTGAGGGCTAAGCCAGGATCAAAGTGAACCCTACTCCTCCCGCCCCACATACTCCACTCAGGGGACCGCCTCCCCAGAAAAGTGGGGCCCTCAAGGACCTTCACACAGGCAAGGCTTCCCGAAGGAGAGGTGAGACAGTGTTTAGGTAACAGGAAAATGAGCCATCTGTAGTTTAAATGGCTTTTATGGGTGCAAATCACCAAGAGACAGAGTATCCGTCCCAAGTAAATATTTTCAGTGACCAACCGTGACCTCGCAGAAATGCCGTCTCCAGCACCGAAGTCCCACTTAAGACTCACTTTCTAAATAAACATCCCAAATGCAGGACAGGAAGACCGACCGACAGCTGGGGACGGTTCCCACGAACTAGCAGGTCAGGCGTGTGGAACACCACCCCGCGGCGCTGTCCCAGGACACCCACCCTCCAGCCACGGTGAGGGTGAGCCGGTGATCTAGATGCCGGAGTAACTTCCAGGGAAGAGTCTGCCCTCTGCCCTCCGCCTCCCCAGAGCCCGCAAAAGCCACAAGTCCACAAAGGGCACAGACATGCCGTTGACGCACCTCGTCCTCTAAGAGCCGGGAGGGGGTCTAAGATGCCTTCCCTCCCGCGTCCTCAGAGCTCTCTGTGAACAGCTTCTCGGGGGCGCTTTGCCCCCGCCCAGGGCCCAGCTGGGGCTGAAGGCACTGCCCGAGCCCCTGGCCTTCATTCCCTGCTCGTCACCAAGTCCCCCCTTTGGCCCCAGTGCTGACGACTCCCAGTTGCAGAGCCAAGGCACAGACGGGTGCCCCAGCCTGGAGCGTCTGAGACGTGCAAGGGGCTCATCAAATGTGCCCCGTTCCCAGCGTGACGAGCGGTGAGGGACAGGTGCTTGACGGAGTGCAGGGCTGGGAGACCCATGCTGTCTGGCCGTGGTTCTCGAGGACGGGTGGGGAGACGGACGACACACTGGGGAATAAGGCCAGGCCTCGTCTCCGATCCTGCCAAAAAACCCACGAGGTACACAGTGCCCCCGTTACCCAGAGTCCTGAACCGCTCAAAATCTTCAAGGGTAACGACGTAGCCAGGAACCGACGCCCAGCCCCGGTCTCCAAAACCCACATCCCTTCCTCTACGGCACCCGAGGATCAAGAGGTCAGTCAAAGTCACAGGCTCGACCCTGTCCAGACGGGATGTTCTGGGCAGGAAGGAGCAGAAGGGAGATCCCTTCCAAAGACCTCTGGGCAGGAACCGTGTCTGAGCAAAGCCCCGAAGCATCGGTCAGAGGGGCCTCCATGAGGGCCTCCGTCCTCGTGGCAGACACCCCGTGAAAGCTGGGAGAGGCTGGCCCTGCGCCCGGAAGCCAACTCTTGCTCCCGAATGGCCCCTCAACAGGCCTTTTGCGCTGGCGCTTGACCGAGGCACAGGTCCAACGGGGTCAGACACAGCTCCTACCTCTAACCTCTGGAAGCTGTGTCCAGATGTGGAAGCTGGCAGCAGAACTGAGGGTCCACTGGATAGTCACTGGAAGCAGAACTGCAAGGTAGAGGTCCCGACTTCACAAGAAGGAACGCTTACTGCGCCGGAGGCCGGGCAGGCGGCCTCTGGAGCCTCTTTTGAGCCGGTGCCAGGGACACGGTGCAGAGACGGCAAAGCCAGGCAGGCTCTGTGCGCAGGCTACCCGGCCCCTTCGAGCACAGCCCCTTTGAAAAGCATTTGCCCGGGAGCAGAGGCTGATTTAATTATTTTGTCAGGAACGCCGCAAGATAAAATCAAGGCGTGGGATTGCTTTGTTGTTTCCTGGTAACCCAGCTCTCCCGGCTACTCAGGCCCTGCAACCCCAGCAAGAGCTCGCAAGGGCCGAGCTGGGAGCCCGCGCTGGCACCGAGTGCGATTTCCTAATTCTCTTGGTGCTTAATAACTGACCCTTGATCATGACCGTGACGCTTCCCAGACCCCGCATCCCCTTGGAGGGGTGGAGGCACCATTACAGCGTCACCGGCGTGTGTCCCCTCGTCTTCCGATGCGGCGTGGCCGAAGCGATCCTGAAACTTCCACACGTATTATGGGTCGCGCATGTTCGCCAGTGAACCCAGAGTGGTTCTCGGGTGGGCAGTGGGAGGTGCAACGCGGAAGGGAGAAGGGGCAGCAAGAAGGGCCTGAGGGTGATGGAACCGCGGGCGGCCAGCGAACCCCGAGATCTCTGAACTGAGAACACGTGCAGGAGGGCACACGGGACCGCGTGGGCGCGTGGGCGGGCATGTCACACGCACCCCGGCTCCACCTGCTCAAAGGGGCCAGAAAGGGCCTGAGCGGCTGGGGGCCCACCGACACCCAAGCCCTCCCCCCAGGAGAAGCCGGGCTCCCCAGCTAAACAGCCGACCCGGTCAGAACAGGGAGGTACGGAGTAAGCTTTGCCACGTGGTTTCCTGCCAGAAGGAAGAAAAGCTTCAAGAAAACAGCGAAGTCACAGCAAAAGGCCACGGGGACCTACCCGGACGGTTCTCACCGGCCGGATCCGGCACACCGTGAGCACCAAGACGATTATAAACCACCGAAAGACGAGGACCCGTGCGCCCGCTGCGGCAACGGGCCCGAGTGCACGCACTGTACGTAAGATGAGCACGGGATAAACCTGGCGCGGGCGCACACGGGCGGGCGAGTGAGCGGAGGGCGCCTGCAGGCTGCTGACCGTCCCGGCGAAGCCGTGCCTCGCGAGAAGCCGTAGGGCGGGCCAAACCCAGGACACCCGACGGGAGCAGGACGTCCGGCCGCTGTCGTGTGGGGGCAGGGGCACCACACAGCAGAGGCGGGACGGCCCTCACCTGAGCGTCGACGAGGAGCCCACAGGAGCAGGGGAGTCCAGACGCGGACTCTGAGTGGGGCACGACGTCTCCGTGTCCTCAGCTGGCACCGTGGCCTCGATGCGGTCAGGAGCAACCAAGATCCAAAACGGGACCAGGGCATCCATCCCACATGTCAGGCCAGAGACAGAGGGGCACGCTTCGCGAGCGTCACGGACACCTGCGGATGGGAACTGCCTTCTGCCGGGACCTGTCCTCTCACAGCGCCTCGCCGCGGTGGGAAACGGGTCACCTGGCGTACCTCTCGGCACGCGGCAAGTTAGAAAGAGAGGAACAGACTGTAGGAAAAAGTAAAGCCCGATTTAGGCGCCAGGGGACGCTGCCCAGGCCGGGCGTCAGCCTCCAGGGTGGACTCTCAGGCCGACGGCCATCTCTTCCGCCGCGTACCGCGCTGGGGCACCTTCACGGGGCGAGGGGCTCGGGTCCCCGGCCCCTAGCAAACGGGCTGTCCTTACCCACGTCTGAAACACGTACGTCCCGTTTGTGACACCGAGGCTCGGAGTCGGGTGACGAGTCTGAGCGCCCAGGACCCCGCTCCCCTCCGCACCCCGCTCGTCACCCGAGCCGGGAAGAGAGGCTGTGCTTCCTCACACGACGGATCGGCGGACCGCCTTTCCAGAGCCCATCACTGAGGCCCGGCCGCGGAGCCCGTGAGCACTCCGCCTCCCGGCTTCTGGCAGGGGTGGTGGCGAGGATGGGGGAGGTCAGTCAGCCCAGTGAACGCCCCGAACTGGAAGGGAGGCAGGGAGGAGGGCGGGCGGTGCCATCGGTAAGACGCCCGCCAGGTCCCGGCCTCTCCCTGACTCCCGGTGACCGACACCCCCCCTCCACCCCCTCCCGGACGACCCACGGCCCACGCTGCCGGCAAGCCCTCTGGAGCCACGGGCCCGGCCTCTCCCTGACTCCCAGGTGAGGGGGGTGGCCCCGTCTGGGACAGCAGGACAGCGGCGGGGGCACCCGCCCAGGCCTCACAGACACACACAACACGGGCTTCCACCCCCACCCCCACCCCCACCTCGGTGGCGGCACACAGGCTGGCTGTGGGCGACTCAATCTGGGTCTTGCCATTGTCCAGGGGGTGGGGGCTCTCATGTGGGAACATGGGTTTTCAAAGCCAAAGGAACACAAAACAAAAGTGCAGCAGATCTGACTGTGATTCCAGGCCTTTCTCCCAGGGTGGAATCAATCTAAAACTTATCACAAGAAATCAGCTGTAGGGAGTCCTGGAAAGACGCCAGTTATTCTCAGAAAAGGCAACGTCCCCCAGTCTCTCCCAGGGGGCTGGTCCTGCCCAGCACGAACACCCACTGACAGCAGGTCCCTTGAAGGACAGCACAATGGCGGGCAGCACCCTGGATACTTCCCCCTCCTCCTGCCCCTGCCCGGACGGCTACTACCCCTGGCCCCACTCCAGAAGGAGGGGGTCGTGTGAGACCCCACGGCCCCTACGACTGGGCTCTGCAGGCAGCACTTGCTATGTGGAGGGAAGACTGAGGGCGGCTCTCAAGGCCTGAGCGTGGCTGAGCTGCCACCTGGGGCACAGGAGGGTCCTCGGCCCCCCAGGAGACACAGCGAACCCTGGCGGCCGACAGGAAGGGGGGTACACATCACTTGTGGGAGACACAGCCCCGTCCAGGACACCTGTCTTCAGCAAACGAAGTAGCCTTTTCCTTTGTTGACTAACACATGTAAATCACCCCAAAAGGAAGAAAATCAGAGCAGGCCGCTGCAGAGCCCCAGCTCCTCTGAGGAGCCACAGGGCCGAAGGCTCTTGCCCTCGAGGTCACCGGACAGAACTGCCCCAGAGTGCCCGCTATAAGTCCCCCGGGGCTCGAGAACCTGGTCCCAGGGCAACGCCCGCACCAACCTGCCCCTGACAACGTGGACGTGGCTAGACCTGGTGACACACGTAGTGTCCTGTACCTTGAAAACACAGGAAACCTGAAGGTGCGGAGGACGCCCAGACCGGTTTCCGGAAGAAAGCAGGAAACGGGAGGGGGACGATGGCACGCAAAAGTCACCAATGTCCTGAGGGCACCTGTCCTGCCCTCTGAGGGCGCCCCCACGTCCTGCAGTGAGCCAAGGCCCCAAAGGGCTGCGCTAGTAATCCCCCCCCGACACGCCGGCGCCCTGCGCCCCCGCATCACCTTCACCCACCCCCCCCCGAGTGCACGCACATGCATGCGCGTGCACAGACACACACACACACGAGCGCACACTATGCCGACAGCAGGTAGTGAACAGGCGCCCTGGGTACTGAGGAGCGCCACGCTCCCTGCCACAGGGGGACGGAGGGACCCGTCTGAGCCTGGGGCCCGGCGAGCCAGCCTCGGGCAGAGGCACCCCAGACACCCCGCGGGAGCCAGGGAGGCTTCCGGGAGGACACGGCCCTCCCAGGCATCAGAAACACCCGTTGATGGTTTGTCAACAGCAGTGACAGCAGCAGCTACGCAAATGTAACAACGAGAGACGCGCCAGACGCAGGAGCCTGCGCGGACTTCGCACCGGAACACCCAAGGCCGCTCCCGACACACCTGCTTACCGCGTTTCAAGACACACACGTCACACTTGAAAATACCTGCAGGGCACATAAACCTATAAAAAGAAACAGGAAGTGGAGTGAATCCTCCAAAAGCACAAACTGCCCCACCAACGAGTCATAAGCAAGAGCTACTCTGAGTAGCACTGCAGCTTATTAAGGAAACCGAATCCACAGTTTAAAAGCCCCTGAAACGGAACTCTCCAGGCCCAGAGGGTTCCACAACAGAACTTGACCAACATTAAAAGAAGAGCTGACACGAAATACCCTGATTCAAAACCAGGCAAAGACTGTACAAAAAACCCTATAGATCAGTGTTCCTCGTGAACCTAGATACACATGTCCTTGAGATATCGGCAACAGAATTCAGCACCATGTAAACATGACTATCTACCGTGACCGCGGGGGGAGGGCTCATCCCAGGGATGCGAGGCTGCTTCGACATTCAAGTGTCAGTCAGGGTCATATACTGTATTCAACAGGCTAACAAAGAAAAATCAAGTGATCATAACAGCTGGTGCAGAAAAAGCACCTGACGAAATCCAACATCCGTTCATGATAAAAACTGGAGAAAAGCAGGAATAGGGGACAGTTTCCTCAACTTGGTACCGAACATCTACTCCGTGTGGAAGACGGCAGAGGTAAGCTGGACCCACAGGTCCGGACCTGGGTATGGCCTCCGTCCGAAATTACCAACCAACAGCGGCGCTCGGAACAGCCCCAAGGGAGGCCACGAGGCAGAGCAGGAAGGGTGAAGGCCCTGGGCCAGGACGTGGCCAGGCTCAGGCTACATTCCCAAGTCGCTGGGACTCGCGGATGGGCCGGGAGACAGAGCAGCACCAACAGACAAGCACAAGCATGAAGGGACGCACGCCGTGGGTTCCCCTAGTGAGGAGCCGGAGTCCAACTCGCAGAGACAGAGAGTAGACGATGGGCCACGGGAGGGGTCTGTGTGTAACGGGGACAGAGTCTCAGTGTGGGGAGATGGAACGTTCTGGAGACGGACGGTGCGGACGGCTGCACAGCTGCGTGAACGTGCTCAGTAACCCCGAAGCGCGCACTGAAAAGTGGCTAAGATGGTCAATTCTACGTTATGTGTATTTTACCACAATAAGAAGGAATAAATACAAGCATCGCGCCTGAGCGGCCGGAGCAGCGGTGTTACCACTGCCCACCGGGAGAAGGCCGAGCGAACGGCTCTGGGAGAGTCCGAAACTCAAGCGGGACAGGAGGGTGAAGGGATCTGAGGCCCGCGCGGTCTGCGTGGGAGGCCCCTTCCAGAGCAGTGGCACCTGCGTCCAGGAGGCCAGCGCGGACAGAGTGCGGGCGGCGGACGGCCAAACGGCAGGCCCCGGGCCTTCCAGCACAGAGGGGCGTGCGCTTACCGAAAGGCCTCGAACCTGGGTCCCTACGGTCTTCGCCTTTTATTCTGAGTCTATTTTCCCTCTGAGTACAAAGTCATCAAAATATTAAAAGCCCACAGTGAGATGCTCATCACACGAAGAATATTACTACAAGCCTGACAAGACTAGGCACTGCCGAAAAAGGGCTCATCGTGAGCTCTCACCCGCTGCTGTGCGAATGTCCGCGGGCCGCACTTTTGAGAAGACAGTGGGGCTGCAGCAGGCTGCTTCTAAAATGGTCCCCACGGTCCCCGCCTCCCAACATCCACACCCACGTGTGGGGGCCGGACCTCGTGACAAGCTTCTAACAAAGAGAACATAACAAAAGTGAGGGGAAACCGCCTCCAAGACCGGCCGCAAAAGATGATGACGTCCCCTCTCGTGCCCTCCCTTTCTCTCTCCCTGTGACAGAGCCAGGTGCCATCCTGTGAGCTCCCCACGGAGAGGCCCCCACGGGAAGGTGCTAGGCCAACAGCCGGCAAGGAAGTGACGC